>NC_060141.1:847614130-847969673 GCF_021461385.2 Schistocerca piceifrons | reverse complement strand
CTTCTTACTGACTATGTTTTGAACCATTCCTGTGACACTAGTTATAGATTCCGATTCTTCACTTCAGGTTTACTGTATCCCTTGGACCTTCTTATTGACGATGAAACACAGAAATTGCATCGGAATTAAATACAAAAGGCACAATGCCGACTTAAGTACATGAAGACTGACTCTTCTTACTGACTATGTTTTGAACCATTCCTGTGACACTAGTTATAGATCCGATGCTTCACTTCAGGTTTACTGTATCCCTTGGACCTTCTTATTGACGATGAAACACAGAAATTGCATCGGAATTAAATCTAAAAGGCACAAAGCAGACTTAATTACAAGAAGACTGACTCTTCTTACTGTCTATGCTTTGAACCAGTCCATTGACACTATTTATATATTCCCATACTTCACTCCAGGTTTACTGTATCCCTTGGACCTTCTTATTGACGATGAAACACTGAAATTGCATCGGAATTAAACAGAAAAGGCTCAATGCCGACTTAAGAACAAGAAGACTCACTCTTCTTACTGACTATGTTTTGAACCATTCCTGTGACACTAGTTATAGATTCCGATGCTTCATTTCAGGTTTACTGTATCCCTTGGACCTTCTTATTGACGATGAAACACAGAAATTGCATCGGAATTAAATACAAAAGGCACAATGCCGACTTAAGTACATGAAGACTGACTCTTCTTGCTGATTATGTTTTTATCCATTCCTGTGACACTAGTTATAGATTCCGATGCTACACCTCAGGTTTACTGTATCCCATGGACCTTCTTATAGACGATGAAACACAGAAATAGCATCGGAAATAAATACAAAAGGCACAATGCCGACTTAAGGACATGAAGACTGACTCTTCTTACTGACTATGTTTTGAACCATTCCTGTGACACTAGTTATAGATTCCGATGCTTCACTTTAGGTTTACTGTATCCCTCGGACCTTCTTATTGACGATGAAACACAGGAATTGCACCGGAATTAAATACAAAATGCACAATGCCGACTTAAGTACAAGAAGACTGACTCGTCATACTGACTATGGTTTGAACCATTCCTGTGACACAAGTTATAGATTCCGATGCTTCACTTCAGGTTTCCTGTATCCCCCTGACCATCTTATTGACGATGAAACACAGAAATTGCACCGGACTTAAACCCAAAAGGCACAATCCTGACTTAAGTACAAGAAGACTGACTCTTCTTACTGTCTTTGCTTTGAGCCATTGCATTGACACTAGTTATTGATTCCGTGCTTCACTCCAGGTTTACTGTATCCCTTTGACCTTCTTATTGTCGATGAAACACTGAAATTGCATCGGTATTAAATAGATTAACCAAATATGCCGACTGAAGTACAAGAAGACTGACTCTTCTTACTGACTATGTTTGAACCATTCCTGTGACACTAGTTATGTTTGAACCATTCCTGTGACACTAGTTATGGATTCCGATGCTTCACTTAAGGTTTACTGTATCCCTTGGACCTTCTTATTGTCGATCAAACACAGAAATTGCATCGGAATTTAATACAAAAGGCGCAATGCCGACTTAAGTACATGAAGACTGACTCTTCGTACTGACTATGTTTAGAACCATTCCTGTGACACTAGTTATAGATCCGATGCTTCACTTCAGGTTTACTGTATCCCTTGGACCTTCTTATTGACGATTAAACACTGAAATTGCATCGGAATTAAATACAAAAGGCACAATGCCGACTTAAGTACATGAAGACCGACTCTTCTTACTGACTATGATTTGAACCATTCCAGTGACCCTAGTTATAGACTCCGATGCTTCACTTCAGGTTTACTGTATCCCTCTGACCTTCCTATTGACGATGAAACACAGAAATTGCACCGGAATTAAATACAAAAGGCACAATGCCGACTTAAGTACAAGAACACTGACTCTTCCTACTGTCTATGTTTTGAACATTCCATTGACACTAGTTATAGATTCCGATGCTTCACTCCAGGTTTACTGTAGCCCTTGGACCTTCTTACTGACGATGAAACACTGAAATTGCATCTGAATTAAATAGAAAAGACACAATGCCGACTTAAGTACAAGAAGACTGACTCTTCTTACTGACTATGATTTGAACCATTCCTGTGACACTAGTTATAGATTGCGATGCTTCACTTCAGGTTTACTGTATCCCTTGGACCTTCGTATTAACGATGAAACACATACATTGCATCGGAATTAAATACAAAAGGCACAATGCCGACTTAAGTACATGAAAACCTACTCTTCTTACTGACTGTTTTGAACCATTCCTGTGACACTAGTTATAGATTCCGATGCTTCACTTCAGGTTTACTGTATCCCTTGAACCTTCTTATTGACGACGAAACACAGAAATTGCATCGGAATTAAATACAAAAGGCACAATGCCAACTTAGGTACATGAAGACTGACTCTTCTTACTGTCTATGTTTTGAACTGTTCCTGTGACACAAGTTATCTATTCCCATGCTTCACTCCAGGTTTACTGTATCCCTTGGACCTTCTTATTGGCGATGAAACACAGAAATTGCATAGGAAATAAATACAAGAAGCACAATGTTGACTTAAGGACAAGAAGACTGACTCTTCCTTCCGATTATGTTTTGAACCATTAATGTGACACTAGTTATAGATTCCGATGGTTCACTTCAGGTTTACTGTACCCCTCTGACCTTCTTATTGACGATGAAACACAGAAATTGCATCGGAATTAAATACAAAAGGCACAATGCCAACTTAGGTACATGAAGACTGACTCTTCTTACTGTCTATGTATTGAACCATTCCTGTGACACTAGTTATAGAGTCCCATGCTTCACTCCAGGTTTACTGTATCCCTTGGACCTTCTTATTCATGATGAAACACAGAAATTGCATAGGAAATAAATACAAAAAGCACAATGTTGACATAAGGACAAGAAGACTGACTCTTCTTACTGACAATGTTTGAACCATTCCTGTGACACTAGTTTTAGGTTCCGATGCTTCACCTCAGGTTTACTACATCCATCTGACCTTCGTATTGTCGATGAAACACAGACATTGCACCGGAATAAAATACAAAAGGCACAATGATGACTTAAGTACATGAAGACCGACTCTTTTTACTGACTATGTATTGAACCATTCCTGTGACACTAGTTATAGATTCCGATGCTTCACTCCAGGTTTCCTGTATCCCTTGGTCCTTCTTATTGACGATGAAACACAGAAATTGCATCGGAATTAAATACAATAGGCACAATGCCGACCTAAGGACAAGACGACTAACTCTTCTTACTGACTATGTTTTTGAACCATTCCTGTGACTCTAGTTATAGATTCCGATTCTTCACTTCGGGTTTACTGTATCCCCCTGACCTTCTTATTGACGATGATTCACAGAAATTGCATCGGAATTTAATATAAAAAGCACAATGCCGACTCAAGTACAAGAAGACTGACTCTTCTTACTGTCTATGCTTTGAACCATTCCTGTGACACTAGGTATAGATTCCAATGCTTCCTTTCAGGTTTCCTGTATACCTCTGACCTTCTTATTGACGATGAAACACAGAAATTGCATCGGAATTAAATACAAAAGGCACAATGCCGACTTAAGTACAAGAAGACTGACTCTTCTTACTGACTATGTTTTGAACCATTCTGTGACACTAGTTATAGATTCCGATGCTTCACTTCAGTGTTACTGTATCGCTCAGATCATCTTATTGACGATGAAACACAGAAATTGCATCGGAATTAAATACAAAAGGCACAATGCCGAATTAAGTACAAGATGACTGACTCTTCTTACTGTCTATGCTTTGAACCATTTCTGTGACACTAGTTATAGATTTCTATGCTTCACGTCAGGTTTACTGTATCCCTTGGACCTTCTTATTGACGATGAAACACAGAAAGTGCATCGGAATTAAATACAAAAGGCACAATGCCGACTTAACGACAAGAAGACTGACTCTTCTTCCTGACTATGTTTTGAACCATTCCAGTGACACTAGTTATAGATTCCGATGATTCACTTCAGGTTTTCTGTATACCTCTGACCTTCTTATTGACGATGAAACACAGAAAATGCACCGGACTTAAACCCAAAAGGCACTATGCCGACTTAAGTACATGAAGACTGACTCTTCTTACTGTCTATGCTTTGAGCCATTCCATTGACACTAGTTATAGATTCCGATGCTTCACTCCAGGTCTACTGTATCCCTTGGACCTTCTTATTGTCGATTAAACACTGAAATTGCATCGGTATTAAATAGATTAGGCAAATATGCCGACTTAAGTACAAGAAGACTGACTCTTCTTACTGTCTCTGTTTTGAACCATTCCTGTGACACTAATTATAGATTCCGATGCTTCACTCCAGGTTTCCTCTATCCCTTTGTCCTTCTTATTGACGATGAAAGACAGAAATTGCATCGGAATTAAATACAATAGGCACAATGCCGACTTAAGTACAAGAAGACTGACTCTTCTTACTGACTATGTTTTTGAACCATTCCTGTGACACTAGTTATAGATTCCGATTCTTCACTTCGGGTTTACCGTATCCCCCAGACCTTCTTATTGACGATGAATCACAGAAATTGCAACGGAATTTAATATAAAAAGCACAATGCCGACTCAAGTACAAGAAGACTGACTCTTCTTACTGTCTATGCTTTGAACCATACCTGTGACACTAGTTATAGATTCCGATGCTTCCTATCAGGTTTCCTGTATCCCTCTGACCTTCTTATTGACGATGAAACACAGAAATTGCATCGGAATTAAATACAAAAGGCTCAATGCCGACTTAAGTACAAGAAGACTGACTCTTCTTACTGACTATGTTTTGAACCATTCTGTGACACTAGTTATATATTCCGATGCATCACTTCAGGGTTACTGTATCCCTCAGATCATCGTATTGACGATGAAACACAGAAATTGCATCGGAATTAAATAAAAAAGGCACAATGCCGACTTAAGTACAAGATGACTGACTCTTCTTACTGTCTATGTTTTGAACCATTCCTGTGACACTAGTTACAGATTTCTATGCTTCACGTCAGGTTTACTGTATCCCTTGGACCTTCTTATTGACGATGAAACACAGAAAGTGCATCGGAATTAAATACAAAAGGCACAATGCCGACTTAAGGACAAGAAGACTGACTCTTCTTACTGACTATGTTTTGAACCATTCCAGTGACACTAGTTATAGATTCCGATGATTCACTTCAGGTTTTCTGTATCCCTCTGACCTTCTTATTGACGATGAAACACAGAAATTGCACCTAAATTAAATACAAAAGGCACAATGCCGACTTAAATACTCGAAGACTGGCTCTTCTTACTGACTATGATTTGAACCATTCCTGTGACACTAGTTATAGATTGCGATGCTTCACTTCAGGTTTACTGTATCCCTTGGACCTTCGTATTAACGATGAAACACATACATTGCATCGGAATTAAATACAAAAGGTACAATGCCGACTTAAGTACATGAAAACCTACTCTTCTTACTGACTATGCTTTGAACCATTCCTGTGACACTAGTTATAGATTCCGATGCTTCACTTCAGGTTTACTGTATCCCTTGAACCTTCTTATTGACGACGAAACCCAATAATTGCATCGGAATTAAATACAAAAGGCACAATGCCAACTTAGTTACATGAAGACTGACTCTTCTTACTGTCTATGTTTTGAACTGTTCCTGTGACACAAGTTATCTATTCCCATGCTTCACTCCAGGTTTACTGTATCCCTTGGACCTTCTTATTGGCGATGAAACACAGAAATTGCATAGGAAATAAATACAAGAAGCACAATGTTGACTTAAGGACAAGAAGACTGACTCTTCCTTCCGATTATGTTTTGAACCATTAATGTGACACTAGTTATAGATTCCGATGGTTCACTTCAGGTTTACTGTACCCCTCTGACCTTCTTATTGACGATGAAACACAGAAATTGCATAGGAATTAAATAGAAAGTGCACAATGCCGACATAAGTACAAGAAGACCGACTCTTCTTACTGACTATGTTTTGAACCATTTCTGTGACACTAGTTATCGATTCCGGTGCTTCACTTTAAGGGTTACTGTATCCCTCTGACCTTCTTATTGACGATGAAATACAGAAATTGCATAGGAATTAAATAGAAAAGGCACAATGCCGACTTAAGGACAAGAAGACTGACTCTTCTTAGTGACTATGTTTTGAACCATTCCTCTGACACTAGTTATAGATTCCGATGCTTCACTCCAGGTTTACTGTATCCCATGGACCTTCTTATTGACGATGAAACGCAGAAATTGCATAGGAATTAAATAGAAAAGGCACAATGCCAACTTAAGTACAAGAAGACTGACTCTTCTTACTGTCTATGTTTTGAACCATTTAACTGACACTAGTTATAGATTTCGATGCTTCACTCCAGGTTTACTGTATCCCTTGGACCTTCATATTGACGATGAAACACTGAAGTTGCATCGGAATTAAATAGAAAAGGCACAATGCTACTTAAGTACAAGAAGACTGACTCTTCTTACTGTCTCTGTTTTGAACCATTCCTGTGACACTAATTATAGATTCCGATGCTTCACTCCAGGTTTCCTCTATCGCTTTGTCCTTCTTATTGACGATGAAACATAGAAATTGCATCGGAATTAAATACAATAGGCACAATGCCGACTTAAGTACAAGAAGACTGACTCTTCTTACTGACTATGTTTTTGAACCATTCCTGTGACACTAGTTATAGATTCCGATTCTTCACTTCGGGTTTACCGTATCCCCCTGACCTTCTTATTGACGATGAATCACAGAAATTGCATCGGAATTAAATACAAAAGGCACAATGCCGACTTAAGTACAAGAAGACTGACCCTTCTTACTGACTATATTTTGAACCATTCTGTGACACTAGTTATAGATTCCGATGCTTCACTTCGGGGTTACTGTATCCCTCAGATCATCTTATTGACGATGAAACACAGAAATTGCATCGGAAATAAATACTAAAGGCACAATGCCGACTTAAGTACAAGATGACTGACTCTTCTTACTGTCTATGCTTTGAACCATTCCTGTGACACTAGTTATAGATTTCTATGCTTCACTTCAGGTTTACTGTACACCTCTGACCTTCTTATTGACGATGAAACACAGAAATTCCACCGGACTTAAACCCAAAAGGCACAATCCCGACATAAGTACAAGAAGACTGACTCTTCTTACTGTCTATGCTTTGAGCCATACCATTGACACTAGTTATAGATTCCGATGCTTCACTCCAGGTTTACTGTATCCCTTGGACCTTCTTATTGGCGATGAAACACAGAAATTGCACCGTAATTAAATACAAAAGGCACAAAGCAGACTTAATTACAAGAAGACTGACTCTTCTTACTGTCAATGCTCTGAACCATTCCATTGACACTATTTATAGATTCCCATACTTCACTCCAGGTTTACTGTATCCCTTGTACCTTCATATTGACCATGAAACACTGAAATTGCATCGGAATTAAATAGAAAAGGCACAATGCCGACTTAAGAACAAGAAGACACACTCTTCTTACTGACTATGTTTTGAACCATTCCTGTGACACTAGTTTTGATTCCGATGCTTCACTTTAGGTTTACTGTCTCCCTTGGACCTTCGTATTGACGATGAAACACAGAAATTGCATCGGAATTAAATACAAAAGGCACAATGCCGACTTAAGTACATGAAGACTGACTCTTCTTACTGACTATGTTTTTCTCCATTCCTGTGACACTAGTTATAGATTCCGATGCTACACTCCAGGTTTACTGTATCCCATGGACCTTCTTATTACGATGAAACACAGAAATAGCATCGAAATTAAATACAATAGGCACAATGCCGACTTAAGGACTTGAAGACTGACTCTTCTTACTGACTATGTTTTGAACCACTCCTGTGACACTAGTTATAGATTCCGATGCTTCACTTCAGGTTTACTGTTTCCCTTGGACCTTCTTATTAACGATGAAACACAGAAAGTGCATCGGAATTAAATATAAGAGGCACAATGCCGACTTAAGGACAAGAAGACTGACTCTTCTTACTGACTATGTTTTGAACCATTCCAGTGACACTAGTTATAGATTCCGATGATTCACTTCAGGTTTTCTGTATCCCTCTGACCTTCTTATTGACGATGAAACACAGAAATTGCACCTAAATTAAATACAAAAGGCACAATGCCGACTTAAGTACACGAAGACCGACTCATCTTACTGACTATGTCTTGAACCATTCCTGTGATACTAGTTATAGATTCCGATGCTTTACTTCAGGTTTACTGTATCCCTTGGACCTTCTTATTGACGATGAAACACAGAAATTGCATCGGAATTAAATATAAAAAGCACAATGCCGACTTAAGTACAAGAAGACTGTATCTTCTTACTGTCTATGTATTGAACCATTCCTGTGACACTAGTTATAGATTCCTATGCTTCACTTCAGGTTTACTGTACACCTCTGACCTTCTTATTGACGATGAAACACAGAAATTGCACCGGACTTAAACCCAAAAGGCACAATCCCGACATAAGTACAAGAAGACTGACTCTTCTTACTGTCTATGCTTTGAGCCATTCCATTGACACTAGTTATAGATTCCGATGCTTCACTCCGGGTTTACTGTATCCCTTGGACCTTCTTATTGGCGATGAAACACAGAAATTGCACCGTAATTAAATACAAAAGGCACAAAGCAGACTTAATTACAAGAAGACTGACTCTTCTTACTGTCAATGCTTTGAACCATTCCATTGACACTATTTATAGATTCCCATACTTCACTCCAGGTTTACTGTATCCCTTGTACCTTCATATTGACGATGAAACACTGAAATTGCATCGGAATTAAATACAAAAGGCACAATGCCGACTTAAGGACATGAAGACTGACTCTTCTTACTGACTATGTTTTGAACCACTCCTGTGACACTAGTTATAGATTCCGATGCTTCACTTTAGGTTCACTGCATCCCTCTGACCTTCTTATTGACGATGAAACACAGACATTGCACCGGAATTAAACACAAAAAGCACAATGCCGACTTAAGTACAAGAAGACTGACTCTTCTTACTGACTATGGTTTGAACCATTCCTGTGACACAAGTTATAGATTCCGATGCTTCACTGCAGGGTTCCTGTATCCCTCTGACCATCTTATTGACGATGAAGAACAGAAATTGCACCTGACTTAAACCCAAAAGGCACAATCCCGACTTAAGTACAAGAAGACTGACTCTTCTTACTGTCTTTGCTTTGAGCAATTCCATTGACACTAGTTATTGATTCCGTGCATCACTCCAGGTTTACTGTATCCCTTGGACCTTCTTATTGTCGATGAAACACTGAAATTGCATCGGTATTAAATAGATTAGGCAAATATGCCGAATGAAGTACAAGAAGACTGACTCTTCTTACTGACTATGTTTTGAACCATTCCTGTGACACTAGTTATAGATTCCGATGCTTCACATCAGGAATACTGTATCCCTTGGACCTTCTTATTGACGATGAAACACGGAAATTGCATCGGAATTAAATATAAAAAGCACAATGCCGACTTAAGTACAAGAAGACTGTATCTTCTTACTGTCTATGTATTGAACCATTCCTGTGACACTAGTTATAGATTCCGATGCTTCACTTCAGGTTTACTGTACACCTCTGACCTTCTTATTGACGATGAAACACAGAAATTGCACCGGACTTAAACCCAAAAGGCACAATCCCGACATAAGTACAAGAAGACTGACTCTTCTTACTGTCTATGCTTTGAGCCATTCCATTGACACTAGTTATAGATTCCGATGCTTCACTCCAGGTTTACTGTACCCCTTGGACCTCCTTATTGGCGATGAAACACAGAAATTGCACCGTAATTAAATACAAAAGGCACAAAGCAGACTTAATTACAAGAAGACTGACTCATCTTACTGTCAATGCTTTGAACCATTCCATTGACACTATTTATAGATTCCCATACTTCACTCCAGGTTTACTGTATCCCTCTGACCTTCTTATTGACGATGAAACACAGAAATTGCATCGGAATTAAATACAAAAGGCACAATGCCGACTTAAGTACATGAAGACTGACTCTTCTTACTGCCTATGTTTTTATCCATTCCTGTGACACTAGTTATAGATTCCGATGCTACACTCCAGGTTTACTGTATCCCATGGACCTTCTTATTGATGATGAAACACAGAAATAGCATCGAAATTAAATACAAAAGGCACAATGCCGACTTAAGGACATGAAGACTGACTCTTCTTACTGACTATGTTTTGAACCACTCCTGTGACACTAGTTATAGATTCCGATGCTTCACTTTAGCTTCACTGTATCCCTCTGACCTTCATATTGACGATGAAACACAGAAATTGCACCGGAATTAAATACAAAAATCACAATGCCGACTTAAGTACAAGAAGACTGACTCTTCTTACTGACTATGTTTTGAACCATTCCTGTGACACAAGTTATAGATTCCGATGCTTCACTGCAGGTTTCCTGTATCCCTCTGACCATCTTATTGACGATGAAGAACAGAAATTGCACCTGACTTAAACCCAAAAGGCACAATCCCGACTTAAGTACAAGAAGACTGACTCTTCTTACTGTCTTTGCTTTGAGCCATTCCATTGACACTAGTTATTGATTCCGTGCATCACTCCAGGTTTACTGTATCCCTTGGACCTTCTTATTGTCGATGAAACACTGAAATTGCATCGGTATTAAATAGATTAGGCAAATATGCCGAATGAAGTACAAGAAGACTGACTCTTCTTACTGACTATGTTTTGAACCTTTCCTGTGACACTAGTTATAGATTCCGATGCTTCACTTCAGGTTTACTGTATCCCTTGGACCTTCTTATTGACGATGAAACACAGAAATTGCATCGGAATTAAATACAAAAGGCACAATGCCGACTTATGTACATGAAGACTGACTCTTCTTACTGACTATGTTTTGAACCATTCCTGTGACACTAGTAATAGATCCGATGCTTCACTTCAGGTTTACTGTATCCCTTGGACGTTCTTATTGACGATTAAACACTGAAATTGTATCGGAATTAAATACAAACGGCACAATGCCGACTTAAGTACATGAAGACCGACTCTTCTTACTGACTATGTTTTGAACCATTCCTGTGACACTTGTAGTAGATTCCGATGCTTCACTTCAGATTTACTGTTTCCCTTGGACCTTCTTATTGACGATGAAACACAGAAATTGCACCGGAATTAAATACAAAAGGCACAATGCCGACTTAATTACAAGAAGACTGAGTCTTCTTACTGTCTATGCTTTGAACAATTCCATTGACACAATTTATAGATTCCGATACTTCACTCCAGGTTTACTGTATCCTTTGGACCTTCTTATTGACGATGAAACACTGAAATTGCATCGGAATTAAATAGAAACGGCACAATGCCGAATTAAGAACAAGAAGACTCACTCTTCTTACTGACAATGCCTTGAACCATTCCTGTGACACTAGTTATAGATTCCGATGCTTCACTTCAGGTTTACTGTATCCCTTGGACCTTCTTATTGACGATGAAACACAGAAATTGCATCGGAATTAAATAGAAAAGGCACAATGCCGACTTAAGTACATCAAGACTGACTCTTCTTACTGACTATGTTTTCATCCATTCCTGTGACACTAGTTATAGATTCCGATGCTACACTCCAGGTTTACTGTATCCCTCTGACCTTCTTATTGACGATGAAGCACAGAAATTGCATCGGAATTTAATATAAAAAGCACAATGCCGACTCAAGTACAAGAAGACTGACTCTTCTTACTGTCTATGCTTTGAAAATTACCTGTGACACTAGTTATAGTTTCCGATGCTTCCTTTCAGGTTTCCTGTATCCCTGTGACCTTCTTATTGATGATGAAACACAGAGATTGCATCGGAATTAAATACAAAAGGCACACTGCCGACTTATGTACAAGAAGACGGACTCTTCTTACCGACAATGTTTTGAACCATTCTGTGACACTAGTTATAGATTCCGATGCTTCAATTCAGGGTTACTGTATCCCTCAGATCATCTTATTGACGATGAAACACCGAAATTACATCGGAATTAAATACAAAAGGCACAATGCCGACTTAAGTACAAGATGACTGACTCTTCTTACTGTCTATGATTTGAACCATTCCTGTGACACTAGTTAAAGATTTCTATGCTTCACGTCAGGTTTACTGTATCCGTTGGACCTTCGTATTGACGATGAAACACAGAAATTGCATCGGAATTAAATACAAAAGGCACAATGCCGACTTAAGGACAAGAAGACTGACTCTTCTTACTGACTATGTTTTGAACCATTCCTGTGACACTAGTTATAGATTCCGATGATTCACTTCAGGTTTTCTGTATCCCTCTGACCTTCTTATTGACGATGAAACACAGAAATTGCACCGAAACTAAATACAAAAGGCACAATGCCGACTTAAGTACATGAAGACCGACTCTTCTTACTGACTATATTTTGAACCATTCCTGTAATACTAGTTATAGATTCCGATGCTTTACTTCAGGTTTACTGTATATCTTGGACCTTCTCATTGACGATGAAACACAGAAATTGCATCGGAATTAAATATAAAATGCACAATGCCGACTTAAGTACAAGAAGACTGTATCTTCTTACTGTCTATGTATTGAACCATTCCTGTGACACTAGTTATAGATTCCGATGCTTCACTTCAGGTTTACTGTACACCTCTGACCTTCTTACTGACGATGAAACACAGAAATTGCACCGGACGTAAACCCAAAACGCATAATCCCGACTTAAGTACAAGAAGACTGACTCTTCTAACTGTCTATGCTTTGAGTCATTCCATTGACACTAGTTATGGATTCCGATGCTTCTCTCCAGGTTTACTGTATCCCTTGGACCTTCTTATTGTCGATGAAACACTGAAATTGCATCGGTATTAAATAGATTAGGCAAATATGCCGACTTATGTACAAGAAGACTGACTCTTCTTACTGACTATGTTTTGAACCATTCCTGTGACACTAGTTATAGATTCCGATGCTTCACTTTAGGTTTACTGTATCCCTTGGACCTTCTTATTGACGATGAAACACAGAAATTGCATCGGAATTAAATACAAAAGCCACAATGCCGACTTAAGTACATGAAGACTGACTCTTCTTACTGACTATGTTTTGAACAATTCCTGTGACACTAGTTATAGATCCGATGCTTCACTTCAGGTTTACTGTATCCCTTGGACCTTCTTATTGACGATTAAACACTGAAATTGCATCGGAATTAAATAGAGAAGGCACAATGCCGACTTAAGTACATGAAGACCGTCTCTTCTTACTGACTATGTTTTGAACCATTCCTGTGACACTTGTTATAGATTCCGATGCTTCACTTCAGGTTTACTGTATCCCTTGGACCTTCTTATTGACGATGAAACACAGAAATTGCATCGGAATTAAATACAAAAGGCAGAATGCCGACTTAAGTACATGAAGACTGACTCTTCTTACTGACTATGTTTTTATCCATTCCTGTGACACTAGTTATAGATTCCGATGCTACACTCCAGGTTTACTGTATCCCTTGGACCTTCTTATTGACGATTAAACACTGAAATTGCATCGGAATTAAATAGAGAAGGCACAATGCCGACTTAAGTACATGAAGACCGTCTCTTCTTACTGACTATGATTTGAACCATTCCTGTGACACTTCTTATAGATTCCGATGCTTCACTTCAGATTTACTATTTCCCTTGGACCTTCTTATTGGCGATGAAACACAGAAATTGCACCGGAATTAAATACAAAAGGCACAAAGCCGACTTAATTACAAGAAGGCTGACTCTTCTTACAGTCTATGCTTTGAACCATTCCATTGACACTATTTATAGATTCCGATACTTCACTCCAGGTTTACTGTATCCCTTGGACCTTCTTATTGACGATGAAACACTGAAATTGCATCGGAATTAAATAGAAAAAGCACAATGCCGACTTAAGTACAAGAAGACTCACTCTTCTTACTGACTATGTCTTGAACCATTCCTGTGACACTAGTTATAGATTCCGATGCTTCACTTCAGGTTTACTGTATCCCTTGGACCTTCTTATTGACGATGAAACACAGAAATTGCATCGGAATTAAATACAAAAGGCACAATGCCGACTTAAGTACATGAAGACTGACTCTTCTTACTGACTATGTTTTTATCCATTCCTGTGACACTAGTTATAGATTCCGATTCTACACTCCAGGTTTACTGTATCCCTTGGACCTTCTTATTGACGATGAAACACAGAAATTGCACCGGAATTAAATACAAAAAGCACAATGCCGACTTAAGTACAAGAAGACAGACTCTTCTTACTGACTATGTTTTGAACCATTCCTGGGACACTAGTTATAGATTCCGATGCTTCACTTCAGGTTTCCTGTATCCCTCTGACTATCTTATTGACGATGAAACACAGAAATTGCACCGGACTTAAACCCAAAAGGCAAAATCCCGACTTAAGTACAAGAAGACTGACTCTTCTTATTGTCTATGCTTTGAGCCATTCCATTGACACTAGTTATAGATTCCGTGCTTCACTCCAGGTTTACTGTATCCCTTGGACCTTCTTATTGTCGATGAAACACTGAAATTGCATCGGTATTAAATAGATTAGGCAAATATGCCGACTGAAGTACAAGAAGACTGACTCTTCTTACTGACTATGTTTTGAACCATTCCTGTGACACTAGTTATAGATTCTGATGCTTCACTTTAGGTTTACTATACCCCTTGGACCTTCTTATTGGGAGATGAAACACAGAAATTGCATCGGAATTAAATACAAAAGGCACAATGTCGACTTAAGTACAAGAAGACCGACTCTTCTTACTGACTATGTTTTGAACCATTCCTGTGACACTTGTAATAGATTCCGATGCTTCACTTCAGATTTACTGTTTCCCTTGGACCTTCTTATTGACGATGAAACACAGAAATTGCACCGGAATTAAATACAAAACGCACAAAGCTGACTTAATTACAAGAAGACTAACTCTTCTTACTGTCTATGCTTTGAACCATTCCATTGACACCATTTATATATTCCGATACTTCACTCCATGTTTACTGTGTCCCTTGGACCCTCTTATTGACGATGAAACACTGAAATAGCATCGGAAATAAATAGAAAAGGCACAATGCCGACTTAAGAACAGGAAGACTCACTCTTCTTACTGACTATGTTTTGAACCATTCCTGTGACACTAGTTATAGATTCCGATGCTTCACTTCAGGTTTACTGTATCCCTTGGACCTTCTTTGTGACGATGAAACACAGAGATAGCATCGGAATTAAATACAAAAGGCACAATGCCGACTTAAGGACATGAAGACTGACTCTTCTTACTGACTATGTTTTGAACCATTCCTGTGACACTAGTTATAGATTCCGATGCTTCACTTTAGGTTTACTGTATCCCTCTGACCTTATTATTGACGATGAAACACAGGAATTGCACCGGAATTAAATACAAAAGGCATAATGCCGACTTAAGTACAAGAGGACTGACTCTTCTTACTGACTATGATTTGAACCATTCCTGTGACACTAGTTATAGATTACGATGCTTGACTTCAGGTTTCCTGTATCCCTCTGACCATCTTATTGACGATGAAACACAGAAATTACATCGGAATTAAATACAAAAGGCACTATGCCGACTTAAGTACAAAAAGACTGACTCTTGTTACTGACTATGTTTTGAACCATTCCTGTGACACTAGTTATAGATTCTGATGCTTCACTTCAGGGTTACTGTATCCCTCTGACCTCCGTATTGACGATGAAACACAGAAATTGCACCGGAATTAAATACAAGCGGACAATGTCGACTTAGGTACAAGAAGACTGACACTTCTTACTATCTATGTTTTGAACCTCTCCTGTGACACTAGTTATAGATTCAGATGCTTCACTTCAGGTTTACTGTATCCTTTGGACCTTCTTATTGACGATGAAACACAGAAATTGCATCGGAAATAAATACAAAATGCACAATGCCGACTTAGGTACTGTCTATGTTTTGAAACATTCCTGTGCCACTAGTTATAGATTCCGATGCTTCACTCCAGGATTACTGTATCCCTTGGACCTTCTTATTGACGATTAAACATAGAAATTGCATTGGAATTAAATACAAAAGTCGCAAGGCCGACTTAAGGACAAGAAGACTGACTCTTCTTACTGACTATGTTTTGAACCATTCCAGTGACACTAGTTATAGATTCCGATGCTTCACTTCAGGTTTACTGTATCACTCTGACCTTCCTATTGACGATGAAACACAGAAATTGCACCGGAAATAAATACAAAAGGCACAATGCCGACTTAAGTACAAGAAGACTGACTCTTCCTACTGTCTATGTTTTGAACCATTCCTGTGACACTAGTTATAGATTCCGATGCTTCACTCCAGGTTTACTGTATCCCTTGGACCTTCTTCTTGACGATGAAGCACAGAAAATGCATCGGAATTAAATACAAAGGCACAATGCCGACTTAAGGACAAGAAGACTGACTCTTCTTACTGACTATGTTTTGAACCATTCCTGTGACACTAGTTATAGATTCCGATGGTTCACTTCAGGTTTCCTGTATCCCTTGGACCTTCTTATTGACGATGGAACACAGAATTTGCATCGGAATTAAATACAAAAGGCACAATGCCGACTTAGGTACTGTCTATGTTTTGAACCATTCCTGTGACACAAGTTATAGATTCCGATGCTTCACTCCAGGTTTACTGTATCCCTTGGACCTTCTTATTGACGATGAAACACAGAAATTGCATTGGAATTAAATACAAAAAAAGCGCAAAGCCGACTTATGGACAAGAAGACTGACTCTTCTTACTGAACATGTTTAGTACCATTCCAGTGACACTAGTTATAGATTCCAATGCTTCACTTCAGGTTTACTGTGTCCCTCTGACCTTCCTATTGACGATGAAACACAGAAATTGCACCGGAATTAAATACAAAAGGCACAATGCCGACTTTAGTACAAGAAGGCTGACTCTACCTACTGTCTATGTTTTGAGCCATTCCATTGACACTAGTTATAGATTCCGATGCTTCACTCCAGGTTTACTGTATCCCTTGGACCTTCTTATTGACTATGAAACACTGAAATTGCATCGGAATTAAATAGAAAAGACACAATGCCGACTTAAGTACAAGAAGACTGACTTTTCTTACTGACTATGTTTTGAACCATTTCTGTGACACTAGCTATAGATTCCCATGCTTCACTCCAGGTTTACTGTATCCCTTGGACCTTCTTATTGACGATGAAACACAGAAAGTGCATAGGAATTAAATACAAAAAGCAAATTTGCCGACTTAAGGAGAAGAAGACTGACTCTTCTTACTGACTATGTTTTGAACCATTCCTTTGACATTAGTTATAGATTCCGATGCTTCACTTCAGGTTTACTGTATCCCTCCGACCTTCTTATTGACGATGAAACACATAAATTGCATCGGAATAAAATAGAAAATGCACAATGCCGACATAAGTACAAGAAGACTGACCCTTCTTACTGTCTATGATTTGAACCATCCCTGTGACACTAGTTATAGATTCATATGCTTCACATCAGGTTTCCTGTATCCCTTGGACCTTCTTATTGACGATGAAACACAGAAATTGCATCGGAATTAAATACAAAAGGCACAATGCCGACTTAGGTACTGTCTATGTTTTGAACCATTCCTGTGCCACTAGTTATAGATTCCGATGCTTCACTCCAGGATTACTGTATCCCTTGGACCTTCTTATTGAAGATTAAACATAGAAATTGCATTGGAATTAAATACAAAAGGCGCAAGGCCGACTTAAGGACAAGAAGACTGTCTCTTCTTACTGACTATGTTTTGAACCATTCCAGTGACACTAGTTATAGATTCCGATGCTTCCCTTCAGGTTTACTGTATCCCTCTGACCTTCCTATTGACGATGAAACACAGAAATTGCACCGGAATTAAATACAAAAGGCACAATGCCGACTTAAGTACAAGAAGACTGACTCTTCCTACTGTCTATGTTTTGAACCATTCCATTGACACTAGTTATGGAATCCAATGCTTCACTCCAGGTTTACAGTATCCCTCGGACCTTCTTATTGACGATGAAACACTGAAATTGCATCGGAATTAAATAGAAAAGACACAATGCCGACTTAAGTACAAGATGACTGACTCTTTTTACTGACTCAGATTTGAACCATTCCTGTGACACTAGTTACAGATTGCGATGCTTCACTTCGGGTTTACTGTCTCCCTTGGACCTTCTTATTAACGATGAAACACGGAAATTGCATCGGAATTAAATACAAAAGGCACAATGCCGACTTAAGTACATGAAGACTGACTCTTCTTACTGTCTATGTTTTGAACCATTCCTGTGACACTAGTTATAGATTCCGATGCTTCACTTCAGGTTTACTCTATCCCTTGAACCTTCTTATTGACGATGAAAAACAGAAACTGCATCGGAATTAAATACAAAAGGTACAATGCCGATTTAGGTGCATGAAGGCTGACTCTTCTTACTGTCTATGTTTTGAACCATTCCTGTGACACTAGTTATAGATTCCGATGCTTCACTCCAGGTTTACTGTATCCCTTGGACCTTCTTATTGACGATGAAACACAGAATATGCATCGGAATTAAATACAAAGGCACAATGCCGACTTAAGGACAAGAAGACTGACTCTTCTTACTGACTATGTTTTGAACCATTCCTGTGACACTAGTTATAGATTCCGATGGTTCACTTCAGGTTTCCTGTATCCCCTGGACCTTCTTATTGACGATGGAACACAGAATTTGCATCGGAATTAAATACAAAAGGCTCAATGCCGACTTAGGTACTGTCTATATTTTGAACCATTCCTGTGACACAAGTTATAGATTCCGATGCTTCACTCCAGGTTTACTGTATCCCTTGGACCTTCTTATTGACGATGAAACACAGAAATTGCATTGGAATTAAATACAAAAAAAGCGCAAGGCCGACTTAAGGACAAGAAGACTGACTCTTCTTACTGACCATGTTTTGTACCATTCCAGTGACACTAGTTATAGATTCCAATGCTCCACTTCAGGTTTACTGTGTCCCTCTGACCTTCCTATTGACGATGAAACACAGAAATTGCACCGGAATTAAATACAAAAGGCACAATGCCGACATTAGTACAAGAAGACTGACTCTCCCTACTGTCTATGTTTTGAGCCATTCCATTGACACTAGTAATAGATTCCGATGCTTCACTCCAGGTTTACTGTATCCCTTGGACCTTCTTATTGACGATGAAACACTGAAATTGCATCGGAATTGAATAGGAAAGACACAATGCCGACTTAAGTACAAGAAGACTGACTCTTCTTACTGACTATGTTTTGAACCATTCCTGTGACACTAGTTATAGATTGCGATGCTTCACTTCAGGTTTACTGTATCCCTTGGACCTTCTTATTAACGATGAAACACAGAAATTGCATCGGAATTAAATACAAAAGGCACAATGCCGACTTAAGTACATGAAGACTGACTCTTCTCACCGACTATGTCTTGAACCATTCCTGAGACACTAGTTATAAATACCGATGCTTCACTTCAGGTTTACTGTATCCCCTGAACCTTCTTATTGACGATGAAACACAGAAATTGAATCGGAATTAAAAACAAAAGGCACAATGCCGACTTAGGTCATGAAGACTGACACTTCTTACTGTCTATGTTTTGAACCATTCCTGTGCCACTAGTAATAGATTCCGATGCTTCACTCCAGGATTACTGTATCCCTAGGACCTTCTTATTGACGATTAAACATAGAAATTGCATTGGAATAAAATACAAAAGGCGCAAGGCCGACTTAAGGACAAGAAGACTGACTCTTCTTACTGACTATGTTTTGAACCATTCCAGTGACACTAGTTATAGATTCCGATGCTTCACTTCAGGTTTACTGTATCCCTCTGACCTTCCTATTGACGATGAAACACAGAAATTGCACGGGAATTAAATACAAAAGGCACAATGCCGACTTAAGTACAAGAAGACTGACTCTTCCTACTGTCTATGTTTTGAACCATTCCATTGACACTAGTTATGGAATCCGATGCTTCACTCCAGGTTTACAGTATCCCTCGGACCTTCTTATTGGCGATGAAACACTGAAATAGCATCGGAATTAAATAGAAAAGACACAATGCCGACTTAAGTACAAGATGACTGACACTTTTTACTGACTCAGATTTGAACCATTCCTGTGACACTAGATATTGATTGCGATGCTTCACTTCAGGTTTACTGTATCCCTTGGACCTTCTTATTAACGATGAAACACAGAAATTGCATCGGAATTAAATACAAAAGGCACAATGCCGACTTAAGTACATGAAGACTGACTCTTCTTACTGACTATGTTTTGAACCATTCCTGAGACACTAGTTATAAATACCGATGCTTCACTTCAGGTTTACTGTATCCTCTGAACCTTCTTATTGACGATGAAACACAGAAATTGAATCGGAATTAAAAACAAAAGGCACAATGCCGACTTAGGTACATGAAGACTGACACTTCTTAATGTCTATGTTTTGAACCATTTCTGTGACACTAGTTATAGATTCCCATGCTTCACTCCAGGTTTACTGTATCCCTTGGACCTACTTATTGACGATGAAACACAGAAATTGAATAGGTATTAAATAGAAAAGGCACAATGCCGACTTAAGGACAAGAAGACTGACTCTTCTTACTGACTATGTTTTGAACCATTCCTGTGACACTAGTTATAGATTCCGATGCTTCACTCAAGGTTTACTGTATCCCTTGGACCTTCTAATTGACGATGAAACACAGAAATGGCATCGGAATTAAATACAAAAGGTACAATGCCGATTTAGGTGCATGAAGGCTGACTCTTCTTACTGTCTATGTTCTGAACCATTCCAGTGACACTAGTTATAGATTCCGATGCTTCACTTCAGGTTTACTGTATCCCTCTGACCTTCCTATTGACGATGAAACACAGAAATTGCACCGGAATTAAATACAAAAGGCACAATGCCGACTTAAGTACAAGTAGACTGACTGTTCCTACTGTCTATGTTTTGAACCATTCCATTGACACTGGTTATGGATTCCGATGCATCACTCCAGGTTTACTGTATCCCTCGGACCTTCTTACTGACGATGAAACACTGAAATTTCATCGGAATTAAATACAAAAGGCACAATGCCGACTTAAGTACATGAAGACTGACTCTTCTTACTGACTATATTTTGAGCCATTCCTGTGACACTAGTTATAGATTCCGATGCTTCTCTTCAGGTTTACTCTATCCCTTGAACCTTCTAATTGACGATGAAACACAGATATTGCATCGGAATTAAATACAAAACGCACAATGCCGACTTAGGTACATGAAGACTGACTCTTCTTACTGTCTATGTTTTGAACCATTCCTGTGACACTAGTTATAGATTACGATGCTTCACTCCAGGTTTACTGTATCCCTTGGACCTTCTTATTGACGATGAAACCCAGAAATTGCATAGGAATTAAATACAAAAAGCACAATGGCCACTTAAGGATAGGAAGACTGACTCTTCTTACTGACTATATTTTGAGCCATTCCTGTGACACTAGTTTTAGATTCCGATGCTTCACTTCAGGTTTACTGTATCCCTCTGACCTTCTTATTGACGATGAAACACAGAAACTGCATCGGAATTAAATAGAAAATGCACAATGCCGACATAAGTATAAGAAGACTGACTCTTCCTAATGTCTATGTTTTGAACCATTCCTGTGACACTAGTTGTAGATTCCGATGATTCACTTCAGGTTTACTGTATCCGTTGGACCTTCTTATTGACGATGAATCACAGAAATTGCATCGGAATTAAATACAAATGGCACAATGCCGATTTAAGTACAAGAAGACTGACTCTTCCTACTGTCTATGCTTTGAACCAATCCTGTGACACTAGTTATAGATTCCGATGCTACACTCCAGGTTTACTGTATCCCTTGGACCTTCTTTGTGACGATGAAACACAGAGATAGCATCGGAATTAAATACAAAAGGCACAATGCCGACTTAAGGACATGAAGACTGACTCTTCTTACTGACTATGTTTTGAACCATTCCTGTGACACTAGTTATAGATTCCGATGCTTCACTTTAGGTTTACTGTATCCCTCTGACCTTATTATTGACGATGAAACACAGGAATTGCACCGGAATTAAATACAAAAGGCATAATGCCGACTTAAGTACAAGACGACTGACTCTTCTTACTGACTATGATTTGAACCATTCCTGTGACACTAGTTATAGATTACGATGCTTGACTTCAGGTTTCCTGTGTCCCGCTGACCATCTTATTGACGATGAAACACAGAAATTACATCGGAATTAAATACAAAAGGCACTATGCCGACTTAAGTACAAAAAGACTGACTCTTGTTACTGACTATGTTTTGAACCATTCCTGTGACACTAGTTATAGATTCTGATGCTTCACTTCAGGGTTACTGTATCCCTTTGACCTCCTTATTGACGATGAAACACAGAAATTGCACCGGAATTAAATACAAGCGGACAATGTCGACTTAGGTACAAGAAGACTGACACTTCTTACTATCTATGTTTGAACCTCTCCTGTGACACTAGTTATAAATTCAGATGCTTCACTTCAGGTTTACTGTATCCTTTGGACCTTCTTATTGACGATGAAACACAGAAATTGCATCGGAAATAAATACAAAATGCACAATGCCGACTTAGGTACTGTCTATGTTTTGAAACATTCCTGTGCCACTAGTTATAGATTCCGATGCTTCACTCCAGGATTACTGTATCCCTTGGACCTTCTTATTGACGATTAAACATAGAAATTGCATTGGAATTAAATACAAAAGTCGCAAGGCCGACTTAAGGACAAGAAGACTGACTCTTCTTAGTGACTATGCTTTGAACCATTCCAGTGACACTAGTTATAGATTCCGATGCTTCACTTCAGGTTTACTGTATCACTCTGACCTTCCTATTGACGATGAAACACAGAAATTGCACCGGAAATAAATACAAAAGGCACAATGCCGACTTAAGTACAAGAAGACTGACTCTTCCTACTGTCTATGTTTTGAACCATTCCTGTGACACTAGTTATAGATTCCGATGCTTCACTCCAGGTTTACTGTATCCCTTGGACCTTCTTATTGACGATGAAGCACAGAAAATGCATCGGAATTAAATACAAAGGCACAATGCCGACTTAAGGACCAGAAGACTGACTCTTCTTACTGACTATGCTTTGAACCATTCCTGTGACACTAGTTATAGATTCCGATGGTTCACTTCAGGTTTCCTGTATCCCTTGGACCTTCTTGTTGACGATGAAACACAGAAATTGCATTGGAATTAAATACAAAAAAAGCGCAAAGCCGACTTATGGACAAGAAGACTGACTCTTCTTACTGAACATGTTTAGTACCATTCCAGTGACACTAGTTATAGATTCCAATGCTTCACTTCAGGTTTACTGTGTCCCTCTGACTTTCCTATTGACGATGAAACACAGAAATTGCACCGGAATTAAATACAAAAGGCACAATGCCGACTTTAGTACAAGAAGGCTGACTCTCCCTACTGTCTATGTTTTGAGCCATTCCATTGACACTAGTTATAGATTCCGATGCTTCACTCCAGGTTTACTGTATCCCTTGGACCTTCTTATTGACTATGAAACACTGAAATTGCATCGGAATTAAATAGAAAAGACACAATGCCGACTTAAGTACAAGAAGACTGACTCTTCTTACTGACTATGTTTTGAACCATTTCTGTGACACTAGCTATAGATTCCCATGCTTCACTCCAGGTTTACTGTATCCCTTGGACCTTCTTATTGACGATGAAACACAGAAAGTGCATAGGAATTAAATACAAAAAGCAAATTAGCCGACTTAAGGAGAAGAAGACAGACTCTTCTTACTGACTATGTTTTGAACCATTCCTTTGACATTAGTTATAGATTCCGATGCTTCACTTCAGGTTTACTGTATCCCTCCGACCTTCTTATTGACGATGAAACACATAAATTGCATCGGAATAAAATAGAAAATGCACAATGCCGACATAAGTACAAGAAGACTGATCCTTCTTACTGTCTATGATTTGAACCATCCCTGTGACACTAGTTATAGATTCATATGCTTCACATCAGGTTTCCTGTATCCCTTGGACCTTCTTATTGACGATGAAACACAGAAATTGCATCGGAATTAAATACAAAAGGCACAATGCCGACTTAGGTACTGTCTATGTTTTGAACCATTCCTGTGCCACTAGTTATAGATTCCGATGCTTCACTCCAGGATTACTGTATCCCTTGGACCTTCTTATTGACGATTAAACATAGAAATTGCATTGGAATTAAATACAAAAGGCGCAAGGCCGACTTAAGGACAAGAAGACTGACTCTTCTTACTGACTATGTTTTGAACCATTCCAGTGACACTAGTTATAGATTCCGATGCTTCCCTTCAGGTTTACTGTATCCCTCTGACCTTCCTATTGACGATGAAACACAGAAATTGCACCGGAATTAAATACAAAAGGCACAATGCCGACTTAAGTACAAGAAGACTGACTCTTCCTACTGTCTATGTTTTGAACCATTCCATTGACACTAGTTATGGAATCCAATGCTTCACTCCAGGTTTACAGTATCCCTCGGACCTTCTTATTGACGATGAAACCCTGAAATTGCATCGGAATTAAATAGAAAAGACACAATGCCGACTTAAGTACAAGATGACTGACTCTTTTTACTGACTCAGATTTGAACCATTCCTGTGACACTAGTTACAGATTGCGATGCTTCACTTCAGGTTTACTGTCTCCCTTGGACCTTCTTATTAACGATGAAACACGGAAATTTGCATCGGAATTAAATACAAAAGGCACAATGCCGACTTAAGTACATGAAGACTGACTCTTCTTACTGTCTATGTTTTGAACCATTCCTGTGACACTAGTTATAGATTCCGATGCTTCACTTCAGGTTTACTCTATCCCTTGAACCTTCTTATTGACGATGAAAAACAGAAACTGCATCGGAATTAAATACAAAAGGTACAATGCCGATTTAGGTGCATGAAGGCTGACTCTTCTTACTGTCTATGTTTTGAACCATTCCTGTGACACTAGTTATAGACTCCGATGCTTCACTCCAGGTTTACTGTATCCCTTGGACCTTCTTATTGACGATGAAACACAGAATATGCATCGGAATTAAATACAAAGGCACAATGCCGACTTAAGGACAAGAAGACTGACTCTTCTTACTGACTATGTTTTGAACCATTCCTGTGACACTAGTTATAGATTCCGATGGTTCACTTCAGGTTTCCTGTATCCCCTGGACCTTCTTATTGACGATGGAACACAGAATTTGCATCGGAATTAAATACAAAAGGCACAATGCCGACTTAGGTACTGTCTATATTTTGAACCATTCCTGTGACACAAGTTATAGATTCCGATGCTTCACTCCAGGTTTACTGTATCCCTTGGACCTTCTTATTGACGATGAAACACAGAAATTGCATTGGAATTAAATACTAAAAAAGCGCAAGGCCGACTTAAGGACAAGAAGACTGACTCTTCTTACTGACCATGTTTTGTACCATTCCAGTGACACTAGTTATAGATTCCAATGCTCTACTTCAGGTTTACTGTGTCCCTCTGACCTTCCTATTGACGATGAAACACAGAAATTGCACCGGAATTAAATACAAAAGGCACAATGCCGACTTTAGTACAAGAAGACTGACTCTCCCTACTGTCTATGTTTTGAGCCATTCCATTGACACTAGTAATAGATTCCGATGCTTCACTCCAGGTTTACTGTATCCCTTGGACCTTCTTATTGACGATGAAACACTGAAATTGCATCGGAATTGAATAGGAAAGACACAATGCCGACTTAAGTACAAGAAGACTGACACTTTTTACTGACTCAGATTTGAACCATTCCTGTGACACTAGATATAGATTGCGATGCTTCACTTCAGGTTTACTGTATCCCTTGGACCTTCTTATTAACGATGAAACACAGAAATTGCATCGGAATTAAATACAAAAGGCACAATGCCGACTTAAGTACATGAAGACTGACTCTTCTCACTGACTATGTTTTGAACCATTCCTGAGACACTAGTTATAAATACCGATGCTTCACTTCAGGTTTACTGTATCCTCTGAACCTTCTTATTGACGATGAAACACAGAAATTGAATCGGAATTAAAAACAAAAGGCACAATGCCGACTTAGGTACATGAAGACTGACACTTCTTAATGTCTATGTTTTGAACCATTTCTGTGACACTAGTTATAGATTCCCATGCTTCACTCCAGGTTTACTGTATCCCTTGGACCTACTTATTGACGATGAAACACAGAAATTGCATAGGTATTAAATAGAAAAGGCACAATGCCGACTTAAGGACAAGAAGACTGACTCTTCTTACTGACTATGTTTTGAACCATTCCTGTGACACTAGTTATAGATTCCGATGCTTCACTCAAGGTATACTGTATCCCTTGGACCTTCTAATTGACGATGAAACACAGAAATGGCATCGGAATTAAATACAAAAGGCACAAGGCCGACTTAAGGACAAGAAGACTGACTCTTCTTACTGCCTATGTTCTGAACCATTCCAGTGACACTAGTTATAGATTCCGATGCTTCACTTCAGGTTTACTGTATCCCTCTGACCTTCCTATTGACGATGAAACACAGAAATTGCACCGGAATTAAATACAAAGGGCACAATGCCGACTTAAGTACAAGTAGACTGACTGTTCCTACTGTCTATGTTTTGAACCATTCCATTGACACTGGTTATGGATTCCGATGCATCACTCCAGGTTTACTGTATCCCTCGGACCTTCTTACTGACGATGAAACACTGAAATTTCATCGGAATTAAATACAAAAGGCACAATGCCGACTTAAGTACATGAAGACTGACTCTTCTTACTGACTATGCTTTGAACCATTCCTGTGACAGTAGTTATAGATTCCGATGCTTCTCTTCAGGTTTACTCTATCCCTTGAACCTTCTAATTGACGATGAAACACAGATATTGCATCGGAATTAAATACAAAACGCACAATGCCGACTTAGGTACATGAAGACTGACTCTTCTTACTGTCTATGTTTTGAACCATTCCTGTGACACTAGTTATAGATTACGATGCTTCACTCCAGGTTTACTGTATCCCTTGGACCTTCTTATTGACGATGAAACCCAGAAATTGCATAGGAATTAAATACAAAAAGCACAATGGCGACTTAAGGATAGGAAGACTGACTCTTCTTACTGACTATATTTTGAGCCATTCCTGTGACACTAGTTATAGATTCCGATGCTTCACTTCAGGTTTACTGTATCCCTCTGACCTTCTTATTGACGATGAAACACAGAAACTGCATCGGAATTAAATAGAAAATGCACAATGCCGACATAAGTATAAGAAGACTGACTCTTCCTAATGTCTATGTTTCGAACCATTCCTGTGACACTAGTTGTAGATTCCGATGATTCACTTCAGGTTTACTGTATCCGTTGGACCTTCTTATTGACGATGAATCACAGAAATTGCATCGGAATTAAATACAAATGGCACAATGCCGACTTAAGTACAAGAAGACTGACTCTTCCTACTGTCAATGCTTTGAACCAATCCTGTGACACAAGTTATAGATTCCGATGCTTCACTCCGGGTTGACTGTATCCCTCTGCCCTTCTTATTGACAATGAAACGCACAAAATTGCACCGGAATTAAATACAAGATTCACAATGCCGACTTAAGTACAAGAAGACTGACTCTTCTTACTGTCTATGTTTAGAACCATTCCATTGACACTAGTTATAGATTCCGATGCTTCACTCCAGGTTTACTGTATCCCTTGGACCATCTTATTGACTATGAAACACTGAAATTGCATCGGAATTAAATACAAAAGGCAAAATGCCGCCTAAAGTACAAGAAGACTGACTCTTCCTACTGTCTATGTGTAGAACCATTCCTGTGACACTAGTTATAGATTCCGATGCTTCACTTCAGGTTTACTGTATCCCTCTGACCTTATTGACGATGAAACACAGAAATTGCATCGGAATTAAATACAAAAGGCACAATACCGACTTAAGTACAAGGAGATAGACTCTTCTTACTGTCTATGTTTTGATCCATTCCTGTGACACTAGTTATAGATTCCGATGCTTCAGTTCAGGTTTACTGTATCATTTGGACCTTCTCATTGACGATGAAACGCAGAAATTACATCGGAAGTAAATACTAAATGCACAATGCCGACTTAAGTACAAAAAGACCGACTCTTCTTACTGACTAAGTTTTGAACCATTCCTGCGACACTAGTTATAGATTCCGATGCTTCACTTCAGGTTTACTGTATCCCTTGGTCCTTCTTATTGACGATGAAACACCGATACTGCATCGGAATTTAATACAAAAAGCACAATTTCGGCTCAAGTACAAGAAGACTGACTCTTCTTAATGTCAATGCTTTGAGCCATACCAGTGACACTAGTTATAGATACCGATGCTTCACTTCAGGTTTACTGTATTCCTCTTACCTTCTTATTGTCGATAAATTACAGAAATTGCATTGGAATTAAATACAAATAGCACAATGCCGACTTAAGTACAAGAAGACTGACTTTTCTTACTGACTATCCTTTGAACCATTTCTGTGGCACTAGTTATAGATCCCGATGCTTCAGTTCAGGGTTACTGTATCCCTCTGATCATCTTATTGACGATGAAACACAGAAATTGCATCGGAATTAAATACAAAAGGCACAATGCCGACTTAAGTATTAGAAGACTGACTCTTCTTACTGTCTATGTTTTGAACCATTCCTATGAGACTAGTTATAGATTCCGATGCTTCACGTCATGTTTACAGTATCCCTTGGACCTTCTTATTGACGATGAAACACAGAAATTGCATCGGAATTAAATACAAAAGACACAATGCCGACTTAAGTACAAGAAGACTGACTCTTCTTACTGACTATGTTTTGAACCATTCCTCTGACACTAGTTACAGAATCCTATGATTCACTTCAGGTTTACTGTATCCCTCTGACCTTCTTATTGACGATGAAACACAGAAATTGCACCGGAATTAAATACAAAAGGCACAATGCCGACTTAAGTACATGAAGACCGACTCTTCTTACTGACTATGCTTTGAACCATTCCTGTGACACTTCTTATAGATTCCGATGCTTTACTTCAGGTTTACTGTATCCCTTGGACCTTCTTATTGACGATGAAACACAGAAATTGCATCGGAATTAAATAGAAAAGGCACAATGCCGACTTAAGTACAAGAAGACTGTATCTTCTTACTGTCTATGTTTGAACCAATCCTGTGACACTAGTTATAGATTCCGATGCTTCACTCCAGGTTTACTGTATCCCTTGGACCTTCGTATTGACGATGAAACACAGAAAATGCATCGGAATTAAATACAAAAGGCACAATGCCGACTTAAGTACAAGAAGACTGACTCTTCCTACTGTCTATGTTTTGAACCATTCCTGTGACACTAGTTATAGATTCCGATGCTTCACTTCAGATTTACTGTATGCATCTGACCATCGTATTGACGATGAAACACAGAAATTGCATCGGAATTAAATAGAAAAGGCGCAATGCCGACTTAAATACAAGAAGACTGACTCTTCCTACTGTCTATGTTTTGAATCATTCCTGTGACACTAGTTATAGATTCTGATGCTTCACTTCAGGTTTACTGCATCCCTCTGACCTTCTTATTGACGATGAAACACAGAAATTGCATCGGAATTAAGTACAAAAGCACAATGCCGACTTAAGTACAAGAGGACTGACTCTTCCCAAAGACCATGTTTTGAACCATTCCTGTGACACTAGTAATAGATTCAGATGCCTCACTTCAGGTTTACTGTATACCTCTAACCTTCTTCTGGTCGATGAAACACTGAAATTGCTTCGGTATTAAATAGATTAGGCAAATATGCCGACTTAAGTACAAGAAGACTACCTCTTCTTACTGACTATGTTTTGAACCATTCCTGTGACACTAGTTACTGATTCCGATGCTTCACTCCAGGTTTACTGTAGCCCTTGGACCTTCTTATTGACGATGAAACACAGAAATAGCATCGGAATTAAATACAAAAGCCACAATGCCGACTTAAGGACAAGAAGACTGACTCTTCTTACTGACTATGTTTTGAACCATTCCTGTGACACTAGTTATAGATTCCGAAGCTTCACTTTAGGTTTACTGTATCCCTCTGACCTTCTTATGGACGATGAGACACAGAAATTGCACCGGAATTAAATACAAAAGGCACAATGCCGACTTAAGTACAAGAAGACTGACTCTTCTTACTGTGTATGTTTTGAACCATTCCATTGACACTACTTATAGATTCCGATGCTTCACTCAGGTTTACTGTTTCCCTCTGACCTTCTTATTGACGATGAAACACAGAAATTACATCGGAATTAAATACAAAAGGCACAATGCCGACTTAAGTACATGAAGACTGACTCTTCTTACTGACTATGTTTTGAACCATTCCTGTGACACTAGTTATAGATTCCGATGCTTCACTTCAGGTTTACTGTATCCCTTGGACCTTCTTATTGACGATGAAACACAGAAATTGCATCGGAATTAAATCAAAATGCACAATGCCGACTTAAGTACATGAAGACTGACTCTTCTTACTGACTATGTTTTGAACCATTCCTGTGACACTAGTTATAGATTCCGATGCTACACCCCACGTTTAGTGTATCTCTTGGACCTTCTTATTGACGATGAAACACAGAAATTGCATCGGAATTAAATAGAAAAGGCACAATGTTGACTTAAGAACAAAAAGACTGACTCTTCTTACTGTCTATGTTTGGAACCATTCCTATGACACTAGTTATAGATTCCGATGCTTCACGTCAGGTTTACTGTATCCCTTGGACCTTCTTATTGACGATGAAACACAGAAATTGCATCGGAATTAAATACAAGAGGCACAATGCCGAATTAAGTAAATGAAGACTGACTCTTCTAACTGTCTATGCTTTGAACCTTTCCATTGACACTAATTATAGATTCCGATGCTTCACTCCAGGTTTACTGTATCCTTTGGACCTTCTTATTGTCGATGAAACACTGAAATTGCATTGGTATTAAATAGATTAGGCAAATATGCCGACTTAAGTACAAGAAGACTGACTCTTCTTACTGACTATGTTTAGAACCATTCCTGTGACACTAGTTATAGATTCCGATGCTTCTCTTCAGGTTTACTGTATCCCTTGGACCTTCTTATTGACGATGAAACACAGAAATTGCATCGGAACTAAATACAAAAGGCACAATGCCGACGTAAGTACATGAAGACTGACTCTTCTTACTGACTATGCTTTTGAACCATTCCTGTGACACTAGTTATAGATTCCGATGATTCACTTCAGGTTTACTGTATCCCTTGGACCTTCTTATTGACGATGAAGCACAGAAATTGCATCGGAATTAAATCAAAAGGCACAATGCCGACTTAAGTACATGAAGACTGACTCTTCTTACTGACTATGTTTTGAACCATTCCTGTGACACTAATAATAGATTCCGATGCTACACTCCACGTTTACTGTATCTCTTGGACCGTCTTATTGACGATGAAACACAGAAATTGCATCGGAATTAAATAGAAAAGGCACAATGCCGACTTAAGTACAAGAAGACTGTATCTTCTTACTGTCTATGTTTCGAACCATTCCTGTGACACTAGTTATAGATTCCGATGCTTCACTCCAGGTTTACTGTATCCCTTGGACCTTCGTATTGACGATGAAACACAGAAATTGCATTGGAATTAAATACAAAAGTCACAATGCCGACTTAAGTACAAGAAGACTAACTCTTCCTACAGTCTATGTTTTGAACCATTCCTGTGACACTAGTTATAGATTCCGATGCTTCACTTCAGGTTTACTGTATGCATCTGACTTTCTTATTCACGATGAAACACAAAAAATTGCATCGGAATTAAATAGAAAAGGCACAATGCAGACTTAAATATAAGAAGACTGACTCTTCCTACTGTCTATGTTTTGAATCATTCCTGTGACACTAGTTATAGATTCTGATGCTTCACTTCTGGTTTACTGTATCCCTCTGACCTTCTTATTGACGATGAGACACAGAAATTGCACCGGAATTAAATTCAAAGGGCACAATGCCGACTTAAGTACATGAAGACTGACTCTTCTTACTGACTATGTTTTGAACCATTCCTGTGACACTAGCTATAGATTCCGATGCTTCACTTCAGGTTTACTGTATCCCTTGGACCTTCTTATTGACGATGAAACACAGAAATTGCATTGGAATTAAATACAAAAGGCACAATGGCGACTTAAGTACTAGAAGACTGACTCTTCTTACTGACTACGCTTTGAACCATTTCTGTGACACTAGTTATAGCTTCCGATGCTTCACTTGAGGTTTACTGTATACCTCTGACCTTCTTATTGTCGATGAAACACTGATATTGCTTCGGTATTAAATAGATTAGGCCAATATGCCGACATAAGTACAAGAAGGCAACCTCTTCTTACTGACTATGTTTTGAACCATTCCTGTGACACTAGTTATAGATTCCGATGCTTCACTTCAGGTTTACTGTATCCCTCTGACCTTCTTATTGACGATGAGACACTGAAATTGCATCGGAATTAAATACAAAAGGCACAATGCCGACTTAAGTACATGAAGACCGACTCTACTTACTGACTATGTTTTGAACGATTCCTGTGACACTTGTTATAGATTCCGATGCTTCACTTCAGGTTTACTGTTTCCCTTGGACCATCTTATTGACGATGAAACACAGAAATTGCATCGGAATTAAATAGAAAAGACACAATGCCGACTTAAGTACAAGAAGACTGTATCTTCTTACTGTCTATGCTTTGAACCATTCCTGTGACACTAGTTATAGATTCCGATGCTTCACTTCAGGTTTATAGTATCCCCCTGACCTTCGTATTGACGATGATACACAGAAATTGCACCGGAATTAAATACAATAGGCACAAAGCCGACATAATTACAAGAAGACTGACTCTTCTTACTGTCTATGCTTTGAACCATTCCATTAACACTATTTATAGATTCCGATCCTTCACTCCAGGTTTACTGTATCCCTTGGACCTTCTTATTGACGTGAAACACTGAAATTGCATCGGAATTAAATACAAAAGCGCAATGCCGACTTATGGGCAAGAAGACTCACTCTTCTTACTGACTATGTTTTGGACCAATCTTGTGACACTAGTTATAGATTCCGATGCTTCACTTCAGGTTTGCTGTATCCCTCTAACCTTCTTATTCACGATGAGACACAGAAATTGCATCGGAATTAATTACAAAAGGAACAATGCCGACTTAAGGACAAGAAAACTGACTCTTCTTACTATCAATGTTTTGAACCATTCCATTGAAACTACTTATAGATTCCGATGCTTCACTTCAGGTTTACTGTATCCCTTTGACCTTCTTGTTGACGATGAAACACAGAAAATGCATCGGAATTAAATACAAAAGGCACAATGAAGACTTAAGTACATGAAGACTGACTCTTCTTACTGTCTATGCTTTGAACCATTCCATTGACTCTAGCGATAGATTCCGATGCTTCACTCCAGGTTTACTGTATCCATTGGTCCTTCTTATTGTCGATGAAACACTGAAATTGCATCGGTATTAAATAGATTAGGCAAATATGCCGACTTAAGTACAAGAAGACTGACTCTTCTTACTGACTATGTTTTGAACCATTCCTGTGACACTAGTTATAGATTCCGATGCCTCACTTCAGGTTTACTGTATCCCTTGGACCTTCTTATTGACGATGAAACACAGAAATTGCATCGGAATTAAATACAAAAGGCACATTGCCGACTTAAGTACATGAAGACTGACTCCTCTTACTGACTATGTTTTGAACCATTCCTGTGACACTAGTTATAGATTCCGATGCTTCACTTCAGGTTTACTGTATCCCTTGGACCTTCTTATTGACGATGAAACACAGAAATTGCATCGGAATTAAATACAAAAGGCACAATGCCGACTTAAGTACTTGAAGACTGACTTTTCTTACTGACTATGTTTTCAAGCATTCCTGTGACACTAGTTACAGATTCCGATGCTACACTCCAGGTTTACTGTATCCCTTGGGACCTTCTTCTTGACGATGAAACACAGAAATTTCATCGGAATTAAATACAAAAGGCACAATGCCGACTTAAGGACAAGAAGACTGACTCTTCTTTCTGACTATGCTTTGAACCATTCCTCTGACACTAGTTATAGATTCCGATGCTTCACTTCAGGTTTACTGTATACCTCTGACCTTCTTATTGTCGATGAGACACTGAAATTGCATCGGAATTAAATACAAAAGGCACAATGCCGACTTAAGTACTAGAAGACTGACTCTTCTTACTGACTACGCTTTGAACCATTTCTGTGACACTAGTTACAGATTCCGATGCTTCACGTCAGGTTTACTGTATCCCTTGGAAGTTCTTATTGACGATGAAACACAGAAATTGCATCGGAATTAAATACAAAATTCACAATGCCGACTTAAGTACAAGAAGACTGACACCTCTTACTGACTATGTTTTGAACCATTCCTGTGACACTAGTTTTAGAATCCAATGATTCACTTCAGGTTTACTGTATCCCTCTCACCTTATTGACGATGAAACACAGAAATTGCACCGGAATTAAATACAAAAGGCACAATGCCGACTTATGGACAAAAAGACTCACTCATCTTACTGACTATGTTTTGAACCATTTCTGTGACACTAGTTATAGATTCCGATGCTTCACTTCAGGGTTACTGTATCCCTCTAACCTTCTTATTCACGATGAAACACAGAAATTGCATCGGAATTAAATACAAAAGGCACAATGCCGACTTAAGTACTTGTAGACTGACATGTCTTACTGACTATGTTTTCAAGCATTCCTGTGACACTAGTTACAGATTCCGATGCTACACTCCAGGTTTACTGTATCCCTTGGACCTTCTTCTTGACGATCAAACACAGAAATTTCATCGGAATTAAATACAAAAGGCACAATGCCGACTTAAGGACAAGAAGACTGACCCTTCTTTCTGACTATGCTTTGAACCATTCCTCTGACACTAGTTATAGATTCCGATGCTTCACTTCAGGTTTACTGTTTCCCTCTGACCTTCTTATTGACGATGAAACACAGAAATTGCATCGGAATTAAATACAAAAGGCACAATGCCGACTTAAGTACAAGAAGACTGTATCTTCTTACTGTCTATGTTTTGAAATATTCCTGTGACACTAGTTACGGATTCCGATGCTTCACTCCAGATTTACTGTATCACTTGGACCTTCTTATTGACGATGAAACACAGAAATAGCATCGGAATTAACTACAAAAGGCACAATGCCGAGTTAAGGACAAGAAGACTGACTCTTCTTACTGACTATGTTTTGAACCATTCCTGTGACACTAGTTATAGATTCCGATGCTTGACTTCAAGTTTACTGTATCCCTTGGACCTTCTTATTGACGATGAAACACAGATATTGCATCCGAATTTAATACAAAAAGCACAATGCCGTCATAAGTACAAGAAGACTGACTCTTCTTACTGACTATGTTTTGAACCATTCCTGTGACACTAGTTATAGATTACGATGCTTCACTTCAGGTTTACTGTATCCCTCTGACCTTCTTATTGTCGATCAAACACATAAATTGCATTGGAATTATATACAAAATGCACAATACCGACTTAAGAACTAGAAGACTAAGTCTTCTTACTGACTACGCTTTGAATCATTTCTGTGACACTAGTTATAGATCCCGATGCTTCACTTCAGTGTTACTGTATCCCTCTGATCATCTTATTGACGTTGAAACACAGAAATTGCATCGGAATCAAATACAAAAGGCACAATGCCGACTTAAGTACAAGAAGACTGACTCTTCTTACTGTCTATGTTTTGAACCATTCCTGTGACACTAGTTGTAGATTCCGATGCTTCACTTCAGGTTTACTGTATACCTCTGACCTTCTTATTGTTGATGAAACACTGATATTGCTTCGGTATTAAATAGATTAGGCAAATATGGCGACTTAAGTACAAGAAGACAACGTCTTCTTACAGACTATGTTTTGAACCATTCCTGTGACACTAGTTATAGATTCCGATGCTTCACTTCAGGTTTACTGTATCCCTTGGACCTTCTTATTGACGATGAAACACAGAAATTGCATCGGAATTAAATACAAAAGGCACAATGCAGACTTAAGTACATAAAGACTGACTCTTCTTACTGACTATGTTTTGAACCATTCCTGTGACACTAGTTATAGATTCCGATGCTTCACTTCAGGTTTACTGTATCCCTCTGACCTTGTTATTGACGATGAGACACTGAAATTGCATCGGAATTAAATACAAAAGGCACAATGCCGACTTAAGTACATGAAGACCGAGTCTTCTTACTGACTATGTTTTGAACGATTCCTGTGACACTTGTTATAGATTCCAATGCTTCACTTCAGGTTTACTGCTTCCCTTGGACCTTCTTATTGACGATGAAACACAGAAATTGCATCGGAATTAAATACAAATGGCACAATGCCGACTTATGGACAAGAAGACTGACTCTTCTTACTGACTATGTTTTGAACCATTCCTGTGACACTAGTTATAGATTCCGATGCTTCACTTCAGGTTTACTGTATCCCTTGGACCTTCTTATTGACGATGAAACACAGAAATTGCATCGGAATTAAATACAAAAGGCACAATGCCGACTTAAGTACATGAAGACTGACACTTCTTACCGACTATGTCTTGAACCATTCCTGTGACACTACTTGTATATTCCGATGATTCACTTCAGGTTTTTCTGTATCCCTTGGACCTTCTTATTGACGATGAAACATTAAAATTGCATCGGAATGAAATACAAAAGGCACAAGGCCGACATAAGGACAAGAAGACTGTCTCTTCTTACTGACTATGTTTAACCATTCCTGTGACACTAGTTATAGATTCAGATGCTTCACTTCAGGTTTATTGTATCCCTTGGACCTTCTTATTGACGATTAAACACAGAAATTGCATCGGAATTAGATACAAAAGGCACAATGCCGACTTAAGGACAAGAAGACTGACCCCTCTTTTTGACTATGTTTTGAACCATTCCTGTGACACTAGTTATAGATTCCGATGCTTCATTTTTTTGGTTTACTGTATCCCACTGATCTTCTTATTCACGATGAAACACAGAAATTGCACCGGAATTAAATACAAAAGGCACAATGCCGACTTAAGTACAAGAAGACTGTATCTTCTTACTGTCTATGTTTTGAAATATTCCTGTGACACTAGTTACTGATTCCGATGCTTCACTCCAAATTTACTGTATTACTGGGACCTTCTTATTGACGATGAAACACAGAAATAGCATCGGAATTAGCTACAAAAGGCACAATGCCGACTTAAGGACAAGAAGACTGGCTCTTCTTACTGACTATGTTTTGAACCATTCCTGTGACACTAGTTATAGACTCCGATGCTTGACTTCAAGTTTAATGTATCCCTTGGACCTTCTTATTGACGATGAAACACAGATATTGCATCGGAATTTAATACAAAAAGCACAATGCCGTCTTAAGTACAAGAAGACTGACTCTTCTTAATGTCAATGCTTTGAGCCATACCTGTGACACTAGTCATAGATTACGATGCTCACTTCAGGTTTACTGTATCCCTCGGACCTTCTTATTGTCGATCAAACACATAAATTGCATTGGAATTTAATACAAAATGCACAATGCCGACTTAAGAACTAGAAGACTGACTCTTCTTACTGACTACGCTTTGAACCATTTCTGTGACACTACTTATAGATCCCGATGCTTCACTTCAGTGTTACTGTATCCCTCTGATCATCTTATTGACGATGAAACACAGAAATTTCATCGGAATCAAATACAAAAGGCACAATGCCGACTTCAGTACAAAAAGACTGACTCTTCTTAATGTCTATGTTTTGAACCATTCCTGTGACACTTGTTATAGATTCCGATGCTTCACGTCAGGTTTACTGTATCCCTTGGACCTTCTTATTGACGATGAAACACAGAAATTGCATCGGAATTAAATACAAAAGGCACAATGCCGACTTAAGTACAAGAAGACTGACTCTTCTTACTGACTATGCTTTGAACCATTCCTGTGACACTAGTTTTAGAATCCGATGATTCACTTCAGGTTTACTGTATCCCTCTGACCTTATTGACGATGAAACACAGAAATTGCTCCGGAATTAAATACAAAAGGCACAATGCCGACTTAAGTACATGAAGACCGACTCTTCTTACTGACTATGTTTTGAACCATTCCTGTGACACTAGTTATAGGTTCCGATGCTTCACTCCAGGTTTACTGTATCCCTTGGACCTTCTTATTGACGATGAAACACAGAAAATGCATCGGAGATAAATACAAAAGGCATAATGCCGACTTAAGAACAAGAAGACTGACTCTTCTTACTGACTATGTTTTGAACCATTCCTGTGACACTAGTTATAGATTCCGATGCTTCACTTCAGGTTTTTCTGTATCCCTTGGACCTTCTTATTGACGATGAAACATTAAAGTTGCAACGGAATGAAATACAAAAGGCACAAGGCCGACATAAGGACAAGAAGACTGTCTCTTCTTACTGACTATGTTTAACCATTCCTGTGACACTAGTTATAGATTCCGATGCTTCACTTCAGGTTTATTGTATCCCTTGGACCTTCTTATTGACGATTAAACACAGAAATTGCATCGGAATTAGATACAAAAGGCACAATGCCGACTTAAGGACAAGAAGACTGACCCCTCTTTTTGACTATGTTTTGAACCATTCCTGTGACACTAGTTATAGATTCCGATGCTTCATTTTTTTGGTTTACTGTATCCCACTGACCTTCTTATTCACGATGAAACACAGAAATTGCACCGGAATTAAATACAAAAGGCACAATGCCGACTTAAGTACAAGAAGACTGTATCTTCTTACTGTCTATGTTTTGAAATATTCCTGTGACACTAGTTACTGATTCCGATGCTTCACTCCAGATTTACAGTATTACTTGGACCTTCTTATTGACGATGAAACACAGAAATAGCATCGGAATTAACTACAAAAGGCACAATGCCGACTTAAGGACAAGAAGACTGACCCTTCTTACTGACTATGTTTTGAACCATTCCTGTGACACTAGTTATAGATTCCGATGCTTCACTTCAGGTTTACTGTATACCTCTGACCTTCTTATTGTCGATGAAACACTGATATTGCTTCGGTATTAAATAGATTAGGCAAATATGCCGACTTAAGTACAAGAAGACAACGTCTTCTTACTGACTATGCTTTGAACCATTCCTGTGACACTAGTTATAGATTCCGATGCTTCACTTCAGGTTTACTGTATCCCTTGGACCTTCTTATTGACGATGAAACACAGAAATTGCATCGGAATTAAATACAAAATGCACAATGCAGACTTAGGTACATGAAGACTGACTCTTCTTACTGACTATGTTTTGAACCATTCCTGTGACACTAGTTATAGATTCCGATGCTTTACTTCAGGTTTACTGTATCCCTCTGACCTTGTTATTGACGATGAGACACTGAAATTGCATCGGAATTAAATACAAAAGGCACAATGCCGACTTAAGTACATGAAGACCGAGTCTTCTTACTGACTATGTTTTGAACGATTCCTGTGATACTTGTTATAGATTCCAATGCTTCACTTCAGGTTTACTGTTTCCCTTGGACCTTCTCATTGACGATGAAACACAGAAATTGCATCGGAATTAAATACAAATGGCACAATGCCGACTTATGGACAAGAAGACTGACTCTTCTTACTGACTATGTTTTGAACCATTCCTGTGACACTAGTTATAGATTCCGATGCTTCACTTCAGGTTTACTGTATCCCTTGGACCTTCTTATTGACGATGAAACACAGAAATTGCATCGGAATTAAATACAAAAGGCACAATGCCGACTTAAGTACATGAAGACTGAAACTTCTTACCGACTATGTCTTGAACCATTCCTGTGACACTACTTATATATTCCGATGCTTCACTTCAGGTTTTTCTGTATCCCTTAAACCTTCTTATTGACGATGAAACATTAAAATTGCATCGGAATGAAATACAAAAGGCACAAGGCCGACATAAGGACAAGAAGACTGTCTCTTCTTGCTGACTATGTTTAACCATTCCTGTGACACTAGTTATAGATTCCGATGCTTCACTTCAGGTTTATTGTATCCCTTGGACCTTCTTATTGACGATTAAACACAGAAATTGCATCGGAATTAGATACAAAAGGCACAATGCCGACTTAAGGACAAGAAGACTGACCCCTCTTTTTGACTATGTTTTGAACCATTCCTGTGGCACTAGTTATAGATTCCGATGCTTCATTTTTTTGGTTTACTGTATCCCACTGACCTTCTTATTCACGATGAAACACAGACATTGCACCGGAATTAAATACAAAAGGCACAATGCCGACTTAAGTACAAGAAGACTGACTCTTCTTACGGTGTATGATTTGAACCATTCCATTGACACTAGTTAGAGATTCTGATGCTTCACTTCAGGTTTACTGTATCCCTCTGACCTTCTTATTGACGATGAAACAGAAATTACATCGGAATTAAATACAAAAGGCACAATGCCCACATAAGTACAAAAAGACTGACTCTCGTTACTGACTATGTTTTGACCCATTCCTGTGACACTAGTTATAGATTCCGCTGCTAGACTTCAGGTTTACTGTATCCCTCTGACATTCTTATTGACGATGAAACACAGATATTGCATCAGAATTAAATAGAAAAGGTACAATGCCGACTTAAGTGCAAGAAGACTGACTCTTCTTACTGTCTATGCTTTGAACCATTCCTATGACACTAGTTATAGATTCCGATGCTTCACTTCATGTGTACCGTATCAATCTGACCTTCGTATTGTCGATGAAACACAGAAATTGCATCGGAATTAAATACAAAAGGCACAATGCCGACTTAAGGACAAGAAGACTGACACTTCTTACTGACAATGATTTGAACCATTCCTGTGACACTGGTTATAGAGTCCGATGCTTCAGTTCAGGTTTTTTGTATCCCTCTGACCTCCTTATTCACGATGAAACACAGAAATTACATCGGAATTAAATACAAAAGGCACAATGCCGACTTAAGGACAAGAAGACTGACTCTTCTTACTGTCTATGTTTTGAACCATTCCATTGACACTAGTTATAGATTCCGATGCTTCACTTCAGGTTTACTGTATCTCTTGGACTTTCTTATTGACGATGAAACACAGAAATTGCATCGGAATTAAATACAAAAGGCACAATGCCGACTTAGGTACATGAAGACTGACTCCTCTTACTTTCTATATTTTGAACCATTCCTGTGACACTAGTTATAGATTCCGATGCTACACTCCAGGTTTACTGTATCCCATGGACCTTCTTATTGACGATGAAACACAGAAATTGCTTCGGATTTAAATAGAAAAGCACAATGCCGTTTTAAGGACAAGAAGACTGACTCTTCTTACTGACTGTGTTTTGAACCATTCCTGTGACACTAGTTATAGATTCTGATGATTCACTTCAGGTTTACTGTATCATTTGGACCTTTTTATTGACGATGAAGTACAGAAATTACATCGGAATTAAATACAAAAGGCACAATGCCGACTTAAGTACATAAAGACTGACTCTTGTTACTGACTATGTTTTGAACCATTCCTGTGACATTAATTATAGATTCCGATGCTTCACTTCAGGTTTACTGTATCCCTCTGACCTTCTTATTGACTATGAAACACAGAAATTGCATCGGAATCAAATAGCAAAGGCACAATGCCGACGTAAGTACAGGAAGCCTGACTCTTCTTACTGACTATGATTTGAACCATTCCTGTGACACTAGTTAGGGAATGCGATGATTCACTTCAGGTTTACTGTATCCCTCTGACCTTCTTATTGACGATGAAACACAGAAATTGCACGGGAATTAAATACAAAAGGCACAATGCCGACTTAAGTACATGAAGACCGACCCTTCTTACTGACTATGTTTTGAACCATTCCTGTGACACTAGTTATAGATTCCGATGCTTTACTTCAGGTTTACTGTATACCTTGGACCTTCTTATTGACGATGAAACACAGAAATTGCATCGGAATTAAATAGAAAGGTCACAATGTCGACTTAAGTACAAGAAGACTGTATCTTCTTACTGTCTATGTTTTGAACCATTCCTGTGACACTAGTAATAGATTCCGATGCTTCACTCCAGGTTTACTGTATCCCTTGGACCTTCTTATTGACGATGAAACACAGAAAATGCATCGGAATTGAATACAAAAGGCATAATGCCGACTTAAGAACAAGAGGACTCACTCTTCTTAATGACTATGCTTTGAACCATTCCTGTGACACTAGTTATAGATTCCGATGCTTCACTTCAGGTTTACTGTATACCTCTGACCTTCTTATTGTCGATGAAACACTGAAATTGCTTCGGTATTAAAAAGATTAGGCCAATATGCCGACTTAAGAACAAGAAGACTACCTCTTCTTACTGACTATGTTTTGAACCATTCATGTGACATTAGTTATAGATTCCGATGCTTCACTTCAGGTTTACTGTATCCCTCTGACCTTGTTATTGACGATGAGACACTGAAATTGCATCGGAATTAAATACAAAAGGCACAATGCCGACTTAAGTACATGAAGACCGAGTCTTCTTACTGACTATGTTTTGAACGATTCCTGTGACACTTGTTATAGATTCCAATGCTTCACTTCAGGTTTACTGTTTCCCTTGGACCTTCTTATTGACGATGAAACACAGAAATAGCATCGGAATTAAATACAAATGGCACAATGCCGACTTATGGAGAAGAAGACTGACTCTTCTTACTGACTATGTTTTGAACCATTCCTGTGACACTAGTTATAGATTCCGATGCTTCACTTCAGGTTTACTGTATCCCTTGGACCTTCTTATTGACGATGAAACACAGAAATTGCATCGGAATTAAATACAAAAGGCACAATGCCGACTTAAGTACATGAAGACTGACACTTCTTACCGACTATGTTTTGAACCATTCCTGTGACACTACTTATATATTCCGATGCTTCACTTCAGGTTTTTCTGTATCCCTTGGACCTTCTTATTGACGATGAAACATTAAAATTGCATCGGAATGAAATACAAAAGGCAGAAGGCCGACATAAGGACAAGAAGACTGTCTCTTCTTACTGACTATGTTTAACCATTCCTGTGACACTAGTTATAGATTCCGATGCTTCACTTCAGGTTTATTGTATCCCTTGGACCCTCTTATTGACGATTAAACACAGAAATTGCATCGGAATTAGATACAAAAGGCACAATGCCGACTTAAGGACAAGAAGACTGACCCCTCTTTTTGACAATGTTTTGAACCATTCCTGTGACACTAGTTATAGATTCCGATGCTTCATTTTTTTGGTTTACTGTATCCCACTGACCTTCATATTCACGATGAAACACAGTAATTGCACCGGAATTAAATACAAAAGGCACAATGCCGACTTAAGTACAAGAAGACTGACTCTTCTTACTGTGTATGATTTGAACCATTCCATTGACACTAATTAGAGATTCCGATGCTTCACTTCAGGTTTACTGTATCCCTCTGAGCTTCTTATTGACGATGAAACACAGGAATTACATAGGAATTAAATACAAAAGGCACAATGCCGACATAAGTACAAAAAGACTGACTCTCGTTACTGACTATGTGTTGAACCATTCCTGTAACACTAGTTATAGATTCCGCTGCTAGACTTCAGGTTTACTGGATCCCTCTGACATTCTTATTGACGATGAAACACAGATATTGCATCAGAATTAAATAGAAAAGGTCCAATGCCGACTTAAGTGCAAGAAGACTGACTCTTCTTACTGTCTATGCTTTGAACCATTCCTATGACACTAGTTATAGATTCCGATGCTTCACTTCAGGTTTACTGTATCTCTTGGACTTTCTTATTGACGATGAAACACAGAAATTGCATCGGAATTAAAACCAAAAGGCACAATGCCGACTTAGGTACATGAAGACTGACTCTTCTTACTTTCTATATTTTGAACCATTCCTGTGACACTAGTTATAGATTCCGATGCTACACTAAAGGTTTACTGTATCCCATGGACCTTCTTATTGACGATGAAACACAGAAATTGCTTCGGATTTAAATAGAAAAGGCACAATGCCGTTTTAAGGAATTAGAAGACTGACTCTTCTTACTGACTGTGCTTTGAACCATTCCTGTGACACTAGTTATTGATTCCGATGATTCACTTCAGGTTTACTGTATCATTTGGACCTTTTTATTGACGATGAAGTACAGAAATTTCATCGGAATTAAATACAAAAGGCATAATGCCGACTTAAGGACAAGAAGACTGACTCTTCTTACTGACTATGTTTTGAACCATTCCTGTGACACTAGTTATAGATTCCGATGCTTCACTTCAGGTTTACTGTATACCTCTGACCTTCTTATTGTCGATGAAACACTGAAATTGCTTCGGTATTAAATAGATTAGGCAAATATGCCGACTTAAGAACAAGAAGACTACCTTTTCTTACTGACTATGTTTTGAACCATTCATGTGACATTAGTTATAGATTCCGATGCTTCACTTCAGGTTTACTGTATCCCTTATACCTTCTTATTGACGAGTAAACACAGAAATTGCATCGGAATTAAATACAAAAGGCACAATGCCGACTTAAGTACATGAAGACTGACTCTTCTTACTGACTATGTTTGAACCATTCCTGTGACACTAGTTATAGATTCCGATGCTTCACTTCAGGTTTACTGTGTCCCTTGGACCTTCTTATTGACTATGAGACACTGAAATTGCATCGGAATTAAATACAAAAGGCACAATGCCGACATAAGTACATGAAGACCGACTCTTCTTACTGACTATGTTTTGAACGATTCCTGTGACACTTGTTATAGATTCCGATGCTTCACTTCAGGTTTACTGTCTCCCTTGGACCTTCTTATTGACGATGAAACACAGAAATTGCATCGGAATTAAATACAAAAGGCACAATGCCAACTTAAGTTCATGAAGACTGACTCTTCTTACAGACTATGTTTTGAACCATTCCTGTGATACTAGTTATAGATTCCGATGCTTCACTTCAGGTTTACTGTATCCCTTGGACCTTCTTATTGACGATGAGACACTGAAATTGCATCCGAATTAAATACAAAAGCCACAATGCCGACTTAAGTACATGAAGACCGACTCTTCTTACTGACTATGATTTGAACGATTCCTGTGACACTAGTTATGGATTACGATGCTTCACTCCTGGTTTACTGTATCCCTTGGACCTTCTTATTGACGATGGAACACAGAAATTGCATCGGAATTAAATAGAAAATTCACAATGCCGACTTAAATACAAGAAGACTGTATCTTCTTACTGTCTAAATTTTGAACCATTCCTGTGACACTAGTTATGGATTCCGATGCTTCACTTCATGTTTACCGTATCCCTCTGACCTTCTTATTGACGATGAAACACAGAAATTGCACCGGAATTAAATACAAAAGGCACTAAGCCGACATAATTTCAAGAAGACTGACTCGTCTTACTGTCTATGCTTTGAACCATTCCATTAACACTATTTATAGATTCCGATACTTCACTCCTGGTTTACTGTATCCCTTGGAACTTCTTATTGACGAAGAAACACAGATATTGCATCGGAATTAAATACAAAAGGCACAATGCCGACTTAAGAACAAGAAGACTCACTCTTCTTACCGACTATGATTTGAACCATTTCTGTGACTCTAGTTATAGATTCCGATGCTTGACTTCAGGTTTACTGCATCCCTCTGACCTTCTTATTGACGATGAAACACAGAAATTGCATCGGAATTAAATAGAAAAGGCACAATGTCGACTTAAGTACAAGAAGACTGACTCTTCTTACTGTCTATGTTTTGAACCATTCCTATGACACTAGTTATATATTCCGATGCTTCACTTCATATTTACCGCATCCCTCTGACCTTCTTATTGACGATGAAACACAGAAATTGCATCGGAATTAAATACAAAACGCACAATGCCGACTTATGGACAAGAAGACTGACTCTTCTTACTGACTATGTTTTGAACCATTCCCGTGACACTAGTTATAGATTCTGATGTTTCACTTCAGGTTTACTGTATACCTCTGACCTTCTTATTCACGATGAAACACAGAAATTGAACCGAAATTAAATACAAAAGGCACAATGCCGACTTAAGTACATGAAGACTGTCTCTTCTTACTGTCTATGCTTTGAACCATTCCATTGACACTAGTTATAGATTCCGATGCTTTACTTCAGGTTTACTGTATCCCTTGGACCTTCTTATTGACGATGAAATACAGAAATTGCATTGGAATTAAATAGAAAATTCACAATGCTGACTTAAGTACAAGAAGACTGTATCTTCTTACTGTCTATGTTTTGAACCATTCCTGTGACACTAGTTATAGATTCCGATGCTTCACTCCAGGTTTACTGTATCCCTTGGAACTTCTTATTGACGATGAAACACAGAAAATGCATCGGAATTAAATACAAAAGGCATAATGCCGACTTAAGGACAAGAAGACTGACTCTTCTTACTGACTATGTTTTGAACCATTCGTGTGACACTACTTATATATTCCGATGCTTCACTTCAGGTTTTTCTGTATCCCTTGGACCTTCTTATTGACGATGAAACATTGAAATTGCATCGGAATTAAATACAAAAGGCACAAGGCCGACATAAGGACAAGAAGACTGTCTCTTCTTACTGACTATGTTTTGAACCATTCCTGTGACACTAGTTATAGATTCCGATGCTTCACTTCAGGTTTACTGTATCCCTTGAACCTTCTTATTGACGATTAAACACAGAAATTGCATCGGAAATAGATACAAAAGGCACAATGCCGACTTAAGGACAAGAAGACTGACCCTTCTTTTTGACTATGTTTTGAACCATTCCTGTGACACTAGTTATAGATTCCGATGCTTAATTTTTTTGGTTTACTGTATCTCACTGACCTTCTTATTCGCGATGAAACACAGAAATTCCACCGGAATTAAATACAAAAGGCACAATGCCGACTTAAGTACAAGAAGACTGACTCTTCTTACTGTGTATGATTTGAACCATTCCATTGACACTAGTTAGAGATTCCGATGCTTCACTTCAGGTTTACTGTATCCCTCTGACCATCTTATTGACGATGAAACACAGAAATTACATCGGAATTAAATACAAAAGGCACAATGCGGCCTTAAGGACAAGAAGACTGACTCTTCTTACTGACTATGATTTGAACCATTCCTGTGACACTGGTTATAGAGTCCGACGCTTCCCTTCAGGTTTTTTGTATTCCTCTGACCTTCTTATTCACGATGAAACACAGAAATTACATCGGAATTAAATACAAAAGGCACAATGCCGACTTAAGGACAAGAAGACTGACTCTTCTTACTGTCTATGTTTTGAACCATTCCATTGACACTAGTTATAGATTCCGATGCTTCACTTCAGGTTTACTGTATCCCTTGGACTTTCTTATTGACGATGAAACACAGAAATTGCATCGGAATTAAATACAAAAGGCACAATGCCGACTTAGGTACATGAAGACTGACTCTTCTTACTTTCTATGTTTTGAACCATTCCTGTGACAATAGTTATAGATTCCGATGCTACACTCCAGGTTTACTGTATCCCATGGACCTTCTTATTGACGATGAAACACAGAAATTGCTTCGGATTTAAATAGAAAAGGCACAATGCCGTTTTAAGGACAAGAAGACTGACTGTTCTCACTGACTGTGTTTTGAACCATTCCTGTGACACTAGTTATAGATTCCGATGATTCACTTCAGGTTTACTGTATCATTTGGACCTTCTTATTGACGATGAAGTACAGAAATTACATCGGAATTAAATACAAAAGGCACAATGCCGACTTAAGTTCAAAAAGACTGACTCTTGTTACTGACTATGTTTTGAACCATTCCTGTGACATTAGTTATAGATTCCGATGCTTCACTTCAGGTTTACTGTATCCCTCTGACCTTCTTATTGACGATGAAACACAGAAATTGCATCGGAATCAAATAGCAAAGGCACAATGCCGACTTAAGTACAAGAAGACTGACTCTTCTTACTGTCTATGTTTAGAAAAATTCCTATGACTCTAGTTATAGATTCCGATGCTTCACTTCATATTTACCGCATCTCTCTGACCATCGTATTGACGATGAAACACAGAAATTGCATCGGAATTAAATACAAAAGGCACAATGCCGACTTATGGACAAGAAGACTGACTCTTCTTGCTGACTATGTTATGAACCATTCCTGTGACACTAGTTATACATTCTGATGCTTCACTTCAGGTTTACTGTATCCCTCTGACCTTCTTGTTCACGATGAAACACAGAAATTGCATCGGAAATAAATACAAAAGGCACAATGCCGACTTAAGTACATGAAGACTGACTCTTCTTACTGTCTACGCTTTGAACCATTCCTATGACACTAGTTATAGATTCCGATGCTTTACTTCAGGTTTACTGTATCCCTTGGACCTTCTTATTGACGATGAAACACAGAAATTGCATTGGAATTAAATAGAAAATTCACAATGCCGACTTCAGTACAAGAAGACTGTATCTTCTTACTGTCTATGTTTTGAACCATTCCTGTGACACTAGTTATAGTTTCCGATGCTTCACTCCAGGTTTACTGTATCCCTTGGACCTTCTTATTGACTTTGAAACACAGAAAATGCATCGGAAATAAATACAAAAAGCATAATGCCGACTTAAGGACAAGAAAACTGACTCTCCTTACTGACTATGTTTTGAACCATTCCTGTGACACTAGTTATAGATTCCGATGCTTCACTTCAGGTTTACTGTATCCCTTGGACCTTCTTATTGACGATGAAACACAGAAATTGCATCGGAATTAAATACAAAAGGCACAATGCCGACTTAAGTACATTAAGACTGACTCTTCTTACTGACTATGTTTGAACCATTCCTGTGACACTAGTTATAGATTCCGATGCTTCACTTCAGGTTTACTGTATCCCTCTGACCTTCTTATTGACGATGAAACAAAGAAATTGCATCGGAATTAAATACAAAGGGCACAAGGCCGACATAAGTACAAGAAGACTGACTCTTCTTACTGACTATGTTTTGAACCATTCCTGTGACACTAGTAATAGATTCCGATGCTTCACATCAGGTTTATTGTATCCCTCTGACTTTCTTATTGACGATGAAACATAGAAATTGCACCGGAATTAAATACAATAGGCACAAAGCCGACATAATTGCAAGAAGACTGACTCTTCTTACTGTCTATGCTTTGAACCATTCCATTAACACTATTTATAGATTCCGATACTTCAATCCAGGTTTACTGTATCCCTTGGAACTTCTTATTGACGATGAAACACTGAAATTGCGTCGGAATTAATTAGAAAAGGCACAATGCCGACTTAAGGACAAGAAGACTGACTCTACTTACTGACTATGCTTTGAACCATTCCTGTGACACTAGTTATAGATTCCGATGCTTCACTTTAGGTGTACTGTATCCCTCTGACCTTCTTATTGACGATGAGACACAGAAATTGCACCGGAGTTTAATACAAAAGGCACAGTGCCGACTTAAGTACAAGAAGACTGACTCCTCTTACTGTGTATGTTTTGATCCATTCCATTGACACTAGTAATAGATTCCGATGCTTCAATTCAGGTTTACTGTATCCCTCTGACCTTCTTATTTCCGATGAAACACAGAAATTACATCGGAATTAAATACAAAAGGCACAATGCCTACTTAAGTACAAGAAGACTGACTCTTGTTACTGACTATGTTTTGAACAATTCCTGTGACACTAGTTATAGATTCCGATGCTTGACGTCAGGTTTACTGCATCCCTCTGACCTTCTTATTGACGATGAAACACAGAAATTGCATCGGAATTAAATAGAAAAGGCACAATCTCGACTTAAGTACAAGAAGACTGACTCTTCTTACTGTCTATGTTTTGAACCACTCCTATGACACTAGTTATAGATTCCGATGCTTCACTTCATGTTTACCGTATCCCTCTGACCTTCTTATTGACGATGAAACACAGAAATTGCATCGGAATTAAATACAAAAGGCACAATGCCGACTTATGGACAAGAAGACTGACTCTTCTTACTGACTCTGTTTTGAACCATTCCTGTGACACTAGTTATAGATTCCGATGCTTGACTTCAGGTTTACTGCATCCCTCTGACCATCTTATTGACGATGAAACACAGAAATTGCATCGGAATTAAATAGAAAAGTCACAATGTCGACTTAAGTACAAGAAGACTGACTCTTCTTACTGTCTATGTTTTGAACCATTCCTATGACACTAGTTATAAATTCCGATGCTTCACTTCATATTTACCGCATCCCTCTGACCTTCTTATTGACGATGAAACACAGAAATTGCATCGGAATTAAATACAAAAGGCACAATGCCGACTTATGGACAAGAAGACTGACTCATCTTACTGACTATGTTTTGAACCATCCCTGTGACACTAGTTATAGATTCCGATGCTTCACTTCAGGTTTACTGTATCCCTCTGACCTTCTTATTCACGATGAAACACAGAAATTGCATCGGAATTAAATACAAAAGGCACAATGCCGACTGAAGTACATGAAGACTGACTCTTCTTACTGTCTATGCTTTGAACCATTCCATTGACACTAGTTATAGATTCCGATGCTTTACTTCAGGTTTACTGTATCCCTTGGACCTTCTTATTGACGATGAAACACAGAAATTGCATTGGAATTAAATAGAAAATTCACAATGCCGACTTAAGTACAAGAAGACTGTATCTTCTTACTGTCTATGTTTTGAACCATTCCTGTGACACTAGTTATAGATTCCGATGCTTCACTCCAGGTTTCCTGTATCCCTTGGACCTTCTTATTGACGTTGAAACACAGAAAATGCATCGGAATTAAATACAAAAAGCATAATGCCGACTTAAGGACAAGAAGACTGACTCTTCTTACTGACTATGTTTTAACCATTCCTGTGACACTAGTTATAGATTCCGATGCTTCACTTCATTTTTACCGCATCCCTCTGACCTTCTTATTGACGATGAAACACAGAAATTGCATTGGAATTAAATACAAAAGGCACAATGCCGACTTATGGACAAGAAGACTGACTCATCTTACTGACTATGTTTTGAACCATCCCTGTGACACTAGTTATAGATTCCGGTGCTTCACTTCAGGTTTACTGTATCCCTCTGACCTTCTTATTCACGATGAAACACAGAAATTGCATCGGAATTAAATACAAAAGGCACAATGCCGACATAAGTACATGAAGACTGACTCTTCTTACTGTCTATGCTTTGAACCATTCCATTGACACTGGTTATAGATTCCGATGCTTTACTTCAGGTTTACTGTATCCCTTGGACCTTCTTATTGACGATGAAACACTGAAATTGCGTCGGAATTAAATAGAAAAGGCACAATGCCGACTTAAGTACAAGAAGACCGACTCTTCTTACTGTGTATGTTTTGAACCATTCCATTGACACTAGTTATAGATTCCGATGCTTCACTTCAGGTTTACTGTATCCCTCTGACCTTATTTCCGATGAAACACAGAAATTACATCGGAATTAAATACAAAAGGCACAATGCCTACTTAAGTACAAGAAGACTAACTCTTGTTACTGACTATGTTTTGAACAATTCCTGTGACACTAGTTATAGAATCCAATGCTTGACTTCAGGTTTACTGCATCCCTCTGACCTTCTTATTGACGATGAAACACAGAAATTGCATCGGAATTAAATAGAAAAGGCACAATGTCGACATAAGTACAAGAAGACTGACTCTTCTTACTGTCGATGTTTTGAACCATTCCTATGACACTAGTTAAAGATTCCGATGCTTCACTTCATGTTTACCGTATCCCTCTGACCTTCTTATTGACGATGAAACACAGAAATTGCATCGGAATTAAATACAAAAGGCACAGTGCCGACTTATGGACAAGAAGACTGACTCTTCTTACTGACTCTGCTTTGAACCATTCCTGTTACACTAGTTATAGATTCCGATGCTTCACTTCAGGTTTACTGTATTCCTTGGACCCTCTTATTGACGATGAAACACAGAAATTGCATCGGAATTAAATACAAAAGGCACAATGCCGACTTAAGTACATGAAGACTGACTCTTCTTACCGACTATGTTTGAGCCATTCCTGTGACACTACTTATAGATTCCGATGCTTCAGGTTTACTATATCCCTTGGACCTTCTTATTGACGATGAAACACTAAAATTGCATCGGAATTAAATACAAAAGGCACAATGCCGACTTAAGTACATGAAGACCGACTCTTCTTACTGACTATGTTTTGAACCATTCCTGTGACACTAGTTATAGATTCCGATGCTTGACTTCAGGTTTAATGCATCCCTCTGACCTTCTTATTGACGATGAAACACAGAAATTGCATCGGAATTAAATAGAAAAGGCACAATGTCGACTTAAGTACAAGAAGACTGACTCTTCTTACTGTCTATGTTTTGAACCATTCCTATGACACTAGTTATAGATTCCGATGCTTCACTTCATGTTTACCGTATCCGTCTGACCTTCTTATTGACGATGAAACACAGAAATTGCATCGGAATTAAATACAAAAGGCACAATGCCGACTTACGGACAAGAAAACTAACTCTTCTTACTGACTATGTTTTGAACCATTCCTGTGACACTAGTTATAGTTTCCGATGCTTCACTTCAGGTTTACTGTATCCCTTGGACCTTCTTATTGACGATGAAACACAGATATTGCATCGGAATTAAATGAAAAAGGCACAATGCCGACTTAAGTACTTGAAGACAGACTCTTCTTACCGACTATGTTTTGAACCATTCCTGTGACACTACTGATATATTCCGATGCATCACTTCAGGTTTACTGTATCCCTTGGACCTTCTTATTGACGATGAAACACTGAAATTGCATCGGAATTAAATACAAAAGGCAAAATGCCGACTTAAGTACATGAAGACCGACTCTTCTTACTGACTATGTTTTGAACCATTCCTGTGACACTTGTTATAGTTTCCGATGCTTCACTTCAGGTTTACTGTTTCCTTGGACCTTCTTATTGACGATGAAACACAGAAATTGCATCGGAATTGAAAACAAAAGGGACAATGCCGACTTAAGTACTGTCTATGTTTTGACCATTACTGTGACGCTAGTTATAGTTTCCGATGATTCACTCTAGGTTTACTGCAACCCTTGGACCTTCTTATTGACGATGAAACACAGAAATTGCATCGGAATTAAATACAAAATGCACAAGGCCGACTTAAGGACAAGAAGACTGTCTCTTCTTACTGACTATGTTTTGAACCATTCCAGTGACACTAGTTATAGTTCCGATGCTTCATTTCAGGTTTATTGTATCCCTTGGACCTTCTTAATGACGATTAAACTCAGAAATTGCATCGGAATTAGATACAAAACGCACAATGCCGACTTAAGTACATGAGGACTGACTCTTCTTACTGACTATGTTTTGAACCATTCCTGTGACACTAGTTATATATTCCGATTCTACACTCGAGGTTTATTGTATCCTTTGGACCTTCTTATTGGCGATGAAACACAGAAATTGCATCAGAATTAAATACAAAAGGCACAATGCCGACTTAAGGACAAGAAGACTGACCCTTCTTTCTGACCATGTTTTGGACCATTCCTGTGACACTAGTTATAGATTCCGATGCTTCATTTTTTTGGTTTACTGTATCCCACTGACCTTCTTATTCACGTTGAAACACAGAAATTGCACCGGAATTAAATACAAAAGGCACAATGCCGACTTAAGTACAGGAAGACTGACTCTTCTTACTGTGTATGTTTTGAACCATTCCATTGACACTAGTTAGAGATTCCGATGCTTCACTTCAGGTTTACTGTATCCCTCTGACCTTCTTATTGACGATGAAACACAGAAATTGCATCGGAATTAAATACAAAATGCACAAGGCCGACTTAAGGACAAGAAGACTGTCTCTTCTTACTGATTATGTTTTGAACCATTCCTGTGACACTAGTTACAGTTCCGATGCTTCATTTCAGGTTTATTGTATCCCTTGGACCTTCTTAATGACGATTAAACTCAGAAATTGCATCGGAATTAGATACAAAATGCACAATGCCGACTTAGGTACATGAAGACTGACTCTTCTTACTTTCTATGTTTTGAACCATTCCTGTGACACTAGTTATAGATTCCGATGCTACACTCAAGGTTTACTGTATCCCATGGACCTTCTTACTGACGATGAAACACAGAAATTGCATGGGATTTAAATACAAAAGGCACAATGCCGACTTAAGAAACAGAAGACTGACTCTTCTTACTGACTGGGTTTTGAACCATTCCTGTGACACTAGTTATAGATTCCGATGATTCACTTCAGGTTTACTGTATCATTTGGACCGTCTTATTGACGATGAAGTACAGAAATTACATCGGAATTAAATACAAAATGCACAATGCCGACTTAAGTACAAATAGACTGACTCTTGTTACTGACTATGTTTTGAACCATTCCTGTGACATTAGTTATAGATTCCGATGCTTCACTTCAGGTTTACTGTATCCCTCTGACCTTCTAATTGACGATGAAACACAGAAATTGCATCGGAATTAAATAGAAAAGGCACAATGCCGACTTAAGTACAAGAAGACTGACTCTTCTTACTGTCTATGTTTTGAATCATTCCTGTGACAGTAGTTATAAATTCCGATGCTTGACTTCAGGTTTACTGTATCCCTAGGACCTTCGTATTGACGATGAAACACAGAAATTGCATCGGAATTTAATACAAAATGCACAATGCCGACTTAAGTACAAGAAGACTGACTCTTCTTACTGACTATGATTTGAACCATTCCTGTGACACTAGTTATAGAATCCGATGATTCACTTCAGGTTTACTGTATCCCTTGGACCTTCTTATTGACGATGAAACACAGAAATTGCATCGGAATTAAATAGAAAAGGTACAATGCCGACTTAAGTACATGAAGACCGACTCTTCTTACTGACTATGCTTTGAACCATTCGTGTGACACTAGTTATAGATTCCGATGCTTTACTTCAGGTTTACTGTATCCCTTGGACCTTCTTATTAACGATGAAACACAGAAATTGCATCGGAATTAAATAGAAAGTGCACAATGCCGACTTAAGTACAAGAATACTGTATCTTCTTACTGTCTATGTTTTGAACCATTCCTGTGACACTAGTTATAGATTCCGATGCTTACCTCCAGGTTTACTGTATCCCTTGGACCTTCTTATTGACGATGACACACAGAAAATGCATCGGAATTAAATACAAAAAGCATAATGCCGACTTTAGGACAAGAAGACTGACTCTTCTTACTGACTATGTTTTGAACCATTCCTGTGACACTAGTTATAGATTCCGATGCTTCACTTCAGGTTTACTGTATCCCTTGGACCTTCTTATTGACTATGAGACACTGAAATTGCTTCGGAATTAAATACAAAAGGCACAATGCCGACTTAAGGACAAGAAGACTGACTCTTCTTACTGACTATGTTTTGAACCATTCCTGTGACACTTGTTATAGATTCCGATGCTTCACTACAGGTTTACTGTTTCCTTGGACCTTCTTATTGACGATGAAACACAGAATTGCATCGGAATTAAATAGAAAAGGCACAATGTCGACTTAAGTACAAGAAGACTGACTCTTCTTACTGTCTATGTTTTGAACCATTCCTATGACACTAGTTATAGATTCCGATGCTTCACTTCATGTTTACCGTATCCGTGTGACCTTCTTATTGACGATGAAACACAGAAATTGCAGCGGAATTAAATACGAAAGGCACAATGCCGACTTATGGACAAGAAAACTGACTCTTCTTACTGACTATGTATGGAACCATTCCTGTGACACTAGTTATAGATTCCGATGCTTCACTTCAGGTTTACTGTATCCCTCTGACCTTCTTATTCACGTTGAAACACAGAAATTGCACCGGAATTAAATACAAAAGGCACAATGCCGACTTAAGTACAAGAAGACTGACTCTTCTTACTGTGTATGTTTGAACCATTCCATTGACACTAGTTAGAGATTCTGATGCTTCACTTCAGGTTTACTGTATCCCTCTGACCTTCTTATTGACGATGAAACACAGAAATTACATCGGAATTAAATACAAAAGGCACAATGCCGACTTAAGTACAAAAAGACTGACTCTCGTTACTGACTATGTTTTGAACCATTCCTGTAACACTAGTTATAGATTCCGATGCTAGACTTCAGGTTTACTGTATCCCTCTGACTTTCTTATTGACGATGAAACACAGAAATTGCATCGGAATTAAATAGAAAAGGCACAATGCCGACTTAAGTACAAGAAGACTGACTCTTCTTACTGTCTATGCTTTGAACCATTCCTGTGACACTAGTTACAGAGTCCGATGCTTCACATCAGATTTACTGTATCCCTCTGACCTTCTTATTCACGATGAAACGCAGAAATTACATCGGAATTAAATACAAAAGGCACAATGCCGACTTAAGGACAAGAAGACTGACTCTTCTTACTGTCTATGTTTTGAACCATTCCATTGACACTAGTTATAGATTCCGATGCTTCACTTCAGGATTACTGTATCCCTTGGACTTTCTTATTGACGATGAAACACAGAAATTGCATCGGAATTAAATACAAAAGGCACAATGCAGACATAAGTACACGAAGACCGACGCTTCTTACTGACTATGCTTTGAACGATTCCTGTGACACTTGTTATAGATTCCGATGCTTCACTTCAGGTTTACTGTTTCCCTTGGACCTTATTAATGACGATGAAACACAGAAATTGCTTCGGAAATAAATACAAAAGGCACAATGCCGACTTAAGTACATGAAGATTGACTCTTCTTACCGACTATCTTTTGAACCATTCCTGTGACACTACTGATATATTCCGATGCTTCACTTCAGGTTTACTGTATCCCTTGAACCTTCTTATTGACGATGAAACACTGAAATTGCATCGGAATTAAATACAAAAGGCACAATGCCGACTTAAGTACATGAAGACCGACTCTTCTTACTGACTATGTTTTGAACCATTCCTGTGACACTTGTTATAGATTCCGATGCTTCACTACAGGTTTACTGTTTCCTTGGACCTTCTTATTGACGATGAAACACAGAAATTGCATCGGAATTAAAAACAAAAGGCACAATGCCGACTTAAGTACTGTCTATGTTTTGACCATTCCTGTGACACTAGTTATAGATTCCGATAATTCACTCCAGGTTTACTGTAACCCTTGGACCTTCTTATTGACGATGAAACACAGAAATTGCATCGGAATTAAATACAAAAGGCACTAGGCCGACTTAGGGACAAGAAGACTGTCTCTTCTTACTGACTATGCTTTGAACCATTCCTGTGACACTAGTTATAGATTCCGATGCTTCACTTCAGGTTTATTGTATCCCTTGGACCTTCTTAATGACGATTAAACACAGAAATTGCATCGGAATTAGATACAAAACGCACAATGCCGACTTAAGTACGTGACGACTGACTCTTCTTACTATGTTTTGAACCATTCCTGTGACACTAGTTATATATTCCGATTCTACACTCGAGGTTTACTGTATCCTTTGGACCTTCTTATTGGCGATGAAACACAGAAATTGCATCAGAATAAAATACAAAAGGCACAATGCCGACTTAAGGACATGAAGACTGACCCTTCTTTCTGACTATGTTTTGAACCATTCCTGTGACACTAGTTATAGATTCCGATGCTTCATTTTTTTGGTTTACTGTATCCCACTGACCTTCTTATTCACGTTGAAACACAGAAATTGCACCGGAATTAAATACAAAAGGCACAATGCCACTTAAGTACAAGAAGACTGACTCTTCTTACTGTGTATGTTTTGAACCATTCCATTGACACTAGTTAGAGATTCCGATGCTTCACTTCAGGTTTACTGTATCCCTCTGACCTTTTTATTGACGATGAAACACAGAAATTACATCGGAATTAAATACAAAAGGCACAATGCCGACTTAAGTACAAAAAGACTGACTCTCGTTACTGACTATGTTTTGAACCATTCCTGTGACACTAGTTATAGAATCCGATGCTAGACTTCAGGTTTACTGTATCCCTCTGACATTCTTATTGACGATGAAACACAGAAATTGCATCGGAATTAAATAGAAAAGGCACAATGCCGACTTAAGTACAAGAAGACTGACTCTTCTTACTGTCTATGCTTTGAACCATTCCTGTGACACTAGTTATAGAGTCCGATGCTTCACTTCAGATTTACTGTATCCCTCTGACCTTCTTATTCACGATGAAACGCAGAAATTACATCGGAATTAAATACAAAAGGCACAATGCCGACTTAAGGACAAGAAGACTGACTCTTCTTACTGTCTATGTTTTGAACCAGTCCATTGACACTAGTTATAGATTCCGATGCTTCACTTCAGGTTTACTGTATCCCTTGGACTTTCTTATTGACGATGAAACACAGAAATTGCATCGGAATTAAATACAAAAGGCACAATGCCGACTTAGGTACATGAAGACTGACTCTTCTTACTTTCTATGTTTTGAACCATTCCTGTGACACTAGTTATAGATTCCGATGCTTTACTTCAGGTTTACTGTATCCCTTGGACCTTCTTATTAACGATGAAACACAGAAATTGCATCGGAATTAAATAGAAAGGGCACAATGCCGACTTAAGTACAAGATGACTGTATCTTCTTACTGTCTATGTTTTGAACCATTCCTGTGACACTAGTTATAGATTACGATGCTTACCTCCAGGTTTACTGTATCCCTTGGACCTTCTAATTGACGATGACACACAGAAAATGCATCGGAATTAAATACAAAAAGCATAATGCCGACTTAAGGACAAGAAGACTGACTCTTCTTACTGACTATGTTTTGAACCATTCCTGTGACACTAGTTATAGATTCCGATGCTTCACTTCAGGTTTACTGTATCCCTTGGACCTTCTTATTGACTATGAGACACTGAAATTGCATCGTAATTAAATACAAAAGGCACAATGCAGACATAAGTACGCGAAGACCGACGCTTCTTACTGACTATGCTTTGAACGATTCCTGTGACACTTGTTATAGATTCCGATGCTTCACTTCAGGTTTACTGTTTCCCTTGGACCTTATTAATGACGATGAAACACAGAAATTGCATCGGAAATAAATACAAAAGGCACAATGCCGACTTAAGTACATGAAGACTGACTCTTCTTACCGACTATGTTTTGAACCACTCCTGTGACACTACTGATATATTCCGATGCTTCACTTCAGGTTTACTGTATCCCTTGAACCTTCTTATTGACGATGAAACACTGAAATTGCATCGGAATTAAATACAAAAGGCACAATGCCGACTTAAGTACATGAAGACCGACTCTTCTTACTGACTATGTTTTGAACCATTCCTGTGACACTTGTTATAGATTGCGATGCTTCACTACAGATTTACTGTTTCCTTGGACCTTCTTATTGACGATGAAACACAGAAATTGCATCGGAATTAAAAACAAAAGGCACAATGCAGACTTAAGTACTGTCTATGTTTTGACCATTCCTGTGACACTAGTTATAGTTTCCGATGATTCACTCCAGGTTTACTGTAACCCTTGGACCTTCTTATTGACGATGAAACACAGAAATTGCATCGGAATTAAATACAAAAGGCACAAGGCCGACTTAGGGACAAGAAGACAGTCTCTTCTTACTGACTATGCTTTGAACCATTCCTGTGACACTAGTTATAGATTCCGATGCTTCACTTCAGGTTCATTGTATCCCTTGGACCTTCTTAATGACGATTAAACACAGAAATTGCATCGGAATTAGATACAAAAGGCACAAAGCCGACTTAAGTACATGACGACTGACTCTACTTACTGACTATGTTTTGAACCATTCCTGTGACACTAGTTATATATTCCGATGCTACCCTCGAGGTTTACTGTATCCTTTGGACCTTCTTATTGGCGATGAAACACAGAAATTGCATCGGAATTAAATACAAAAGGCACATTGCCGACTTTAGGACAAGAGACTGACCCTTCTTTCTGACTATGTTTTAAACCATTCCTGTGACACTAGTTATAGATTCCGATGCTTCATTTTATTGGTTTACTGTATCCCACTGACCTTCTTTTTCACGATGAAACACAGAAATTGCACCGGAATGAAATACAAAAGGCACAATGCCGACTTAACTACAAGAAGACTGACTCTTCTTACTGTGTATGTTTTGAACCATTCCATTGACAACAGTTAGAGATTCAATGCTTCACTTCAGGTTTACTGTATCCCTCTGACCTTCTTATTGACGATGAAACACAGAAATTACATCGGAATTAAATACAAAAGGCACAATGCCGACTTAAGTACAAAAAGGCTGACTCTCGTTACTGACTATGTTTTGAACCATTCCTGTGACACTAGTTGTAGTTTCCGATGCTAGACTTCAGGTTTACTGTATCCCTCTGACATTCTTATTGACGATGAAACTTAGAAATTGCATCGGAATTAAATAGAAAAGGCACAATGCCGACTTAAGTACAAGAAGACTGACTCTTCTTACTGTCTATGCTTTGAACCATTCCTATGACACTAGTTATAGATTCCGATGCTTCACTTCATGTTTACCGTATCAATCTGACCTTCTTATTGACGATGAAACACAGAAATTGCATCGGAATTAAATACAAAAGGCACAATGCTGACTTAAAGACAAGAAGACTGACTCTTCTTACTGACTAAGATTTGAACCATTCCTGTGACACTAGTTATAGAGTCCGCTGCTTCACTTCAGGTTTACTGTATCCCTCTGACCTTCTTATTTACGATGAAATACAGAAATTACATCGGAATTAAATACAAAAGGCACAATGCTGACTTAGGTATATGAAGACTGACTCTTATTACTTTCTATGCTTTGAACCATTCCTGTGACACTAGTTATAGATTCCGATGACTGACTCTTCTTACTGTCTATGTTTTGAACCATTCCATTGACACTGGTTATAGATTCCGATGCTTCACTTCAGGTTTACTGTATCCCTTGGACTTTCTTATTGACGATGAAACACAGAAATTGCATCGGAATTAAATACAAAAGGCACAATGCTGACTTAGGTATATGAAGACTGACTCTTATTACTTTCTATGCTTTGAACCATTCCTGTGACACTAGTTATAGATTCCGATGATTCACTTCAGGTTTACTGTATCATTTGGACCTTCTTATTGGCGATGAAGTACAGAAATTACATCGGAATTAAATACAAAAGGCACAATGCCGACTTAAGTACAAAATGACTGACTCTTGTTACTGACTATGTTTTGAAAAATTCCTGTGACATTAGTTATAGATTCCGATGCTTCACTTCAGGTTTACTGTATCCCTCTGACCTTCTTACTGACGGTGAAACACAGAAATTGCATCGGAATCAAATAGAAAGGGCACAATGCCGACTTAAGTACAAGAAGCCTGACTCTTCTTACTGTCTATGCTTTGAATCATTCCTGTGACACTAGTTATAGATTCCGATGCTTGACTTCAGGTTTACTGTATCCCTAGGACCTTCGTAATGACGATGAAACACAGAAATTGCATCGGAATTTAATACAAAAGTCACAATGCCGACTTAAGTACAAGAAGACTGACTCTTCTTACTGACTATGATTTGAACCATTCCTGTGACACTAGTTATAGAATCCGATGATTCACTTCAGGTTTACTGTATCCCTCTGACCTTCTTATTGAAGATGAAACACAGAAATTGCACGGGAATTAAATACAAAAGCCACAATGCCGACTTAAGTACATGAAGACCGACTCTTCTTACTGACTATGATTTGAACCATTCCTGTGACACTAGTTATAGATTCCGATGCTTTACTTCAGGTTTACTGTATCCCTTGGACCCTCTTATTAACGATGAAACACAGAAATTGCATCGGAATTATATAGAAAGGGCACAATGCCGACTTAAGTACAAGAAGACTGTATCTTCTTACTGTCTATGTTTTGAACCATTCCTGTGACACTAGTTATAGATTCCGATGCTTCACTCCAGGTTTACTGTATCCCTTGGACCTTCTTATTGACGATGAAACACAGAAAATGCATCGGAATTAAATACAAAATGCATAATGACGACATAAGGACAAGAAGATTGACTCTTTATACTGACTATGTTTTTGAACCATTCCTGTGACACTAGTTATAGATTCCGATGCTTCACTTCAGGTTTACTGTATCCCTTGGACCTTCTTATTGACTATGAGACACTGAAATTGCATCGCAATTAAATACAACAGGCACAATGCCGACATAAGTACATGAAGACCGACTCATCTTACTGACTATGCTTTGAACGATTCCTGTGACACTTGTTATAGATTCCGATGGTTCACTTCAGGTTTACTGTTTCCCTTGGACCTTCTTATTGACGATGAAACGCAGAAATTGCATCGGAATTAAATTCAAAAGGCACAATGCCAACTCAAGTACATGAAATCTGACTCTTCTTACTGACTATGTTTCGAACCATTCCTGTGACACTAGTTATAGATTCCGATGCTTCACTTCAGGTTTACTGTATCCCTTGGACCTTCTTATTGACGATGAGACACTGAAATTGCATCCGAATAAAATACAAAAGCCACAATGCCGACTTAAGTACAAGAAGACCGACTCTTCTTACTGAGTATGATTTGAACGATTCCTGTGACACTAGTTATGGATTCCGATGCTTCACTCCAGGTTTACTGTATCCCTTGGACCTTCTTCTTGACGATGGAACACAGAAATTGCATTGGAATTAATTACAAAAGGCACAATGCCGACTTAAGAGCAACAAGACTGACTCTTCTTACTGACTATGTTTTGAACCATTCCTGTGACACTAGTTATAGATTTCGATGCTTCACTTCAGGTTTATTGTATCCCTCTGACTTTCTTATTGACGATGAAACACAGAAATTGCACCGGAATAAAATACAAAAGGCGCAAAGCCGACATAATTACAAGAGGACTGACTCTTCTTACTGTCTATGATTTGAACCATTCAATTAACACTATTTATAGATTCCGATACTCCACTCCAGGTTTGCTGTATCCTTTGGAACTTCTTAATGACGAGGAAACACAGAAATTGCATCGGAATTAAATACAAAAGGTACAATGCCGACTTAAGAACAAGAAGACTCACTCTTCTTACTGACTATGTTTTGAACCATTCCTGTGTCACTAGTTATAGATTCCGATGCTTCACTTCAGGTTTACTGTATCCCTTGGACCTTCTTATTGACGATGAAACACAGAAATTTCATCGGAATTAAATACAAAAGGCACAATGCCGACTTAAGTACATGAAGACTGACTCTTCTTACTGTCTATGTTTTGAACCATTCCATTGACACTAGTTATAGATTCTGATGTTCACTCCAGGTTTACTGTATCCCTTGGACCTTCGTATTGACGATGAAACACAGAAATAGCATCGGAATTAAATACGAAAGGCACAATGCCGACTTAAGGACAAGAAGACTGACTCTTCTTACTGACTATGTTTTGAACCATTCCTGTGACACTAGTTATAGATTTCGATGCTTCACTTTAGGTTTACTGTATCCCTCCGACCTTCTTATTGACGATGAGACACAGAAATTGCACCGGAATTAAATACAAAAGGCACAATGCCGACTTAAGTACAAGAAGACTGACGCTTCTTACTGTGTATGTTTTGAACCATTCCATTGACACTAGTTATAGATTCCGATGCTTCACTTCAGGTTTACTGTATCCGTCTGACCTTCTTATTTCTGATGAAACACAGAAATTGCATCGGAATTAAATACAAAAGGCACAATGCCGTCTTAAGTACAAGAAAACTGTATCTTCTTACTGTCTATGTTTTGAACCATTCCTGTGACAGTAGTTATAGATTTCGATGCTTCACTTCAGGTTTACTGTATCCCTCTGACCTTCTTATTCACGATGAAACACAGAAATTGCATCGGAATTAAATACAAAAGGCACAATGCCGACTTAAGTACATGAAGACTGACTCTTCTTACTGTCTATGTTATGAACCATTCCATTGACACTAGTTATAGATTCTGATGTTCACTCCAGGTTTACTGTATCCCTTGGACCTTCGTATTGACGATGAAACACAGAAATAGCATCGGAATTAAATACGAATGGCACAATGCCGACTTAAGGACAAGAAGACTGACTCTTCTTACTGACTATGTTTTGAACCATTCCTGTGACACTAGTTATAGATTTCGATGCTTCACTTTAGGTTTACTGTATCCCTCCGACCTTCTTATTGACGATGAGACACAGAAATTGCACCGGAATTAAATACAAAAGGCACAATGCCGACTTAAGTACAAGAAGACTGACGCTTCTTACTGTGTATGTTTTGAACCATTCCATTGACACTAGTTATAGATTCCGATGCTTCACTTCAGGTTTACTGTATCCCTCTGACCTTCTTATTTCTGATGAAACACAGAAATTGCATCGGAATTAAATACAAAAGACACTATGCCGACTTATGGACAAGAGGACTGACTCTTCTTACTGACTATGCTTTGAACCATCCCTGTGACATTAGTTATAGATTCCGATGCTTCACTTCAGGTTTACTGTATCCCTCTGACCTTCTTATTCACGATGAAACACAGAAATTGCATCGGAATTAAATACAAAAGGCACAATGCCGACTTAAGTACATGAAGACTGACTCTTCTCACTGTCTATGTTTTGAACCATTCCATTGACACTAGTTATAGATTCCGATGCTTCACTCCAGGTTTACTGTATCCCTTGGACCTTCTTATTGTCGATGAAACACTGAAATTGCATCGGTATTAAATATATTAGGCAAATATGCCGACTTAAGTACAAGAAGACTGACTCTTCTTACTGACTATGTTTTGAACCATTCCTGTGACACTAGTTATAGATTGCGATGCTTCACTTCAGGTTTACTGTATCCCCTGGACCTTCTTATTGACGATGAAACACTGAAATTGCTTCGGAATTAAATACAAAAGGCACAATGCCGACTTAAGTACATGAAGACTGACTCTTCTTACTGTCGATGTTTTGAGCCATTGCTGTGACACTAGTTGATGATTCCGATGCTTCACTCCAGGTTTACTTTATCCCTTGGACCTTCTTACTTTTTTATTGACGATGAAACATAGAAATAGCTACGGAATTAAATACAAAAAAAACAATGCCGACTTAAGTACAAGAAGACTGACTCTTCTTACTGTGTATGTTTTGAACCATTCCATTGACACTAGTTAGAGATTTCGATGCTTCACTTCAGGTTTACTGTATCCCTCTGACCTTCTTATTGACGATGAAAACAGAAATTACATCGGAATTAAATACAAAAGGCACAATGCCGACTGAAGTACAAAAAGACTGACTCTCATTACTGACTATGTTTGAACTATTCCGGTGACACTAGTTATAGATTCCGATGCTTGACTACAGGTTTACTGTATCCCTCTGACATTCTAATTGACGATGAAACACAGAAATCGCATCGGAATTAAATAGAAAAGGCACAATGCCGACTTAAGTACAAGAAGACTGACTCTTCTTACTGTCTATGTTTTGAACCATTCCTATGACAGTAGTTATAGATTCCGATGCTTTACTTCAGGTTTACTGTATCCACTTATCCTTCTTATTGACGATGAAACACTGAAATTGCATCGGTATTAAATACAAAAGGCACAATGCCGAATTAAGGACAAGAAGACTGACTCTTCTTACTGTCTACGTTTGAACCATTTAATTGACACTAGTTATAGATTCCGATGCTTCACTTCAGGTTTACTGTATCCCTTGGACCTTCTTATTGACGATGAAACACAGAAATTGCATCGGAATTAAAAACAACAGGCACAATGCCGACTTAAGAACAAGAAGACTGACTCTTCTTACTGTCTATGTTTTGAACCATTCCTGTGACACTAGTTATAGATTCCGATGCTTGACTTCAGGTTTACTGTATCCCTTGGACCTTATTATTGACGATGAAACACAGAAATGGCATCGGAAATAAATACAAAAGGCACAATGCCGACTTAAGTACGTGAAGACTGACTATTCTTACCGACTATGTTTTGAACCATTCCTGTGACAGTACTGATATATTCCGATGCTTCACTTCAGGTTTACTGTATCCCTTGGACCTTCTTATTGACGATGAAACACTGAAATTGCATCGGAATGAAATACAAAAGGCACAATGCCGATTTAAGTACATGAAGACCGACTCTTCTTACTGACTATGTTTTGAACCATTCCTGTGACACTTGTTATAGATTCCGATGCTTCACTTCAGGATTAATGTCTCCTTGGACCTTCTTATTGACGATGAAACACAGAAATTGCATCGGAATTAAAAACAACAGGCACAATGCCGACTTAAGGACAAGAAGACTGACTCTTCTTACTGTCTATGTTTTGAACCATTCCTGTGACACTAGTTATAGATTCCGATGCTACACTCCAGGTTTACTGTATCCATCGGAAGTTCTTTTTGGCGATGAAACACAGAAATTGCTTCGGCATTAAATGCAAAAGGCACAATGCCGACTTAAGTACAAAAAGACTGACTCTTGTTACTGACTATATTTTGAACCATTCCTGTGACACTAGTTATAGATTCCGATGCTTGACTTCAGGTGTACTGCATCCCTCTGACCTTCTTATTTACGATGAAACACAGAAATTGCATCGGAATTAAATAGAAAAGGCACAATGTCGACTTAAGTACAAGAAGACTGACTCTTCTTACTGTCTATGTTTTGAACCATTCCTATGACTCTAGTTATAGATTCCGATGCTTCACTTCACGTTTACCGTATGCCTCTGACAGTCTTATTGACGATGAAACAAAGAAATTGCATCGGAATTAAATACAAAAGGCACAATGCCGACTTATGGACAAGAAGACTGACTCTTCTTACTGACTATGTTTTGAACCATTTCTGTGACACTAGTTATAGATTCCGATGCTTCACTTCAGGTTTACTGTAACCCTCTGACCTTCTTATTCACGATGAAACACAGAAATTGCATCGGAATTAAATACAAAAGGCACAATGCCGACTTAAGGACAAGAAGACTGACTCTTCTTACTGTCTATGTTTTGAACCATTCCATTGACACTAGTTATAGATTCCGATGCTTCACTTCAGGTTTACTGTATCCCTTGGAACTTCTTATTGACGATGAAACACAGAAATTGCATCGGAATTAAATACAAAAAGCACAAAGCCGACTTAAGTACATGAAGACTGACTCTTCTTACTGTCTATGCTTTGAACCATTCCATTGACACTAGTTATAGATTCCGATGCTTCACTCCAGGTTAACTGTATCCCTTGGACCTTCTTATTGACGACGAAACACTGAAATTGCATCGGTATTAAATAGATTAGGCAAATATGCCGACTTAAGTACAAGAGGGCTGACTCTTCTTACTGACTATGCTTTGAACCATTCCTGTGACACTAGTTATAGATTCCGATGCTTCACTTCAGGTTTACTGTATCCCTTGGACCTTCTTATTGACGATGAAACACAGAAATTGCATTGGAATTAAATACAAAAGGCACAATGCCGACTTAAGTACATGAAGACTGACTCTTCTTACTGACTATGTTTGAACCATTCCTGTGACACTAGTTATAGATTTCGATGCTTCACTTCAGGTTTACTGTATCCCTTGGACCTTCTTATTGACGATGAAACACTGAAATTGCATCGGAATTAAATAGAAAATGCACAATGACAAGTTAAGAACAAGAAGACTCACTCTTCTTACTGACTATGTTCTGAACCATTCCTGTGACACTAGTTATAGATTCCGATGCTTCACTTCAGGTTTACTGTATCCCTTGGACCTTCTTATTGACGATTAAACACAGAAATTGCACCGGAATTAAATAGAAAAGGCACAATGCCGACTTAAGTACATGAAGACTGACTCTTCTTACTGACTATGTTTTGAACCATTCCTGTGACACTAGTTATATATTCCGATGCTACACTCCAGGTTTACTGTATCCTTTGGAACTTCTTATTGGCGATGAAACACAGAAATTCCTTCGGAATTAAATGCAAAAGGCACAATGCCGACATAAGGACAAGATGACTGACCCTTCTTTCTTTCTATGTTTTGAACCGTTCCTGTGACACTAGTTATAGATTCCGATGCTTGACTTCAGGTTTACTGCATCCCTCTGACCTTCTTATTGACGATGAACACACAGAAATTGCATCGGAATTAAATAGAAAAGTCACAATGTCGACTTAAGTACAAGAACACTGACTCTTCTTACTGTCTATGCTTTGAACCATTCATATGACTCTAGTTATAGATTCCGCTGCTTCACTTCATGTTTACCGTATGCATCTGACCTTCTTATTGACGATGAAACAAAGAAATTGCATCGGAATTAAATACAAAAGTCACAATGCCGACTTATGGACAAGAAGACTGACTCTTCTTACTGACTATGTTTGAACCATTCCTGTGACACTAGTTATAGGTTCCGATGCCTCACTTCAGGTTTACTGTATCCCTCTGACCTTCTTATTCACGATGAAACACAGAAATTGCATCGGAATTAAATACAAAAGGCACAATGCCGACTTAAGGACAAGAAGACTGACACTTCTTACTGTCTATGTTTTGAACCATTCCATTGACACTAGCTATAGATTCCGATGCTTCACTTCAGGTTTACTGTATCCCTTGGAACTTCTTATTGACAATGAAACACAGAAATTGCATCGGAATTAAATACAAAAGGCACAATGCCGACTTAAGTACATGAAGACTGACTCTTCTTACTGTCTATGCTTTGAACCATTCCATTGACACTAGTTATAGATTCCGATGCTTCACTCCAGGTTAACTGTATCCCTTGGACATTCTTATTGACGATGAAACACTGAAATTGCATCGGTATTAAATAGATTAGGCAAATATGCCGACTTAAGTACAAGAGGGCTGACTCTTCTTACTGACTATGCTTTAAACCATTCCTGTGACACTAGTTATAGATTCCGATGCTTCACTTCAGTTTTACTGTATCCCTTGGACCTTCTTATTGACGATGAAACACAGAAATTGCATCGGAATTAAATACAAAAGGCACAATGCCGACTTAAGTACATGAAGACTGACTCTTCTTACTGACTATGTTTTGAACCATTCCTGTGATTCTAGTTATAGATTTCCATGCTTCACTTCACGTTTACTGTATCCCTTGGACCTTCTTATTGACGATGAAACACTGAAATTGCATCGGAATTAAATACAAAAGGCACAATGCCGACTTAAGTACATTAAGACCGACTCTTCTTACTGACTATGTTTTGAACCATTCCTGTGACACTTGTTAGAGATTCCGATGTTTCACTTCGGGTTTACTGTTTCCCTTGGACCTTCTTATTGACGATGAAACACAAAAATTGCATCGGAATTAAATACAAAAGGCACAAAGCCGACTTAATTACAAGAAGACTGACCCTTCTTACTGTCTATGCTTTGAACCATTCCATTGACACTATTTATAGATTCCGATACTTCACTCCAAGTTTACTGTACCCCTTGGACCTACTTATTGACGATGAAACACTGAAATTGCATCGGAATTAAATAGAAAATGCACAATGCCGAGTTAAGAACAAGAAGACTCACTCTTCTTACTGACTATGTTCTGAACCATTCCTGTGACACTAGTTATAGATTCCGATGCTTCACTTCAGGTTTACTGTATCCCTAGGACCTTCTTATTGACGATTAAACACAGAAATTGCACCGGAATTAAATAGAAAAGGCACAATGCCGACTTAAGTACATGAAGACTGAATCTTCTTACTGACTATGCTTTGAACCACTCCTGTGACACTAGTTATATATTCCGATGCTACACTCCAGGTTTACTGTATCCATTGGAAGTTCTTTTTGGCGATGAAACACAGAAATTGCTTCGGAATTAAATGCAAAAGGCACAATGCCGACAAAGGACAAGAAGACTGACCCTTCTTTCTGACTATGTTTTGAACCATTCCTGTGACACTAGTTATAGATTCCGATACTTGATTTCAGGTTAACTGTATCCCTAGGACCTTCTTATTGACGATGAAACACAGAAATTGCATCGGAATTTAATACAAAAGGCACAACGTCGACTTAAGTTCAAGAAGACTGACTCTTCTTACTGACTATGATTTTAACCATTCCTGTGACACTAGTTATAGAATCCGATGATTCACTTCAGGTTTACTGTATCCCTCTGACCTTCTTATTGACGATGAAACATAGAAATTGCACGGGAATTAAATACAAAAGGCACAATGCCGACCTAAGTAAATGAAGACAAACTCTTCTTACTGACTATGTTCTGAACCATTCCTCTGACACTAGTTATAGATTCCGATGCTTTACTTCAGGTTTACTGTATCCCTTGGACCTTCTTATTGACGATGAAATACAGAAATTGCATCGGAATTCAATAGAAAAGGCACAATGCCGACTTAAGTACAAGAAGACTGTATCTTCTTACTGTCTATGCTTTGAACCATTCCTGTGACACTAGTTATAGATTCATATGCTTCACTCCAGGTTTACTGTATCCCTTGGACCTTCTTATTGACAATGAAACACAGAAAATGCATCGGAATTAAATACAAAAGGCATAATGCCGACTTAAGTACTGTCTATGTTTTGAACCATTCCTGTGACACTAGTTATAGATTCCGATGCTTAACTTCAGGTTTACTGTATACCTCTGACCTTCTTATTGTCGATGAAGCACTGAAATTACTTCGGTATTAAATAGATTAGGCAAATATGCCGACTTCAGTACAAGAATAGTACCTCTTCTTACTGACTATGTTTTGAACCATTCCTGTGACACTAGTTATAGATTCCGATGCTTGACTTCAGGTGTACTGCATCCCTCTGACCTTCTTATTGACGATGAAACACAGAAATTGCATCGGAATTAAATAGAAAAGGCACAATGTCGACTTAAGTACAAGAAGACTGACTCTTCTTACTGTCTATGTTTTGAACCATTCCTATGACTCTAGTTATAGATTCCGATGCTTCACTTCACGTTTACCGTATGCCTCTGACAGTCTTATTGACGATGAAACAAAGAAATTGCATCGGAATTAAATACAAAAGGCACAATGCCGACTTATGGACAAGAAGACTGACTCTTCTTACTGACTATGTTTTGAACCATTTCTGTGACACTAGTTATAGATTCCGATGCTTCACTTCAGGTTTACTGTAACCCTCTGACCTTCCTATTCACGATGAAACACAGAAATTGCATCGGAATTAAATACAAAAGGCACAATGCCGACTTAAGGACAAGAAGACTGACTCTTCTTACTGTCTATGTTTTGAACCATTCCATTGACACTAGTTATAGATTCCGATGCTTCACTTCAGGTTTACTGTATCCCTTGGAACTTCTTATTGACGATGAAACACAGAAATTGCATCGGAATTAAATACAAAAAGCACAAAGCCGACTTAAGTACATGAAGACTGACTCTTCTTACTGTCTATGCTTTGAACCATTCCATTGACACTAGTTATAGATTCCGATGCTTCACTCCAGGTTAACTGTATCCCTTGGACCTTCTTATTGACGATGAAACACTGAAATTGCATCGGTATTAAATAGATTAGGCAAATATGCCGACTTAAGTACAAGAGGGCTGACTCTTCTTACTGACTATGCTTTGAACCATTCCTGTGACACTAGTTATAGATTCCGATGCTTCACTTCAGGTTTACTGTATCCCTTGGACCTTCTTATTGACGATGAAACACAGAAATTGCATTGGAATTAAATACAAAAGGCACAATGCCGACTTAAGTACATGAAGACTGACTCTTCTTACTGACTATGTTTGAACCATTCCTGTGACACTAGTTATAGATTTCGATGCTTCACTTCAGGTTTACTGTATCCCTTGGACCTTCTTATTGACGATGAAACACTGAAATTGCATCGGAATTAAATAGAAAATGCACAATGACAAGTTAAGAACAAGAAGACTCACTCTTCTTACTGACTATGTTCTGAACCATTCCTGTGACACTAGTTATAGATTCCGATGCTTCACTTCAGGTTTACTGTATCCCTTGGACCTTCTTATTGACGATTAAACACAGAAATTGCACCGGAATTAAATAGAAAAGGCACAATGCCGACTTAAGTACATGAAGACTGACTCTTCTTACTGACTATGTTTTGAACCATTCCTGTGACACTAGTTATATATTCCGATGCTACACTCCAGGTTTACTGTATCCTTTGGAACTTCTTATTGGCGATGAAACACAGAAATTCCTTCGGAATTAAATGCAAAAGGCACAATGCCGACATAAGGACAAGATGACTGACCCTTCTTTCTTTCTATGTTTTGAACCGTTCCTGTGACACTAGTTATAGATTCCGATGCTTGACTTCAGGTTTACTGCATCCCTCTGACCTTCTTATTGACGATGAACACACAGAAATTGCATCGGAATTAAATAGAAAAGTCACAATGTCGACTTAAGTACAAGAAGACTGACTCTTCTTACTGTCTATGCTTTGAACCATTCATATGACTCTAGTTATAGATTCCGCTGCTTCACTTCATGTTTACCGTATGCCTCTGACCTTCTTATTGACGATGAAACAAAGAAATTGCATCGGAATTAAATACAAAAGTCACAATGCCGACTTATGGACAAGAAGACTGACTCTTCTTACTGACTATGTTTGAACCATTCCTGTGACACTAGTTATAGGTTCCGATGCCTCACTTCAGGTTTACTGTATCCCTCTGACCTTCTTATTCACGATGAAACACAGAAATTGCATCGGAATTAAATACAAAAGGCACAATGCCGACTTAAGGACAAGAAGACTGACTCTTCTTACTGTCTATGTTTTGAACCATTCCATTGACACTAGCTATAGATTCCGATGCTTCACTTCAGGTTTACTGTATCCCTTGGAACTTCTTATTGACAATGAAACACAGAAATTGCATCGGAATTAAATACAAAAGGCACAATGCCGACTTAAGTACATGAAGACTGACTCTTCTTACTGTCTATGCTTTGAACCATTCCATTGACACTAGTTATAAATTCCGATGCTTCACTCCAGGTTAACTGTATCCCTTGGACATTCTTATTGACGATGAAACACTGAAATTGCATCGGTATTAAATAGATTAGGCAAATATGCCGACTTAAGTACAAGAGGGCTGACTCTTCTTACTGACTATGCTTTAAACCATTCCTGTGACACTAGTTATAGATTCCGATGCTTCACTTCAGTTTTACTGTATCCCTTGGACCTTCTTATTGACGATGAAACACAGAAATTGCATCGGAATTAAATACAAAAGGCACAATGCCGACTTAAGTACATGAAGACTGACTCTTCTTACTGACTATGTTTTGAACCATTCCTGTGACTCTAGTTATAGATTTCCATGCTTCACTTCACGTTTACTGTATCCCTTGGACCTTCTTATTGACGATGAAACACTGAAATTGCATCGGAATTAAATACAAAAGGCACAATGCCGACTTAAGTACATTAAGACCGACTCTTCTTACTGACTATGTTTTGAACCATTCCTGTGACACTTGTTAGAGATTCCGATGTTTCACTTCGGGTTTACTGTTTCCCTTGGACCTTCTTATTGACGATGAAACACAAAAATTGCATCGGAATTAAATACAAAAGGCACAAAGCCGACTTAATTACAAGAAGACTGACCCTTCTTACTGTCTATGCTTTGAACCATTCCATTGACACTATTTATAGATTCCGATACTTCACTCCAAGTTTACTGTACCCCTTGGACCTACTTATTGACGATGAAACACTGAAATTGCATCGGAATTAAATAGAAAATGCACAATGCCGAGTTAAGAACAAGAAGACTCACTCTTCTTACTGACTATGTTCTGAACCATTCCTGTGACACTAGTTATAGATTCCGATGCTTCACTTCAGGTTTACTGTATCCCTTGGACCTTCTTATTGACGATTAAACACAGAAATTGCACCGGAATTAAATAGAAAAGGCACAATGCCGACTTAAGTACATGAAGACTGAATCTTCTTACTGACTATGCTTTGAACCACTCCTGTGACACTAGTTATATATTCCGATGCTACACTCCAGGTTTACTGTATCCATTGGAAGTTCTTTTTGGCGATGAAACACAGAAATTGCTTCGGAATTAAATGCAAAAGGCACAATGCCGACAAAGGACAAGAAGACTGACCCTTCTTTCTGACTATGTTTTGAACCATTCCTGTGACACTAGTTATAGATTCCGATACTTGATTTCAGGTTAACTGTATCCCTAGGACCTTCTTATTGACGATGAAACACAGAAATTGCATCGGAATTTAATACAAAAGGCACAACGTCGACTTAAGTTCAAGAAGACTGACTCTTCTTACTGACTATGATTTTAACCATTCCTGTGACACTAGTTATAGAATCCGATGATTCACTTCAGGTTTACTGTATCCCTCTGACCTTCTTATTGACGATGAAACATAGAAATTGCACGGGAATTAAATACAAAAGGCACAATGCCGACCTAAGTAAATGAAGACAAACTCTTCTTACTGACTATGTTCTGAACCATTCCTCTGACACTAGTTATAGATTCCGATGCTTTACTTCAGGTTTACTGTATCCCTTGGACCTTCTTATTGACGATGAAATACAGAAATTGCATCGGAATTCAATAGAAAAGGCACAATGCCGACTTAAGTACAAGAAGACTGTATCTTCTTACTGTCTATGCTTTGAACCATTCCTGTGACACTAGTTATAGATTCATATGCTTCACTCCAGGTTTACTGTATCCCTTGGACCTTCTTATTGACAATGAAACACAGAAAATGCATCGGAATTAAATACAAAAGGCATAATGCCGACTTAAGTACTGTCTGTGTTTGAACCATTCCTGTGACACTAGTTATAGATTCCGATGCTTAACTTCAGGTTTACTGTATACCTCTGACCTTCTTATTGTCGATGAAGCACTGAAATTACTTCGGTATTAAATAGATTAGGCAAATATGCCGACTTCAGTACAAGAATAGTACCTCTTCTTACTGACTATGTTTTGAACCATTCCTGTGACACTAGTTATGGATTCCGATGCTTCACTTCAGGTTTACTGTATCCCTTGTACCTTCTTATTGACGATGAAACACAGAAATTGCATCGGAATGAAATACAAAAGGCACAATGCCGACTTAAGTACATGAAGACTGACTCTTGTTACTGACTATGTTTTGAACCATTCCTGTGACACTAGTAATAGATTCCGATGTTCAATTCAGGTTTACTGTCTCCCTTGGACCTTCTTATTGACGATGAAACACTGAAATTGCATCGGAATTATATACAAAAGGCACAATGCCGACTTAAGTAAATGAAGACCGACTCTTCTTACTGACTATGTTTTGAACGATTCCTGTGACACTTGTTATAGATTCCGATGCTTCACTTCAGGTTTACTGTTTCACTTGGACCTTCTTATTGACGATGAAACACAGAAATTGCATCGGATTTAAATACAAAAGGTACAATGCCGACTTAAGTACTGTCTATGTTTTGAACCATCCCTGTGACACTAGTTATAGATTCCGATGCTTCACTCCAGTTTTACTGTACCCCTTGTACCTTCTTATTGACGATGAAACACAGAATTTGCATCGGAATTAAATACAAAAGGCACAAAGCCGACATAATTACAAGAAGACTGACTCTTCTTACTGTCTATGCTTTGAACCATTCCATTAACACTATTTATAGATTCCGATACTTCACTCCAGGTTTACTGTATCCCTTTTACCTTCTTATTGAAGATGAAACACTGAAATTGCATCGGAATTAAATAGAAAAGGCACAATGAAAACTTAAGAACAAGAAGACTCACTCATCTTGCTGACTATGTTTTGAACCATTCCTGTGACACTAGTTATAGATTCCGATGCTTCACTTCAGGTTTACTGTATCCCTAGGACCTTCTTATTGACGTTGAAACACAGAAATTGCATCGGAATTAAATACAAAAGGCACAATGCCGACTTAAGTACTTGAAGACTGACTCTTCTTGCTGACTATGTTTTAAACCTTTCGTGTAACACTAGTTATAGATTCAGATACTACACTCCAGGTTTACTGTATCCCTTGGACCTTGTTATTGACGATGAAACACAGAAATTTCATCGGAATTAAATAAAAAAGGCACAATGCCGACTTGAGGACAAGAAGACTGACCCTTCTTTCTGACTATGTTTTGAACCATTCCTCTGACACTAGTTATAGATACCGATGCTTCACTTCAGTTTTACTGTATCCCTCTGACCTTCTTATTGACGATGAAACACAGAAATTGCATCGGCATTAAATACAAAATGCACAATGCCGTCTTAAGTACAAGAAGACTGACTCTTCTTACTGTCTATGCTTTGAACTATTCCTGTGACACTAGTTACTGATTCCGATGCTTCACTCCAGGTTTACTGTATCCCTTGGACCTTCTTATTGACGATGAAACACAGAAATAGTATCGGAATTATATACAAAAGGCACAATGCCGACTTAAGGACAAGAAGACTGACTCTTCTTACTGACTATGTTTTGAACCATTCCTGTGACACTAGTTATAGATTCCGATGCTTCACTTTAGGTTTACTGTATCCCTCTGACGTTCTTATTGACGATGAGACACCGAAATTGCACCGGAATTAAATACAAAAGGCACATTGCCGACTTAAGTACAAGAATACTGACTCTTCTTACTGTGTATGCTTTGTACCATTCCATTGACACTAGTTATAGATTCCGATGCTTCACTTCAGGTTTACTGTATACCTCTGACCTTCTTAATGACGATGAAACACAGAAATTACATCGGAATTAATTACAAAAGGCACAATGCCTACCTAAGTACAAAAAGACTGACTCTTGTTACTGACTATGTTTTGAACCATTCCTGTGACACTAGTTATAGATTCCGATGCTTGACTTCAGGTTTACTGCATCCCTCTGACCTTCTTATTGACGATGAAACACAGAAAGTGCATCGGAATTAAATAGAAAAGGCATAATGTCGACTTAAGTACAAGAAGACTGCTTGTTCTTACTGTCTATGTTTTGAACCATTCCTATGACCGTAGTTATAGATTCCGATGCTTCACTCTATGTTTACCGTATGCCTCTGACCTTCTTATTGACGATGAAACAAAGAAATTGCATCGGAATTAAATACGAAAGGCACAATGCCGACTTAAGTACATGAAGACTGACTCTTCTTTCTGTCTATGCTTTGAACCATTCCATTGACACTAGTTACAGATTCCGATGATTCACTCCAGGTCTACTGTATCCCTTGGACCTTTTTATTGTCGATGAAACACTGAAATTGCATCGGTATTAAATAGATTAGGCAAATATGCCGACTTAAGTACAAGAAGGCTGACTCTTCTTACTGACTATGTTTTGAACCATTCCTGTGACACTAGTTATAGATTCCGATGCTTCACTTCAGGTTTACTGTATCCCTTGGACCTTCTTATTGACGATGAAACACAGAAATTGCATCGGAATTAAATACAAAAGGCACAATGCCGACTTAAGTACATGAAGACTGACTCTTCTTACTGACTATGATTTGAACCATTCCTGTGACACTAGTTATAGATTTCGATGCTTCACTTCAGGTTTACTTTATCCCTTGGACCTTCTTATTGACGGTGAAACACTGGAATTGCATCGGAATTAAATACAAAAGGCACAATGCCGACTTAAGTATATGAAGACCGACTCTTCTTACTGACTATGTTTTGAACCATTCCTGTGACACTTGTTGTAGATTCCGATGTTTCACTTCAGGATTACTGTTTCCCTTGGACCTTCTTATCGACGATGAAACACAGAAATTGCATCGGAATTAAATACAAAAGGCACAATGACGACTTAAGTACATGAAGACTGACTCTTCTTACTGACTATGTTTTGAACCATTCCTGTGACACTAGTTATATATTCCGATGCTACACTCCAGGTTTACTGTATCCTTTGGAAGTTCTTATTGGCGATGAAACACAGAAATTGCTTCGGAATTAAATACAAAAGGCACAATGCCGACATAAGGACAAGAAGACTGACCCTTCTTTCTGACTATGTTTTGAACCATTCCTGTGACACTAGTTACAGATTCCGATGCCTCACTTCAGGTTTACTGTATCCCTCTGACCTTCATATTGACGATGAATCACAGAAATTGCATCGGAATTAAATACAAAAGGCACAATGCCGACTTAAGTACAAGAAGACTGTATCTTCTTACTGTCGATGTTTTGAACCATTCCTGTGACACTAGTTATTGATTCCGATGCTTCACTCCAGGTTTACTCTATCCCTTGGACTTTCCTATTGACGATGAAACACAGAAATAGCATCGGAATTAAATACAAAAGGCACAATGCCGACTTAAGGACAAGAAGACTGTTTCTTCTTACTGTGTGTGCTTTGAACCATTCCACTGACACTAGTTAGAGATTCCGATGCTTCACTTCTGGTTTACTGTATCCCTCTGACCTTCTTATTGACGATGAAACACAGAAATTACATCGGAATTAAATACAAAAGGGACAATGCCGACTTAAGTACAAAAAGACTGACTCTCGTTTCTGACTATGTTTTGAACCATTCCTGTGACACTAGTTATAGATTCCGATGCTTGACTTCAGGTTTACTGTATCCCTCTGACACTGTTATTGACGATGAAACACAGAAATTGAATCGGAATTATATCGAAAAGGCACAATGCCGACTTAAGTACAAGAAGACTGACTCTTCCTACTGTCTATGTTTTGAACCATTCCTGTGACACTAGTTATAGATTCCGATGCTTCACTTCAGGTTTACTGTATCCCTCTGACCTTCTTATTTACGATGAAACACAGAAATTACATCGGAATTAAATACAAAATGCACAATGCCGATTTAAGGACAAGAAGACTGACTCTTCTTACTGTCTATGTTTTGAACCATTCCATTGACGCTAGTTATAGATTCCGATGCTTCACTTCAGGTTTACTGTATCCTTGACCCTTCTTAATGACGAAGAAACACAGAAATTGCATCGGAATTAAATACAAAAGGCACAATGCCGACTTAAGTACATGAAGACTGACTCTTCTTACTTTCTATGTTTTGGACCATTCCTGTGACACTAGTTATAGATTCCGATGCTACACTCCAGGTTTACTGTATCCCTTGGACCTTCTTATTGACGATGAAACACAGAAATTGCATCGGATTTAAATACAAAAGGCACAATGCCGACTTAAGGACAAGAAGACTGACCCTTCTTTCTGACTATGTTTTGAACCATTCCTCTGACACTAGTTATAGATTCCGATGCTTCACTTCAGTTTTACTGTATCCCTCTGACCTTCTTATTGACGATCAAACACAGAAATTGCATCGGCATTAAATACAAAATGCACAATGCCGTCTTATGTACAAGAAGACTGACTCTTCTTACTGTCTATGTTTTGAACTATTCCTGTGACACTAGTTACTGATTCCGATGCTTCACTCCAGGTTTACTGTATCCCTTGGACCTTCTTATTGACGATGAAACACAGAAATAGCATCGGAATTATATACAAAAGGCACAATGCCGACTTAAGGACAAGAAGACTGACTCTTCTTACTGTGTATGCTTTGTACCATTCCATTGACACTAGTTATAGATTCCGATGCTTCACTTCAGGTTTACTGTATCCCTCTGACCTTCTTAATGACGATGAAACACAGAAACTACATCGGAATTAATTACAAAAGGCACAATGCCTACCTAAGTACAAAAAGACTGAATCTTGTTACTGACTATGTTTTGAACCATTCCTGTGACCCTAGTTATAGATTCCGATGCTTGACTTCAGGTTTACTGCATCCCTCTGACCTTCTTATTGACGATGAAACACAGAAATTGCATCGGAATTAAATAGAAAAGGCATAATGTCGACTTAAGTACAAGAAGACTGACTCTTCTTACTGTCTATGTTTGAACCATTCCTATGACTCTAGTTATAAATTCCGATGCTTCACTCTATGTTTACCGTATCCCTCTGACCTTCTTAATGACGATGAAACACAGAAATTACATCGGAATTAATTACAAAAGGCACAATGCCTACCTAAGTACAAAAACACTGACTCTTGTTACTGACTATGTTTTGAACCATTCCTGTGACACTAGTTATAGATTCCGATGCTTCACTTCAGGTTTACTGTATCCCTCTGACCTTCTTATTCACGTGAAACACAGAAATTGCATCGGAATTATATACAAAAGGCACAATGCCGACTTAAGGACAAGAAGACTGACTCTTCTTACTGTCTATGTTTTGAACCATTCCTGTCACACTAGTTATAGATTCCGATGCTTCACTTCAGGTTTACTGTATCCCTTGGACCTTCTTATTGACGATGAAACACAGAAATTGCATCGGAATTAAATACAAAAGGCACAATGCCGACTTAAGTACATGAAGACTGACTCTTCTTACTGTCTATGGTTTGAACCATTCCATTGACACTAGTTACAGATTCCGATGCTTCGCTCCAGGTCTACTGTATCCCTTGGACCTTCTTATTGTCGATGAAACACTGAAATTGCATCGGTATTAAATAGATTAGGCAAATATGCCGACTTAAGTACAAGAAGGCTGACTCTTCTTACTGACTATGTTTTGAACCATTCCTGTGACACTAGTTATAGATTCCGATGCTTCACTTCAGTTTTACTGTATCCCTTGGACCTTCTTATTGACGATGAAACACAGAAATTGCATCGGAATTAAATACAAAAGCACAATGCCGACTTAAGTACATGAAGACTGACTCTTCTTACTGACTATGTTTTGAACCATTCCTGTGACACTAGTTATATATTCCGATGCTACACTCCAGGTCTACTGTATCCTTTGGAAGTTCTTATTGGCGATGAAACACAGAAATTGCTTCGGAATTAAATACAAAAGGTACAATGCCGACATAAGGACAAGAAGACTGACCCGTCTTTCTGACTATGATTTGAACCATTCCTGTGACACTAGTTATAGATTCCGATGCCTCACTTCAGGTTTACTGTATCCCTCTGACCTTCTTATTGACGATGAATTACAGAAATTGCATCGGAATTAAATACAAAAGGCACAATGCCGACTTAAGTACAAGAAGACTGTATCTTCTTACTGTCGATGTTTTGAACCATTCCTGTGACACTAGTTATTGATTCCGATGCTTCACTCCAGGTTTACTCTATCCCTTGGACCTTCCTATTGACGATGAAACACAGAAATAGCATCGGAATTCAATACAAAAGGCACAATGCCGACTTAAGGACAAGAAGACTGACTCTTCTTACTGTGTGTGCTTTGAACCATTCCATTGACACTAGTTAGAGATTCCGATGCTTCACTTCTGGTTTACTGTATCCCTCTGACCTTCTTATTGACGATGAAACACAGAAATTACATCGGAATTAAATACAAAAGGGACAATGCCGACTTAAGTACAAAAAGACTGACTCTCGTTACTGACTATGTTTTGAACCATTCCTGTGACACTAGTTATAGATTCCGATGCTTGACTTCAGGTTTACTGTGTCCCTCTGACACTGTTATTGACGATGAAACACAGAAATTGCATCGGAATTAAATAGAAAAGGCACAATGCCGACTTAAGTACAAGAAGACTGACTCTTCTTACTGTCTATGTTTTGAACCAAACCTGTGACACTAGTTATAGATTCCGATGCTTCACTTCAGGTTTACTGTATCCCTCTGACCTTCTTATTTACGATGAAACACAGAAGTTACATCGGAATTAAATACAAAATGGACAATGCCGACTTCAGGACAAGAAGACTGACTCTTCTTACTTTCTATGTTTTGGACCATTCCTGTGACACTAGTTATAGATTCCGATGCTACACTCCAGGTTTACTGTATCCCTTGGACCTTCTTATTGACGATGAAACACAGAAATTGCATCGGATTTAAATACAAAAGGCACAATGCCGACTTAAGGACAAGAAGACTGACTCTTCATAATGACTGTGTTTCGAACCATTCCTGTGACACTAGTTATAGATTCCGATGATTCACTTCAGGTTTACTGTATCATTTGGACCTTCTTATTGACGATGAAGTACAGAAATTACATCGGAATTCAATACAAAAGGCACCATGCCGACTTAAGTACAAAAAGACTGACTCTTGTTACTGACTATGTTTGAACCATTCCTGTGACATTAGTTATAGATTCCGATGCTTCACTTCGGGTTTACTGTATCCCTCTGACCTTCTCATTGACGACGAAACACATAAATTGCATCGGAATCAAATAGAAAAGGCACAATGCCGACTTAAGTACAAGAAGACTGACTCTTCTTACTGTCTACGTTTTGAACCATTCCTGTGACACTAGTTATAGATTCCGATGCTTGACTTCAGGTTAACTGTATCCCTAGGACGTTCTAATTGACGATGAAACACAGAAATTGCATCGGAATTAAATACAAAAGGCACAATGCCGACATAAGTACAAGAAGACTGACTCTTTTACTGACTTTGTTTCGAACCATTCCTGTGACACTAGTTATAGATTCCGATGCTACACTCCGGGTTTACTGTATCCCTTGGAACTTCTTATTGACGATGAAACACAGAAATTGCATCGGAATTAAATACAAAAAGCACAATGCCGACTTAAGGACAAGAAGACTAACCCTTCTTTCTGACTATGTTGTGAACAATTCCTGTGACACTAGTTATAGATTCCGATGCTTCACTTCATGTTTACTGTATCCCTCTGATCTTCTTATTGACGATGAAACACAGAAATAGCATCGGAATTAAATACAAAAGGCACAATGCCGACTTAAGTACATGAAGACTGACTCTTCTTACTGTCTATGCTTTGAACCACTCCATTGACACTAGTTACAGATTCCGATGCTTCGCTCCAGGTCTACTGTATCCCTTGGACCTTCTTATTGTCGATGAAACACTGAAATTGCATCGGTATTAAATAGATTAGGCAAATATGCCGACTTTAGTACAAGAAGGCTGACTCTTCTTACTGACTATGTTTTGAACCATTCCTGTGACACTAGTTATAGATTCCGATGCTTCACTTCAGGTTTACTGTATCCCTTGGACCTTCTTATTGACGATGAAACACAGAAATTGCATCGGAATTAAATACAAAAGCACAATGCCGACTTAAGTACATGAAGACTGACTCTTCTTACTGACTATGTTTTGAACCATTCCTGTGACACTAGTTATAGATTTCGATGCTTCACTTCAGGTTTACTGTATCCCTTGGACCTTCTTATTGACGGTGAAACACTGGAATTGCATCGGAATTAAATACAAAAGGCACAATGCCGACTTAAGTACATGAAGACCGACTCTTCTTACTGACTATGTTTTGAACCATTCCTGTGACACTTGTTATAGATTCCGATGTTTCACTTCAGGTTTACTGTTTCCCTTGGACCATCGTATCGACGATGAAACACAGAAATTGCATCGGAATTAAATACAAAAGGCACAATGCCGACTTAAGTACTCTCTATGTTTTGACCATTCCTGTGACACTAGTTATAGATTCCGATGATTCACTCCAGGTTTACTGTAACCCTTGGACCTTCTTATTGACGATGAAACACGGAAATTGCATCGGAATTAAATACAAAAGGCACAAGGCTGACATAAGTACAAGAAGACTGTCTCTTCTTACTGACTATGTTTTGAACGATTCCTGTGACACTAGTTATAGATTCCGATGCTTCACATCAGGTTTACTGTATCCCTTGGACCTTCTTATTGACGATTAAACACAGAAATTGCATCGGAATTAAATACAAAAGGCACAATGCCGACTTAAGTACATGAAGACTGACTCTTCTTACTGACTATGTTTTGAACCATTCCTGTGACACTAGTTATATATTCCGATGCTACACTCCAGGTTTACTGTATCCTTTGGAAGTTCTTATTGGCGATGAAACACAGAAATTGCTTCGGAATTAAATACAAAAGGCACAATGCCGACATAAGGACAAGAAGACTGACCCTTCTTTCTGACTATGTTTTGAACCATTCCTGTGACACTAGTTATAGATTCCGATGCCTCACTTCAGGTTTACTGTATCCCTCTGACCTTCTTATTGACGATGAATCACAGAAATTGCATCGGAATGAAATGCAAAAGGCACAATGCCGACTTAAGTACAAGAAGACTGTATCTTCTTACTGTCGATGTTTTGAACCATTCCTGTGACACTAGTTATTGATTCCGATGCTTCACTCCAGGTTTACTCTATCCCTTGGACCTTCCTATTGACGATGAAACACAGAAATAGCATCGGAATTAAATACAAAAGGCACAATGCCGACTTAAGGACAAGAAGACTGACTCTTCTTACTGTGTGTGCTTTGAACCATTCCATTGACACTAGTTAGAGATTCCGATGCTTCACTTCTGGTTTACTGTATCCCTCTGACCTTCTTATTGACGATGAAACACAGAAATTACATCGGAATTAAATACAAAAGGGACAATGCCGACTTAAGTACAAAAAGACTGACTCTCGTTACTGACTATGTTTTGAACCATTCCTGTGACACTAGTTATAGATTCCGATGCTTGACTTCAGGTTTACTGTGTCCCTCTGACACTGTTATTGACGATGAAACACAGAAATTGCATCGGAATTAAATAGAAAAGGCACAATGCCGACTTAAGTACAAGAAGACTGACTCTTCTTACTGTCTATGTTTTGAACCAAACCTGTGACACTAGTTATAGATTCCGATGCTTCACTTCAGGTTTACTGTATCCCTCTGACCTTCTTATTTACGATGAAACACAGAAGTTACATCGGAATTAAATACAAAATGCACAATGCCGACTTCAGGACAAGAAGACTGACTCTTCTTACTTTCTATGTTTTGGACCATTCCTGTGACACTAGTTATAGATTCCGATGCTACACTCCAGGTTTACTGTATCCCTTGGACCTTCTTATTGACGATGAAACACAGAAATTGCATCGGATGTAAATACAAAAGGCACAATGCCGACTTAAGGACAAGAAGACTGACTCTTCATATTGACTGTGTTTCGAACCATTCCTGTGACACTAGTTTTAGATTCCGATGATTCACTTCAGGTTTACTGTATCATTTGGACCTTCTTATTGACGATGAAGTACAGAAATTACATCGGAATTCAATACAAAAGGCACCATGCCGACTTAAGTACAAAAAGACTGACTCTTGTTACTGACTATGTTTGAACCATTCCTGTGACATTAGTTATAGATTCCGATGCTTCACTTCGGGTTTACTGTATCCCTCTGACCTTCTCATTGACGACGAAACACAGAAATTGCATCGAAATCAAATAGAAAAGGCACAATGCCGACTTAAGTACAAGAAGACTGACTCTTCTTACTGTCTACGTTTTGAACCATTCCTGTGACACTAGTTATAGATTCCGATGCTTGATTTCAGGTTAACTGTATCCCTAGGACGTTCTAATTGACGATGAAACACAGAAATTGCACCGGAATTTAATACAAATGGCACAATGGCGACTCAAGTACAAGAAGACTGACTCTTCTTCGTGTCTATGTTTTGAACCATTCCTGTGACACTAGTTATAGTTTCCGATGCCTCACTTCAGGTTTTCTGTATCCCTCTGACCTTCTTATTGACGATGAAACACAGAAATTGCATCGGAATTAAATACAAAAGGCACAATGCCGACATAAGTACAAGAAGACTGACTCTTCTTACTGACTATGTTTTGAACCATTCCTGTGACACTAGTTATAGATTCCGATGCTACACTCCGGGTTTACTGTATCCCTTGGACCTTCTTATTGACGATGAAACACAGAAATTGCATCGGAATTAAATACAAAAGGCACAATGCCGACTTAAGGACAAGAAGACTGACCCTTCTTTCTGACTATGTCGTGAACAATTCCTGTGACACTAGTTATAGATTCCGACGCTTCACTTCATGTTTACTGTATCCCTCTGATCTTCTTATTGACGATGAAACACAGAAATTGCATCGGAATTAAATACAAAAGGCACAATGCCGACGTAAGTACAAGATGACTGTATATTCTTACTGTTTATGTTTTGAACCATTTCTGTGACACTAGTTATTGATTCCGGTGCTTCACTGCAGGTTTACTGTATCCCTTGGACCTTCTTATTGACGATGAAACACAGAAATAGCATCGGAATTAAATATAAAAGGCACAATGCCGACTTGAGGACAAGAAGACAGACTCTTCTTACTGACTATGTTTTGAACCATTCCTGTGACACTAGTTATATATTCCGATGCTTCACTTTAGCTTTACTGTATCCCTCTGACCTTCTTATTGACGATGAAACACAGAAATTGCACCGGAATTAAATACAAAAGGCACAATGCCGACTTAAGTACATGAAGACTGACTCTTCTTACTGTCTATGTTTTGAACCATTCCATTGACACTAGTTATAGATTCCGATGCTTCACTTCAGGTTTACTGTCTCATTTGAACCTTCTTATTGACGATGAAACACAGAAATTACATCGGAATTATATTCAAACGGCACAATGCCGTCTTAAGTACAAAAAGACTGACTCTTGTTACTGACTATGTTTTGAACCATTCCTGTGACACTAGTTATATATTCCGATGCTTGACTTCAGGTTTACTGTATCCCTCTGACCTTCTTATTGACGATGAAACACAGAAATTGCATCGGAATTAAATAAAAAGGCGCAATGCCGACATAAGTACAACCAGACTGACTCTTCTTACTGTCTATGTTTTGAACCATTCCTGTGACACTAGTTATAGATTCCGATGCTTCACTTCATGTTTACCGTATCCCTCTGACCTTCTTATTGACGATGAAACACAGAAATTGCATCAGAATTAAATTCAAAAGGCACAATGCCGACTTAAGTACAAGAAAATTGACTCTTCTCACTGACTATGTTTTGAACCATTTCTTTGACACTAGTTATAGATTCCGATGCTTCACTTCAGGTTTATTGTATCATTTGGACCTTCTTATTGACGATGAAACACAGAAATTACATCGGAATTAAATACAAACGGCACAATGCCGACCTAAGTACAAAAAGACTGACTCTTGTTACTGACTATGTTTTGAACCATTACTGTGACACTAGTTATATATCCCGATGCTTCACTTCAGGTTTACTGTACCCCTTGGACCTTCTTATTGACGATGAAACACAGAAATTGCATCGGAATTAAATACAATAGGCACAATGCTGACTTAAGTACATGAAGACTGACTCTTCTTACTGACTATGTTTTGAACCATTACTGTGACACTAGTTATAGATTCCGATGCTTCACTTCAGGTTTTTCTGTATCCCTTGGACCTTCTTATTGACGATGAAACACAGAAATTGCTTCGGAATTTAATACAAAAAGCACAATGGCGACTCAAGTACAAGAAGACTGACTCTTCTTCCTGTCTATGTTTTGAACCATTCCTGTGACACTAGTTATAGATTCCGATGCATCACTTCAGGTTTACTGTATCCCTCTGGCCTTCTTATTGACGATGAAACAAAGAAATTGCATCGGAATTAAATACAAAAGGCTCAATGCCGACTTAAGTACAAGAAGACTGACTCTTCTTACTGACTATGTTTTGAACCATTTCTGTGACACTAGTTATAGATTCCGATGCTTCACTTCAGGGTTACTGTATCCCTCTGACCTTCTTATTCACGATGAAACACAGAAATTGCATCGGAATTAAATACAAAAGGCATAATGCCGACTTAAGGACAAGAAGACTGACTCTTCTTACTGACTATGTTTTGAACCATTCCTGTGACACAAGTTATAGATTCCGGTGCTTCACTTCAGGTTTAATGTATCCCTCTGTCCTTCTTTTTGACGATGAAACACAGAAACTGCACCGGGATTAAATACAAAAGGCACAATGCCGACTTAAGTACATGAAGACCGACTCCTGTTACTGTCTATGTTTTGAACCATTCTTGTGACACTAGTTATGGATTCCGATGCTTCACTCCAGGTTTACTGTATTCCTTGGACCTTCTTATTGACGATGAAACACAGAAATTGCATCGGAATTAAATACAAAAGGCACAATGCCGCCTTAAGGACAAGAGGACTGACTCTTCTTACTGACTATGAATTGAACCATTCCTGTGACACTAGTTATCGATTTCGATGCTTCACTTCAGGGTTTACTGTCTCCCTTGGACCTTCTTATTGACGATGAAACACAGAAATTGCATCGGAATTAAATACAAAAAGCATAATGATGACTTAAGTACATGAAGACTGACTCTTCTTACTGACTATGTTTTGAACCATTCCATTGACACTAGTTATAGATTCCGATGCTTGACTTCAGGTTTACTGCATCCCTCTGACCTTCTTATTGACGATGAAACACAGAAATTGCATCGGAATAAATAGAAAAGGCACAATGCCGTCTTAAGTACAAGAAGACTGACTCTTCTTACTGTGTATGTTTTGAACCATTCCATTGACACTACTTAGAGATTCCGATGCTTCACTTCAGGTTTACTGTATCCCTCTGACCTTCTTATTGACGATGAAACACAGAAATTACATCGGAATTAAATACAAAAGGCACAATGCCGACTTAAGTACAAAAAGACTGACTCTCGTTACTGACAATGTTTTGAACAATTCCTGTGACACTAGTTATAGTTTCCGATGCTTGACTTCAGGTTTACTGTATCCCTCTGACATTGTTATTGACGATGAAACACAGAAATTGCATCGGAATTTAATACAAAAGGCACTATCGCGACTCAAGTACAGGAAGACTGACTCTTCTTCGTTTCTATGTTTTGAACCATTCCTGTGACACTACTTGTAGATTCCGATGCTTCACTTCAGGTTTACTGTATCCCTTGGACCTTCTAATTGACGATGAAACACAGAAATTGCATCGGAATTACATACAAAAGGCACAATGCCGACATAGGTACATGAAGACTGGTTTTTCTTACTTTCTATGTTTTGAACCATTCCTGTGACACTACTTGTAGATTCCGATGCTTCACTTCAGGTTTACTGTATCCCTCTGACCTTCTTATTGACGATGAAACACAGAAATTGCATCGGAATTAAATACAAAAGGTACAATGCCGACATAAGTACAAGAAGACTGACTCTTCTTACTGACTATGATTTGAACCATTCCTGTGACACTAGGTATAGATTCCGATGCTACACTCCAGGTTTACTGTATCCCTTGGACCTTCTTATTGACGATGAAACACAGAAATTGCATCGGAATTAAATACAAAAGGCACAATGCCGACTTAAGGACAAGAAGACTGACCCTTCTTTCTGACTATGTTGTGATCAATTCCTGTGACACTAGTTATAGATTCCGATGCTTCACTTCAGGTTCACTGTATCCATCTGATCTTCTTATTGACGATGAAACACAGAAATTGCATCGGAATTAAATACAAAAGGCACAATGCCGACGTAAGTACAAGAAGACTGTATCTTCTTACTGTATGTGTTTTGAACCATTCCTGTGACACTAGATATTGATTCCGGTGCTTCACTCCAGGTTTACTGTATCCCTTGGACATCCTTATTGACGATGAAATACAGAAATAGCATCGGAACTAAATACACAAGGCACAATGCCGACTTGAGGACAAGAAGACTGACTCTTCTTACTGACTATGTTTTGAACCATTCCTGTGACACTAGTTATATATTCCGATGCTTCACTTTAGGTTTACTGTATCCCTCTGACCTTCTTATTGACGCTGAAACACAGAAATTGCACCGGAATTAAATACAAAAGGCACAATGCCGACTTAAGTACAAGAAGAGTGACTCTTCATACTGACTATGTTTTGAAGCATTCCTGTGACACTAGTTATATATTCCGATGCTTCACTTTAGGTTTACTGTATGCCTCTGACCTTCTTATTGACGATGAAACACAGAAATTGCACCGGAATTAAATACAAAAGGCACAATGCCGACTTAAGAACAAGAAGACTGACTCTTCTTACCGTCTATGTTTTGAACCATTCCATTGACACTAGTTATAGATTCCGATGCTTCACTTCGGGTTTACTGTATCATTTGGACCTTCTTATTGACGATGAAACACAGAAATTACATCGGAATTAAATACAAACGGCACAATGCTGACTTAAGTACAAAAAGACTGACTCTTGTTACTAACTATGTTTTGAACCATTTTTGTGACACTAGTTATATATTCCGATGCTTGACCTCAGGTTTACTGTATCCCTCTGACCATCTTATTGACGATGAAACACAGAAATTGCATCGGAGTTAAATAGAAAAGGCACAATACCGACTTAAGTACAACCAGACTGACTCTTCTTACTGTCTATGATTTGAACCATTCCTGTGACACTAGTTATAGATTCCGATGCTTCACCTCATGTTTACCGTATCCCTCTGACCTTCTTATTGACGATGAAACACAGAAATTGCATCCGAATTAAATTCAAAAGGCACAATGCCGACTTAAGTATAAGAAAACTGACCCTTCTTTCTGACTATGATGTGATCAATTCCTGTGACACTAGTTATAGATTCCGATGCTTCACTTCAGGTTCACTGTATCCATCTGATCTTCTTATTGACGATGAAACACAGAAATTGCATCGGAATTAAATACAAAAGGCACAATGCCGACATAAGTACAAGAAGACTGACTCTTCTTACTGACTATGATTTGAACCATTCCTGTGACACAAGGTATAGATTCCGATGCTACACTCCTGGTTTACTGTTTCCCTTGGACCTTCTTATTGACGATGAAACACAGAAATTGCATCGGAATTAAATATAAAAGGCACAATGCCGACTTAAGGACAAGAAGACTGACCCTTCTTTCTGACTATGTTGTGATCAATTCCTGTGACACTAGTTATAGATTCCGATGCTTCACTTCAGGTTCACTGTATCCATCTGATCTTCTTATTGACGATGAAACACAGAAATTGCATCGGAATTAAATACAAAAGGCACAATGCCGACGTAAGTACAAGAAGACTGTATCTTCTTACTGTATGTGTTTTGAACCATTCCTGTGACACTAGATATTGATTCCGGTGCTTCACTCCAGGTTTACTGTATCCCTTGGACATCCTTATTGACGATGAAATACAGAAATAGCATCGGAACTAAATACAAAAGGCACAATGCCGACTTGAGGACAAGAAGACTGACTCTTCTTACTGACTATGTTTTGAACCATTCCTGTGACACTAGTCGTAAATTCCGATGCTTCACTTTAGGTTTACTGTATCCCTCTGACCTTCTTATTGACGATGAAACACAGAAATTGCACCGGAATTAAATACAAAAGGCACAATGCCGACTTAAGTACAAGAAGACTGACTCTTCTTACCGTCTATGTTTTGAACCATTCCATTGACACTAGTTATTGATTCCGATGCTTCACTTCAGGTTTACTGTATCATTTGGACCTTATTATTGACGATGAAACACAGAAATTACATCGGAATTAAATACAAACGGCACAATGATGACTTAAGTACAAAAAGACTGACTCTTGTAACTAACTATGTTTTGAACCATTCCTGTGACACTAGTTATGTATTCTGATGCTTGACTTCAGGTTTACTGTATCCCTCTGACCATCTTATTGACGATGAGACACAGAAACTGCATCGGAATTAAATAGAAAAGGCACAATGCCGACTTAAGTACAACCAGACTGACTCTTCTTACTGTCTATGCTTTGAACCATTCCTGTGACACTAGTTATAGATTCCGATGATTCACTTCAGGTTTACTGTACCACTTGGACCTTCTTATTGACGATGAAACACAGAAATTGCATCGGAATTAAATACAAAAGGCACAATGCCGACATAGGTACCTGAAGACTGACTCTTCTTACTTTCTATGATTTGAACCATTCCTGTGACACTAGTTATAGATTCCGATGCTTGACTTCCGGGTTACTGTATCCCTAGGACCTTCTTATTGGCGATGAAACACAGAAATTGCATCGGAATTTAATACAAAAGGCACTATGGCGACTCAAGTACAGGAAGACTGACTCTTCTTCGTTTCTATGTTTTGAACCATTCCTGTGACACTACTTGTAGATTCCGATGCTTCACTTCAGGTTTACTGTATCCCTTGGACCTTCTAATTGACGATGAAACACAGAAATTGCATCGGAATTACATACAAAAGGCACAATGCCGACATAGGTACATGAAGACTGGTTCTTCTTACTTTCTATGTTTTGAACCATTCCTGTGACACTACTTGTAGATTCCGATGCTTCACTTCAGGTTTACTGTATCCCTCTGACCTTCTTATTGACGATGAAACACAGAAATTGCATCGGAATTAAATACAAAAGGTACAATGCCGACATAAGTACAAGAAGACTGACTCTTCTTACTGACTATGATTTGAACCATTCCTGTGACACTAGGTATAGATTTCGATGCTACACTCCAGGCTTACTGTATCCCTTGGACCTTCTTATTGACGATGAAACACAGAAATTGCATCGGAATTAAATACAAAAGGTACAATGCCGACATAAGTACAAGAAGACTGACTCTTCTTACTGACTATGTTTTGAACCATTCCTGTGACACTAGTTATATATTCCGATGCTTCACTTTAGGTTTACTGTATCCCTCTGACCTTCTTATTGACGCTGAAACACAGAAATTGCACCGGAATTAAATACAAAAGGCACAATGCCGACTTAAGTACAAGAAGACTGACTCTTCATACTGACTATGCTTTGAAGCATTCCTGTGACACTAGTTATATATTCCGATGCTTCACTTTAGGTTTACTGTATGCCTCTGACCTTCTTATTGACGATGAAACACAGAAATTGCACCGGAATTAAATACAAAAGGCACAATGCCGACTTAAGAACAAGAAGACTGACTCTTCTTACCGTCTATGTTTTGAACCATTCCATTGACACTAGTTATAGATTCCGATGCTTCACTTCGGGTTTACTGTATCATTTGGACCTTCTTATTGACGATGAAACACAGAAATTACATCGGAATTAAATACAAACGGCACAATGCTGACTTAAGTACAAAAAGACTGACTCTTGTTTCTAACTATGTTTTGAACCATTTTTGTGACACTAGTTATATATTCCGATGCTTGACCTCAGGTTTACTGTATCCCTCTGACCATCTTATTGACGATGAAACACAGAAATTGCATCGGAGTTAAATAGAAAAGGCACAATACCGACTTAAGTACAACCAGACTGACTCTTCTTACTGTCTATGATTTGAACCATTCCTGTGACACTAGTTATAGATTCCGATACTTCACCTCATGTTTACCGTATCCCTCTGACCTTCTTATTGACGATGAAACACAGAAATTGCATCCGAATTAAATTCAAAAGGCACAATGCCGACTTAAGTACAAGAAAACTGACCCTTCTTTCTGACTATGTTGTGATCAATTCCTGTGACACTAGTTATAGATTCCGATGCTTCACTTCAGGTTCACTGTATCCATCTGATCTTCTTATTGACGATGAAACACAGAAATTGCATCGGAATTAAATACAAAAGGCACAATGCCGACATAAGTACAAGAAGACTGACTCTTCTTACTGACTATGATTTGAACCATTCCTGTGACACTAGGTATAGATTCCGATGCTACACTCCTGGTGTACTGTATCCCTTGGACCTTCTTATTGACGATGAAACACAGAAATTGCACCGGAATTAAATACAAAAGGCACAATGCCGACTTAAGGACAAGAAGACTGACCCTTCTTTCTGACTATGTTGTGATCAATTCCTGTGACACTAGTTATAGATTCCGATGCTTCACATCAGGTTCACTGTATCCATCTGATCTTCTTATTGACGATGAAACACAGAAATTGCATCGGAATTAAATACAAAAGGCACAATGCCGACGTAAGTACAAGAAGACTGTATCTTCTTACTGTATGTGTTTTGAACCATTCCTGTGACACTAGATATTGATTCCGATGCTTCACTCCAGGTTTACTGTATCCCTTGGACATCCTTATTGACGATGAAATACAGAAATAGCATCGGAACTAAATACAAAAGGCACAATGCCGACTTGAGGACAAGAAGACTGACTCTTCTTACTGACTATGTTTTGAACCATTCCTGTGACACTAGTCGTATATTCCGATGCTTCACTTTAGGTTTACTGTATCCCTCTGACCTTCTTATTGACGATGAAACACAGAAATTGCACCGGAATTAAATACAAAAGGCACAATGCCGACTTAAGTACAAGAAGACTGACTCTTCTTACCGTCTATGTTTTGAACCATTCCATTGACACTAGTTATTGATTCCGATGCTTCACTTCAGGTTTACTGTATCATTTGGACCTTATTATTGACGATGAAACACAGAAATTACATCGGAATTAAATACAAACGGCACAATGATGACTTAAGTACAAAAAGACTGACTCTTGTAACTAACTATGTTTTGAACCATTCCTGTGACACTAGTTATGTATTCTGACGCTTGACTTCAGGTTTACTGTATCCCTCTGACCATCTTATTGACGATGAGACACAGAAACTGCATCGGAATTAAATAGAAAAGGCACAATGCCGACTTAAGTACAACCAGACTGACTCTTCTTACTGTCTATGCTTTGAACCAATCCTGTGACACTAGTTATAGATTCCGATGATTCACTTCAGGTTTACTGTACCACTTGGACCTTCTTATTGACGATGAAACACAGAAATTGCATCGGAATTAAATACAAAAGGCACAATGCCGACATAGGTTCCTGAAGACTGACTCTTCTTACTTTCTATGATTTGAACCATTCCTGTGACACTAGTTATAGATTCCGATGCTACACTCCAGGTTTACTGTATCATTTGGACCTTCTTATTGACGATGAAACACAGAAATTGCATCCGAATTAAATACAAAAGGCACAATGCCGACTTAAGGACAGGAAGACTGACTCTTCTTACTTACTATGTTTCGAACCACTCCTGTGACACTAGTTATAGATTCCGATGCTCCACTTCATTTTTACTGTATCAGTTGGGCCTTCTTATTGACGATGAAGTTCAGAAATTACATCGGAATGAAATACAAAAGGCACAATGCCGTCTTAAGTACAAAAAGACTGACTCTTGTTACTGACTATGTTTTGAACCATTCCTGTGACGCTAGTAATCGATTCCGATGCTTCACTTCAAGTTTACTGTATCCCTCTGACCTTCTTATTGACGATGAAATACAGAAATTGCATCGGAATCAAATAGAAAAGGCACAATGCCGACTTAAGTACAAGGAGACTGACTCTTCTTACTGTCTATGATTTGAACCATTCCTGTGACACTAGTTATGGAATCCGATGCTCGAGTTCATGTTTACTGTATCCCTAGGACCTTCTTATTGACGAAGAAACACAGAAATTGCATCGGAATTTAATACAAAAAGCACAATGGCGACTCAAGTACAAAAAGACTGACTCTTCTTAATGTCTATGATTTGAACCATTCCTGTGACACTAGTTATAGATTCCGATGCTTCACTTCAGGTTTACTGTATCCCTCTGACATTCTTATTGACGATGGAACAAAGAAATTGCATCGGAATTAAATACAAAAGGCACAATGCCGACTTAAGTACAAGAAGACTGACTCTTCTTACTGACTATGTTTTGAACCATTTCTGTGACACTAGTTATAGATTCCGATGCTTCACTTCAGGGTTACTGTATCCCTCTGACCTTCTTATTCACAATGAAACACAGAAATTGCATCGGAATTAAATACAAAAGGCACAATGCCGACTTAAGGACAACAAGACTGACTCTTGTTACTTACTATGTTTCGAACCACTCCTGTGACACTAGTTATAAATTCCGATGCTTCACTTCAGGTTTACTGTATCAGTTGGGCCTTCTTATTGACGATGAAGTTCAGAAATTACATCGGAATGAAATACAAAAGGCACAATGCCGTCTTAAGTACAAAAAGACTGACTCTTGTTACTGACTATGTTTTGAACCATTCCTGTGACACTAGGTATAGATTCCGATGCTACACTCCAGGTTTACTGTATCACTCGGACCTTCTTATTGACGATGAAACACAGAAATTGCATCGGAATTAAATACAAAAGGCAGAATGCCTACTTAAGGACAAGAAGACTGACCCTTCTTTCTGACTATGTTGTGATCAATTCCTATGACACTAGTTATAGATTCCGATGCTTCACTTCAGGTTTACTGTATCCCTCTGATCTTCTTATTGACGATGAAACACAGAAATTGCATCGGAATTAAATACAAAAGGCACAATGCCGACGTAAGTACAAGAAGACTGTATCTTCTTACTGTATATGTTTTGAACCATTCCTGTGACACTAGTTATTGATTCCGGTGCTTCACTCCAGGTTTACTGTATACCTTGGACATTCTTATTGACGATGAAACACAGAAATAGCATCGGAATTAAATACAAAAGGCACAATGCCGACTTGAGGAAAAGAAGACCGACTCTTCTTACTGACTATGTTTGAACCATTCCTGTGACACTAGTTATATATTCCGATGCTTCACTTTAGGTTTACTGTATCCCTCTGACCTTCTTATTGACGATGAAACACAGAAATTGCACCGGAATTAAATACAAAAGGCACAATGGCGACTTAGGTACAAGAAGACTAACTCTTCTTACCGTCTATGTTTTGAACCACTCCATTGACACTAGTTATTGATTCCGATGCTTCACTTCAGGTTTACTGTATCATTTGGACCTTCTTATTGACGATGAAACACAGAAATTACATCGGAATTAAATACAAACGGCACAATGATGACTTAAGTACAAAAAGACTGACTCTTGTTACTGACTATGTTTTGAACCATTCCTGTGACACTAGTTATCGATTCCGATGCTTCACTTCAAGTTCACTGTACCCCTCTGACCTTCTTATTGACGATGAAACACAGAAATTGCATCGGAATGAAATAGAAAAGGCACAATGCCACTTAAGTACAACCAGACTGACTCTTCTTACTGTCTATGATTTGAACCATTCCTGTGACACTAGTTATAGATTCCGATGCTTCACTTCATGGTTACCGTATCCCTCTGACCTTCTTATTGACGATGAAACACAGAAATTGCATCCGAATTAATTCAAAAGGCACAATGCCGACTTAAGGACAAGAAGACTGACTCTTCTTACTGACTATGTTTTGAACCATTCCTGTGACACTAGTTATAGATTCCGATGATTCACTTCAGGTTTACTGTACCCCTTGGACCTTCTTATTGACGATGAAACACAGAAATTGCATTGGAATTAAATACAATAGGCACAATGCTGACTTAAGTACATGAAGACTAACTCTTCTTACTGACTATGTTTTGAACCATTCCTGTGACACTAGTTATAGATTCCGATGCTTCACTTCAGGTTTACTGTATCGCTAGGACCTTCTTATTGACGATGAAACACAGAAATTGATCGGAATTAAATAGAAAAGGCAGAATGCCGTCTTAAGTACAAGCAGACTGACTCTTCTTACTGACTATGTGTTGAACCATTCCAGTTACACTAGTTAGAGATCCCGATGCTTCACTTCAGGTTTACTGTATCCCTCTGACCTTTTTATTTACGATGAAACACAGATAGTGCATCGGAATGAAATAGAAGAAGCACAATGACGACTTAAGTACAAGAAGACTGACTCTTCTTACTGACTATGTGTTGAACCAATCCTGAGACTCTAGTTAGAGAATCCGATGCTTCACTTCAGGTTCACTGTATCCCTTGGCCCTTCCTATTGACGATGAGACACTGAAATTGCATCGGAATTAAATAGAAAAGGCACAATGCCGACTTAAGTACAAGAAGACTGACTCTTCTTACTGAGTATGATTTTAACCATTCCCGTGACACTAGTTATAGATTCCGATGCTTTACTTCAGGTTTATTGTATCCCTCCGACCTTCCTATTGACGATGAAACACAGAAATTGCATCGGAATTAAATACAAAAGGCACAATGCCGACTTAGGTACAAGAAGACTGACCCTTCTTACTGACTATGTGTTGAACCATTCCTGTGACACTAGTTAGAGTTTCCGATGCTTCACGTCAAGTTTACTGTATCCCTCTGGCTTTCTTATTGACGATGAAACACAGTAATTGCATCGGAATTCAATAAAAAGGGCACAATGCCGACGCAAATACAAGAAGACTGACTCTTCTAACTGTCTATGTTTTGAACCATTCCTCTGACACTAGTTATAGATTCCGATTCTCCACTTCAGGTTTACTGTATCCCTTGGACCTTCTTATTGACGATGAAACACAGGAATAGCATCGGAATTAAATACAAAAGGCACAATGCCGACTTAAGTACAAGAAGAGTGACCCTTCTTACTGAGTATGTTTTGAACCACTCCTGTGACACTAGTTATTGATGCCGATGCTTCACTTCACGTTTACTGTATTCCTCTGACCTTCGTATTGACGATGAAACACAGAAATTGCATCGGAAATAAATACAAAAGGCACAATGCCGACTTAAGTACATGTAGACTGAATCTTCCTACTGTCTATGTTATGAACCATTCCTGTGACACTAGTTATAGATTCCGATGCTTCATTTCAGGTGTACTGTATCCCTTGGACTATCTTATTGACGATGAAACACAGACAGTGCATCGGAATTAAATACAAAAGGCAAAATGCCAACTTAAGTACAAGAAGACTGACTCTTCCTATGCTCTATGTTTTGAACCATTCCCGTGACACTAGTTATAGATTACGATGCTTCTCTTCAGGTTTGCTGTATCCCTCTGACCTTCTTTTTGACGATGAAACACAGAAATTGCATCGGAATTAAATAGAAATGGCACAATGCCGACTTAAGTACAAGAAGACTGACTATTCTTACTGACTATACCTTGATCCATTCCTGTGACATTAGTTATGGATTCCGATGCTTCACTACAGGTTTACTGTATCCTTTGGACCTTCTTACTGGCGACGAAACACAGAAATTGCATCGGCATTAAATAGAAAAGGCACAATGCCGACTTAAGAACAAGAAGACTGACTCTTCCTACTGTCTATGTTTTGAACCATTCCTGTGACACTAGTTATAGATTCCGATGCTTCACTTCAGCTTTACTGTATCCCTTGGCCCTTCCTATTGACGAAGAAACTCTGAAATTGCATCGGAATTAAATAGAAAAGGCACAATGCCAACTTAAGTACAAGAAGACGGACTCTTCTTACTGAGTATGTTTTTATCCATTCCCGTGGCACTAGTTATAGATTCCGATGCTTTACTTCAGGTTTATTGTATCCCTCTGACCTTGGTATTGACGATGAAACACAGAAATTGCATCGGAGATAATTACAAAAGGCACAATGCCGCCTTAAGTACATGTAGACTGACTCTTCCTACTGTCTTTGCTTTGAATGATTCCTGACACATTAGTTATGGATTCCGATGCTTCATTTCAGGTTTACTGTATCCTTTGGACCTTCTTATTGGCGACGAAACACAGAAATTGCGTCGGAATTAAATAGAAAAGGCACAATGCCGACTTAAGTACAAGAAGACTGACTCTTCCTAATGTCTATGTTTTGAACCATTCCTGTGACACTAGTTATAGATTCCGATGCTTCACCTCAGGTTCACTGTATCCCTCTGACCTTCTAATTGACGATGAAACACAGAAATTGCATCGGAATTAAATAGAAAAAGCACAATGGCGTCTTGAGTACAAGCAGACTGACTCTATTTACTGACTATGTGTTGAACCATTCCTGTTACACTAGTTAGAGATCCCGATGCTTCACTTCAGGTTTACTGTATCCCTCTGACCTTCGTATTGACGATGAAACACAGAAATTGCATCGGAAATAGACACAAAAGGCACAAAGCCGACTTAAGAACACGTAGACTTAATCTTATTACTGTCTATGTTTTGAACCATTCCTGTGACACTAGTTATAGATTCCGATGCTTCATTTCAGGATTACTGTATCCCTTGGACATTTTTATTGACGATGAAACACAGATAGTGCATCGGAATTAAATACAAAAGGCACAATGCCAACTTAAGTACAAGAAGCCTGACTCTTCCTACTGTCTATGTTTTGAACCATTCCTGTGACACTTGTTATAGATTCCGATGCTTCACTTGAGGTTTACTGTATCCCTCTGACCTTCTTTTCGACGATGAATCACAGATATTGCATCGGAATTAAATAGAAAAGGCACAATTCCGACTTAAGTACAAGAAGACTGACTCTTCTTACTGACTATATCTTGATCCATTCCTGTGACACTAGTTATAGATTCCGATGCTTCACTTCAAGTTTACTGTATCCCTTGGACCTTCTTATTGACGATGAAACACAGATATTGCATCGGAATTTAATACAAAAGGCACAATGCCGACTTAAGTACAAGAAGACTGACTCTTCCTACTGTCTATGTTTTGAACGATTCCTGTGACATTAGTTATGGATTCCGATGCTTCACTTCAGGTTTACTGTATCCTTTGGACCTTCTTATTAGCGACAAAACAAAGAAATTGCATCGGAATTAAATTGAAAAGGGCACAATGCCGGCTTAAGTACAAGAAGACTGACTCTTCTTACTGAGTATGTTTTGAACCATTCCTGTGACACTAGTTATAGATTCCGATGCTTCACTTCAGGTTTACTGTATCCCTCTGACCTTCTTATTGACGATGAAACACAGAAATTCCATTGGATATAAATACAAAAGGCACAATGCCGACTTAAGTACATGTAGACTGAATCTTCCTACTGCCTATGTTTGAACCTTTCCTGTGACACTAGTTATAGATTCCGATGCTTCATTTCAGGTTTACTGTATCCCTTGGACCTTCTTATTGACGATGAAACACAGATAGTGCATCGGAAGTAAATACAAGAGGCACAATGCCGACTTAAGTACAAGAAGACTGACTCTTCTTACTGACTATGTGTTGAACCAATCCTGAGACTCTAGTTAGAGAATCCGATGCATCACGTCAGGTTCACTGTATCCCTCTTGCCTTCTTATTGACGGTGAAACACAGAAATTGCATCGGAATTAAATACAAAAGGCACAATGCCGTCTTAAGTACAAGCAGACTGACTCTTCTTAGTGTCTATGTTTTGAACCTTTACTGTGAATCTAGTTACACATTCCGATGCTTCACTTCAGGTTTACTGTATCCCTTTGATCTTCTTATTGACGGTGAAACACAGAAATTGCATCGGAATAAAATAGAAAAGGCGCAATGCCGACTTAAGTACAAGAAGACAGACTCTTCTTACTGACTATGAGTTGAACCATTCCTGTGACCCTAGTTAGAGATTCCGATGTTTCACTTCAGGTTTTCTGTATGCCTCTGACCTTCTGATTGACGATGAAACACAGTATTTGCATCGGAAATTAATAGAAAAGGCACAGTGCCGGCTTAAGTACAAGAAGACTGACTCTTCTTACTGACTATGTGTTGAACCATTCCTGTGACACTAGTTAAAGATTACGATGCTTCACTTCGGGTTTACTGTATACCTTGGACCTTCTTATTGACGATGAAACACAGAAATTGCATCGGAATTAAATACAAAAGGCACAATGAATACTTAAGTACAAGCAGACGGACCCTTCTTACTGTCTTTGTTTTAAATAATTCCTGTGACAAAAGTTCTAGATTCCGATGCTTCACTTCAGGTATACTGTATCCCTCTGACCATCTTATTAACGATGAAATACAGAAATTGCATCGGAATTAAATAGAAAAGGAGAATGTCGACTTATGTACAAGAAGACTGTATCTTCCTACTGTCTATGTTTTGAACCATTCCTGTGACACTAGTTATAGATTCCGATGCTTCACCTCAGGTTCTCTGTATCCCTCTGACCTTCTAATTGACGATGAAACACAGAAATTGCATCGGAATTAAATAGAAAAGGCACAATGCCGTCTTAAATACAAGCAGAATGACTCTTCTTAGTGTCTATGCTTTGAACTATTCCTGTGACGCTAGTTACAGATTCCGATGCTTCACTTCAGGTTTACATTATCCCTTGTACCTTCTTATTGACGATGAAACACAGGAATTGCATCGGAATTAAATACAAAAGGCACAATGCCGACTTAAGTACAAGAAGACTGACTCTTCTTACTGAGTATGCTTTGAACCACTCCTGTGACACTAGTTATTGATTCCGATGCTTCACTTCAGGTTTACTGTATTCCTCTGACCTTCGTATTGACGATGAAACACAGAAATTGCATCGGAAATAAATACAAAAGGCACAATGACGACTTAAGTACATGTAGACTGAATCTTCCAACTGTCTATGTTTTGAACCATTCCTGTGACACTAGTTATAGATTCCGATGCTTCACTTCAGGTTTACTGTATCCCTTGAACCTTCTTATTGACGATGAAACACAAATAGTGCATCGGAATTAAATACATAAGGCACATTGCCAACTTAAGTACAAGAAGACTGACTCTTCCTACTGTCTATGTTTTGAACCATTCCTGTGACACTAGTTATAGATTCCGTTGCTAAACTTGAGGTTTACTGTATCCCTCTGACCTTCTTTTTGACGATGAAACACAGAAATTGCATCGGAATTAAATAGAAAAGACACAATGCCGACTTATGTACAAGAAGACTGACTCTTCTTACTGACTATATCTTGATCCATTCTTGTGACACTAGTTACAGAACCCGATGCTTCACTTCAGGTTTACTGTATACCTTGGACCTTCTTATTCACGATGAAACACAGAAATTTGATCGAAATTAAATACAAAAGGCACAATGCCGACTTAACTACAAGAAGACTGACTCTTAATACTGACTATGTTTTGAACCATTACTGTGACACTAGCTATAGATTCCGATGCTTCACTTCAGGTTAACTGTATCCCTCCGACCTTCGTATTGACGATGAAACACAGAAATTGCGTCGGAAATGAATACAAAAGGCACAATGTCGACTTAAGTACATGTGGACTGAATCTTCCTACGGTCTATGTTTTGAACCATTCCTGTGACACTAGTTATAGATTCCGATGCTTCTCTTCAGGTTTACTGTATCCCTCTGACCTTCTTTTTGACGATGAAACACAGAAATTGCATCGGAATTAAATAGAAATGGCACAAAGCCGATTTAAGTACAAGAAGACTGACAATTCTTACTGACTATATCTTGATCCATTCCTGTGACATTAGTTATGGATTCCGATGCTTCACTTCAGGTTTACTGTATCCTTTGGACCTTCTTGTTGGCGACGAAACACAGAAATTGCATCGGCATTAAATAGAAAAGGCACAATGCCGACTTAAGTACAAGAAGACTGACTCTTCCTACTGTCTATGTTTTGAACCATTCCTGTGACACTAGTTAGAGATTCCGATGCTTCACTTCAGCTTTACTGTATCCCTTGGCCCTTCCTATTGACGATGAGACACTGAAATTGCATCGGAATTAAATAGAAAAGGCACAATGCCGACATAAGTACAAGAAGACTGACTCTTCTTACTGAGTATGATTTTAACCATTCCCGTGACACTAGTTATAGATTCCGATGCTTTACTTCAGGTTTATTGTATCCCTCTGACCTTCCTATTGACGATGAAACACAGAAATTGCATCGGAATTAAATACACAAGGCACAATGCCGACTTAGGTACAATAAGACTGACTCTTCTTACTGACTATGTGTTGAACCATTCCTGTGACACTAGTTAGAGTTTCCGATGCTTCACGTCAAGTTTACTGTATCCCTCTGACTTTCTTATTGACGATGAAACACAGTAATTGCATCGGAATTCAATTGAAAAGGGCACAATGCCGACGCAAATACAAGAAGACTGACTCTTCTAACTGTCTCTGTTTTGAACCATTCCTCTGACACTAGTTATAGATTCCGATTCTCCACTTCAGGTTTACTGTATCCCTTGGACCTTCTTATTGACGATGAAACACAGGAACAGCATCGGAATTAAATACAAAAGGCACAATGCCGACTTAAGTACAAGAAGAGTGACCCTTCTTACTGAGTATGTTTTGAACCACTCCTGTGACACTAGTTATTGATGCCGATGCTTCACTTCATGTTTACTGTATCCCTCTGACCTTCGTATTGACGATGAAACACAGAAATTGCATCGGAAATAAATACAAAAGGCACAATGCCGACTTAAGTACATGTAGACTGAATCTTCCTACTGTCTATGTTATGAACCATTCCTGTGACACTAGTTATAGATTCCCATGCTTCATTCCAGGTTTACTGTATCCCTTGGACTATCTTATTGACGATGAAACACAGAGAGTGCATCGGAATTAAATACAAAAGGCACAATGCCAACTTAAGTACAAGAAGACTGACTCTTCCTATGGTCTATGTTTTGAACCATTCCTGTGACACTAGTTACAGATTACGATGCTTCTCTTCAGGTTTGCTGTATCCCTCTGACCTTCTTTTTGACGATGAAACACAGAAATTGCATCGGAATTAAATAGAAATGGCACAATGCCGACTAAAGTACAAGAAGACTGACTATTCTTACTGACTATACCTTGATCCATTCCTGTGACATTAGTTATGGATTCCGATGCTTCACTACAGGTTTACTGTATCCTTTGGACCTTCTTATTGGCGACGAAACACAGAAATTGCATCGGCATTAAATTGAAAAGGCACAATGCCGACTTAAGTACAAGAAGACTGACTCTTCCTACTGTCTATGTTTTGAACCATTCCTGTGACACTAGTTATAGATTCCGATGCTTCACTTCAGCTTTACTGTATCCCTTGGCCCTTCCTATTGACGATGAAACACTGAAATTGCGTCGGAATTAAATAGAAAAGGCACAATGCCAACTTAAGTACAAGAAGACTGACTCTTCTTACTGAGTATGTTTTTATCCATTCCCGTGACACTAGTTGTAGATTCCGATGCTTTACTTCAGGTTTATTGTATCCCTCTGAGCTTCGTATTGACGATGAAACACAGAAATTGCATCGGAGATAATTACAAAAGGCACAATGCCGACTTAAGTACATGTAGACTGAATCTTCCTACTGTCTATGTTTGAACCATTCCTGTGACACTAGTTATAGATTCCGATGCTTCATTTCAGGTTTACTGTATCCCTTGGACCTTCTTATTGACGATGAAACACAGATAGTGCATCGGAAGTAAATACAAGAGGCACAATGCCGACTTAAGTTCAAGAAGACTGACTCTTCTTACTGACTATGTGTTGAACCAATCCTGAGACTCTAGTTAGAGAATCCGATGCATCACGTCAGGTTCACTGTATCCCTCTGGCCTTCTTATTGACGATGAAACACAGAAATTGCATCGGAATTAAATACAAAAGGCACAATGCCGTCTTAAGTACAAGCAGACTGACTCTTCTTAGTGTCTATGTTTTGAACCTTTACTGTGAATCTAGTTACACATTCCGATGCTTCACTTCAGGTTTACTGTATCCCTTTGATCTTCTTATTGACGGTGAAACACAGAAATTGCATCGGAATAAAATAGAAAAGGCGCAATGCCGACTTAAGTACAAGAAGACAGACTCTTCTTACTGACTATGAGTTGAACCATTCCTGTGACCCTAGTTAGAGATTCCGATGGTTCACTTCAGGTTTTCTGTATGCCTCTGACCTTCTGATTGACGATGAAACACAGTATTTGCATCGGAAATTAATAGAAAAGGCACAGTGCCGGCTTAAGTACAAGAAGACTGACTCTTCTTACTGACTATGTGTTGAACCATTCCTGTGACACTAGTTAAAGATTACGATGCTTCACTTCGGGTTTACTGTATACCTTGGACCTTCTTATTGACGATGAAACACAGAAATTGCATCGGAATTAAATACAAAAGGCAGAATGAATACTTATGTACAAGCAGACGGACCCTTCTTACTGTCTTTGTTTTAAATAATTCCTGTGACAAAAGTTCTAGATTCCGATGCTTCACTTCAGGTATACTGTATCCCTCTGACCATCTTATTGACGATGATATACAGAAATTGCATCGGAATTAAATAGAAAAGGAGAATGTCGACTTATGTACAAGAAGACTGTATCTTCCTACTGTCTATGTTTTGAACCATTCCTGTGACACTAGTTATAGATTCCGATGCTTCACCTCAGGTTCTCTGTATCCCTCTGACCTTCTAATTGACGATGAAACACAGAAATTGCATCGGAATTAAATAGAAAAGGCACGATGCCGTCTTAAATACAAGCAGAATGACTCTTCTTAGTGTCTATGCTTTGAACTATTCCTGTGACGCTAGTTACAGATTCCGATGCTTCACTTCAGGTTTACATTATCCCTTGTACCTTCTTATTGACGATGAAACACAGGAATTGCATCGGAATTAAATACAAAAGGCACAATGCCGACTTAGGTACAAGAAGACTAACTCTTGTTATTGACTATGTGTTGAACCATTCCTGTGACACTAGTTAGAGTTTCCGATGCTTCACGTCAAGTTTACTGTATCCCTCTGACTTTCTTATTGACGATGAAACACAGTAATTGCATCGGAATTAAATTGAATAGGGCACAATGCCGACTTAAATACAAGAAGCCTGACTCTTCTAACTGTCTATGTTTTGAACCATTCCTGTGACACTAGTTCTAGATTCCGATTCTCCACTTCAGGTTTTCTGTATCCCTTGGACCTTCTTATTGACGATGAAACACAGGAATAGCATCGGAATTAAATACAAAAGGCACAATGCCGACTTAAGTACAAGAAGACTGACTCTTCTTACTGAGTATGCTTTGAACCACTCCTGTGACACTAGTTATTGATTCCGATGCTTCACTTCAGATTTACTGTATTCCTCTGACCTTCGTATTGACGATGAAACACAGAAATTGCATCGGAAATAAATACAAAAGGCACAATGCCGACTTAAGTACATGTAGACTGAATCTTCCAACTGTCTATGTTTTGAACCATTTCTGTGACACTAGTTATAGATTCCGATGCTTCACTTCAGGTTTACTGTATCCCTTGAACCTTCTTATTGACGATGAAACACAAATAGTGCATCGGAATTAAATACATAAGGCACATTGCCAACTTAAGTACAAGAAGACTGACTCTTCCTACTGTCTATGTTTTGAACCATTCCTGTGACACTAGTTATAGATTCCGTTGCTAAACTTGAGGTTTACTGTATCCCTCTGGCCTTCTTTTTGACGATGAAACACAGAAATTGCATCGGAATTAAATAGAAATGGCACAAAGCCGACTTAAGTACAAGAAGACTGACAATTCTTACTGACTATATCTTGATCCATTCCTGTGACATTAGTTATGGATTCCGATGCTTCACTTCAGGTTTACTGTATCCTTTGGACCTTCTTGTTGGCGACGAAACACAGAAATTGCATCGGCATTAAATAGAAAAGGCACAATGCCGACTTAAGTACAAGAAGACTGACTCTTCCTACTGTCTATGTTTTGAACCATTCCTGTGACCCTAGTTAGAGATTCCGATGGTTCACTTCAGGTTTTCTGTATGCCTCTGACCTTCTGATTGACGATGAAACACAGTATTTGCATCGGAAATTAATAGAAAAGGCACAGTGCCGGCTTAAGTACAAGAAGACTGACTCTTCTTACTGACTATGTGTTGAACCATTCCTGTGACACTAGTTAAAGATTACGATGCTTCACTTCGGGTTTACTGTATACCTTGGACCTTCTTATTGACGATTAAACACAGAAATTGCATCGGAATTAAATACAAAAGGCAGAATGAATACTTAAGTACAAGCAGACGGACCCTTCTTACTGTCTTTGTTTTAAATAATTCCTGTGACAAAAGTTCTAGATTCCGATGCTTCACTTCAGGTATACTGTATCCCTCTGACCATCTTATTGACGATGAAATACAGAAATTGCATCGGAATTAAATAGAAAAGGAGAATGTCGACTTATGTACAAGAAGACTGTATCTTCCTACTGTCTATGTTTTGAACCATTCCTGTGACACTAGTTATAGATTCCGATGCTTCACCTCAGGTTCTCTGTATCCCTCTGACCTTCTAATTGACGATGAAACACAGACATTGCATCGGAATTAAATAGAAAAGGCACAATGCCGTCTTAAATACAAGCAGAATGACTCTTCTTAGTGTCTATGCTTTGAACTATTCCTGTGACGCTAGTTACAGATTCCGATGCTTCACTTCAGGTTTACATTATCCCTTGTACCTTCTTATTGACGATGAAACACAGGAATTGCATCGGAATTAAATACAAAAGGCACAATGCCGACTTAAGTACAAGAAGACTGACTCTTCTTACTGAGTATGCTTTGAACCATTCCTGTGACGCTAGTTATACATTCCGATGCTTCACTTAAGGTTTACTGTATCCCTTGGACCTTCTTATTGACGATGAAACACAGAAATTGCATCGGAATTAAATACAAAAGGCACAATGCCGACTTAGGTACAAGAAGACTGACTCTTGTTATTGACTATGTGTTGAACCATTCCTGTGACACTAGTTAGAGTTTCCGATGCTTCACGTCAAGTTTACTGTATCCCTCTGACTTTCTTATTGACGATGAAACACAGTAATTGCATCGGAATTAAATTGAATAGGGCACAATGCCGACTTAAATACAAGAAGCCTGACTCTTCTAACTGTCTATGTTTTGAACCATTCCTGTGACACTAGTTCTAGATTCCGATTCTCCACTTCAGGTTTTCTGTATCCCTTGGACCTTCTTATTGACGATGAAACACAGGAATAGCATCGGAATTAAATACAAAAGGCACAATGCCGACTTAAGTACAAGAAGACTGACTCTTCTTACTGAGTATGCTTTGAACCACTCCTGTGACACTAGTTATTGATTCCGATGCTTCACTTCAGGTTTACTGTATTCCTCTGACCTTCGTATTGACGATGAAACACAGAAATTGCATCGGAAATAAATACAAAAGGCACAATGCCGACTTAAGTACATGTAGACTGAATCTTCCAACTGTCTATGTTTTGAACCATTTCTGTGACACTAGTTATAGATTCCGATGCTTCACTTCAGGTTTACTGTATCCCTTGAACCTTCTTATTGACGATGAAACACAAATAGTGCATCGGAATTAAATACATAAGGCACATTGCCAACTTAAGTACAAGAAGACTGACTCTTCCTACTGTCTATGTTTTGAACCATTCCTGTGACACTAGTTATAGATTCCGTTGCTAAACTTGAGGTTTACTGTATCCCTCTGGCCTTCTTTTTGACGATGAAACACAGAAATTGCATCGGAATTAAATAGAAATGGCACAAAGCCGACTTAAGTACAAGAAGACTGACAATTCTTACTGACTATATCTTGATCCATTCCTGTGACATTAGTTATGGATTCCGATGCTTCACTTCAGGTTTACTGTATCCTTTGGACCTTCTTGTTGGCGACGAAACACAGAAATTGCATCGGCATTAAATAGATAAGGCACAATGCCGACTTAAGTACAAGAAGACTGACTCTTCCTACTGTCTATGTTTTGAACCATTCCTCTGACACTAGTTATAGATTCCGCTGCTTCACTTCAGCTTTACTGTATCCCTTGGCCCTTCTTATTGACGATGAAGCACTGAAATTGCATCGGAATTAAGTAGAAAAGGCACAATGCCGACTTAAGTACAAGAAGACTGACTCTTCTTACTGACTATGTTTGGAGCCATTCCTGTGACACTAGTTATAGATTCCGATGCTTCACTTCAGGTTTACTGTGTCCCTCTGACCTTCTTATGGGCGATGAAACACAGATATAGCATCTGAATTGAATACAAAAGGCACAATGCCGACTTAAGTACATGAGGACTGACTCTTCTTACTGACTTTGTTTTGAACCATTCCTGAGACACTAGCTATAGATACCGGTGCTTCACTTCAGGTTTGCTGTATCCCTTGGACCTGCTTTTTGACGATGAATCACAGAAATTGCATCGGAAGGAAATACAAAAGTCTAAATGCCGACTTAAGTACAAGAAGATTGACTCTTCTTACTGTCTATGATTTGAACCATTCCTGTGACACTAGCTATAGATTCCGATGTTTCACTTCAGGTTTACTGTATCCCTTGGACCTTCTTATCGATAGCGAAACACAGAAATTGCATCGGAACTAAATACAAAAAGCACAATGCCGACTTAAGTACAAGATGACTGACTCTTCTTACTGTCTATGTTTTGAACCATTCCTGTGACACTAGTTATAGATTCCGATGCTTCACTTCAGGTTTACTGTATCCCTCTGACCTTCGTATTGACGATGAAACACAGAAATTGCATGGGAAATGAATACAAAAGGCACAATGTCGACTTATGTACATGTGGATTGAATCTTCCTATGGTCTATGTTTTGAACCATTCCTGTGACACTAGTTATAGATTCCGATGCTTCTCTTCAGGTTTACTGTATCCCTCTGACCTTCTTTTTGACGATGAAACACAGAAATAGCATCGGAACTAAATACAAAAGGCACAGTGCCGACTTAAGTACCAGAAGACTGACTCTTCTTACTGTCTATGTTTTGAACCATTCCTGTGACACTAGTTATAGATTCCGATGCTTCTCTTCAGGTTTACTGTATCCCTCTGACCTTCTTTTTGACGATGAAACACAGAAATTGCATCGGAATTAAATAGAATTGTCACAATGCCGACTTAAGTACAAGAAGACTGACACTTCCTACTGTCTATGTTTTGAACCAGTCCTGTGACACTAGTTATAGGTTCCGTTGCTTCACTTCAGGTTTACTGTATCCCTTGGACCTTCTTATTGCCGATGAAACACAGAAATTGCATCGAAATTAAATACAAAAGGCACAATGCCGACTTAAGTACAAGAAGACTGACTCTTAATACTGACTATGTTTTGAACCATTACTGTGACACTAGTTATAGATTCCGATGCTTCACTTTCGGTTTACTGTATCCCTCAGACCTTCGTGTTGACGATGAAACACAGAACTTGCATCGGAAATAAATACAAAAGGCACAATGCCGACATAAGTACATGTGGACTGAATCTTCCTACTGTCTATGTTTGAACCATTCCTGTGACACTAGTTATAGATTCCGATGCTTCATTTCAGGTTTACTGTATCCCTTGGACCTTCTTATTGACCATGAAACACAGATAGTGCATCGGAATTAAATACAGAAGGCACAATGCCAACTTAAGTACAAGAAGACTGACTCCTCCTACGGTCTATGTTTTAAACCATTCCTGCGACACTAGTTATAGATTCCGATGCTTCACTTCAGGTTTACTGTATCCCTCTGACCTTCTTTCTGACGATGAAACACAGAAATTGCATCGGAATTAAATACAAATGGCACAATGCCGACTTAAGTACAAGAAGACTGACTATTCTTACTGACTATATCTTGATCCAGTCCTGTGACACTAGTTATAGATTCCGATACTTCACTTCAGGTTTACTGTCTGCCTTACACCTTGTTATTGACAATGAAACACAGAAATTGCATCGGAATTTAATACAAAAGGCACAATGCCGACTTAAGTACAAGAAGACTGACTCTTCCTATTGTCTATGTTTTGAAACATTCCTGTGACACTAGTTATAGATTCCGATGCTTAACCTCAGGTTCACTGTATCCCTCTGAACTTCTTATTGACGATAAAACACAGAAGTGCATCGCAATTAAATAGAAAAGGTACATTGCCGTCTTAAGTACAAGCGGACTGACTCTTCTTAGTGTCTATGTTTTGAACCATTCCTGTGACACTAGTTATAGATTCCGATGCTTCACCTCAGGTTCACGGTATCCCTCTGACTTTCTTATTGACGATGAAACACAGAAATTGCGTGGGAATTAAATTGAAAAGGCACAATGCCGTCTTAAGTACAAGCAGACTGACTCATCTTAGTGTCTATGTTTTGGACCATTCCTGTGACACTACTTAAAGATTCCTATGCTTCACCTCAGGTTCACTGTATCCCTCTGACCTTCATATTGACGATGAAATACAGTAATTGCATCGGAATTAAATAGAAAAGGCACAATGCCGTCTTAAGTACAAGCAGACTCACTCTTCTTAGTGTCTATGATTTGAACCATTCCTGTGACACTAGTTACACATTCCGATGCTTCACGTCAGGATTCCTGTATCCCATGGACCTTCTTATTGACGATGAAACACAGAAATTGCATCGGAATTAAATACGAAAGGCACAATGCCGACTTAAGTACAAGAAGACTGACCCTTCATACTTTCTATGTATTGAACCATTCCTGTGACACTAGTTACAGATTCCGATGATTCACTTCAGGATTACTGTATCCCTCTGACCTTCTTATTGACGATGAAACACGGAAATTGCATCGGAATTAAATACAAAAGGCACAATGCCGACTTAAGTACAAGAAGACTGACTCTTCTTACTGTCTATGTTTTGAACCATTCCTGTGACGCTAGTTATAGATTCCGATGCTTCACTTCAGCTTTACTCCATACCTTGGACCTTCTTATTGACGATGAAACACAGAAATTGCATCGGAATGAAATACAAAAGGCACATTGAATACTTAAGTACAGGCAGACGGACCCTTCTTACTGTCTATGTTTTGAACAATTCCTGTGACAAAAGTTCTAGATTCCAATGCTTCACTTCAGGTATACTGTATCCCTATGACCATCTTATTGACGATGAAACACAGAAATTGAATCGGAATTGAATACAAAAGGCACAATGCCGACTTAAATACAAGAAGACTGACTCCTCTTACTGACTATGCTTTGAACCATTCCTGTGACACTAGTTATAGATTCCGATGCCTCACTTCAGCTTTACTGTATCGATTGGAGCTTCTTATTGACGATGAAACACTGAAATTGCATCGGAATTAAATAGAAAAGGCACAATGCCGACTTAAGTACAAGAAGACTGACTCTTCTTACTGACTATGTTTGGAGCCATTCCTGTGACACTAGTTATAGAATCCGATGCTTCACTTCAGGTTTACTGTGTCCCTAGGACCTTCTTATTGACGATGAAACACAGAAATTGCATCGGAATTCAATAGAAAAGGCACAATGCCGTCATAAGTACAAGCAGACTGACTCTTCTTAGTGTCTATGTTTTGAACTAATCCTGTGATGCTAGTTACAGATTCCGATGCTTCACTTCAGGTTTATATTATCCCTTGGACCTTCTTATTCACGATGAAACACAGGAATTGCATCGGAAATAAATACAAAAGGCACAATGCCGACTTAAGTACAAGAAGACTGACTCTTCTTACTGAGTATATTTGGAGCCAATCCTGTGACACTAGTTATAGATTCCGATGCTTCACTTCAGGTTTACTGTGTCCACTGACCTTCTTATTGACGATTAAACACAGAAATAGCATCTGAATTAAATACAAAAGGCACAATGCCGACTTAAGTACAAGAAGACTGACTCTCCTTACTTAGTTTTGAACCTTTCCTGTGACACTATTTATTGATTCCGATGCTTCACTTCAGGTTTACTGTATCCATCTGACCTTCGTATTGACGATGAAACACAGAAATTGCATCGGAAATAGATACAAAAGGCACAATGCCGACTTAAGTACATGTGGACTGAATCTTCCTACTGTCTATGTTTTGAACCATTCCTGTGACACTAGTTATAGATTCCGATGCTTCACCTCAGGTTCACTGTATCCCTCTGAACTTCTTATTGACGATGAAACACAGAAATTGCATCGGAATGAAATACAAAAGGCACAATGAATACTTAAGTACAGGCAGACGGACCCTTCTTACTGTCTATGTTTTGAACAATTCCTGTGACAAAAGTTCTAGATTCCAATGCTTCACTTCAGGTATACTGTATCAGTATGACCATCTTATTGACGATGAAACACAGAAATTGAATCGGAATTGAATACAAAAGGCACAATGCCGACTTAAATACAAGAAGACTGACTCCTCTTACTGACTATGTTTTGAACCATTCCTGTGACACTAGTTATAGATTCCGATGCCTCACTTCAGCTTTACTGTATCGATTGGAGCTTCTTATTGACGATGAAACACTGAAATTGCATCGGAAGTAAATAGAAAAGGCACAATGCCGACTTAAGTACAAGAAGACTGACTCTTCTTACTGACTATGTTTGGAGCCATTCCTGTGACACTAGTTATAGAATCCGATGCTTCACTTCAGGTTTACTGTGTCCCTAGGACCTTCTTATTGACGATGAAACACAGAAATTGCATCGGAATTCAATAGAAAAGGCACAATGCCGTCTTAAGTACAAGCAGACTGACTCTTCTTAGTGTCTATGTTTTGAACTAATCCTGTGATGCTAGTTACAGATTCCGATGCTTCACTTCAGGTTTATATTATCCCTTGGACCTTCTTATTGACGATGAAACACAGGAATTGCATCGGAATTAAATACAAAAGGCACATTGCCGACTTAAGTACAAGGAGACTGACTCTTCTTACTGAGTATATTTGGAGCCAATCCTGTGACACTAGTTATAGATTCCGATGCTTCACTTCAGGTTTACTGTGTCCTCTGACCTTCTTATTGACGATTAAACACAGAAATAGCATCTGAATTAAATACAAAAGGCACAATGCCGACTTAAGTACAAGAAGACTGACTCTTCTTACTTAGTTTTGAACCTTTCCTGTGACACTATTTATTGATTCCGATGCTTCACTTCAGGTTTACTGTATCCATCTGACCTTCGTATTGACCATGAAACACAGAAATTGCATCGGAAATAGATACAAAAGGCACAATGCCGACTTAAGTACATGTGGACTGAATCTTCCTACTGTCTATGTTTTGAACCATTCCTGTGACACTAGTTATAGATTCCGATGCTTCACCTCAGGTTCAGTGTATCCCTCTGAACTTCTTATTGACGATGAAACACGGAAATTGCATCGGACTGACTCTTCTTAGTGTCTATGTTTTGAAACATTCCTGTGACGCTAGTACACATTCCTATGCTTCACTTAAGGTTTACTGTATCCCTTGGACCTTCTTATTGACGACGAAACACAGAAATTGCATCGAAATTAAATACAAAAGGCACAATGCCGACTTAAGTACAAGAAGACTGACTCTTAATACTGACTATGTTTTTAACCATTACTGTGACACTAGTTATAGATTCCGATGCTTCACTTTAGGTTTACTGTATCCATCTGACCTTCGTATTGACGATGAATCACAGAACTTGCATCGGAAATAAATACAAAAGGTACAATGCCGACATAAGTACATGTGGACTGAATCTTCCTACTGTCTATGTTTGAACCATTCCTGTGACACTAGTTATAGATCCCGATGCTTCATTTCAGGTTTACTGTATCCCTTGGACCTTCTTATTGACCATGAAACACAGATAGTGCATCGGAATTAAATACAGAAGGCACAATGCCAACTTAAGTACAAGAAGACTGACTCTTCCTACGGTCTATGTTTTAAACCATTCCTGCGACACTAGTTATAGATTCCGATGCTTCACTTCAGGTTTACTGTATCCCTCTGACCTTCTTTCTGACGATGAAACACAGAAATTGCATCGGAATTAAATACAATTGGCACAATGCCGACTTAAGTACAAGAAGACTGACTATTCTTACTGACTATATCTTGATCCAGTCCTGTGACACTAGTTATAGATTCCGATACTTCACTTCAGGTTTACTGTCTGCCTTACACCTTGTTATTGACAATGAAACACAGAAATTGCATCGGAATTAAATACAAAAGGCACAATGCCGACTTAAGTACAAGAAGACTGACTCTTCCTATTGTCTACGTTTTGAAACATTCCTGTGACACTAGTTATAGATTCCGATGCTTAACCTCAGGTTCACTGTATCCCTCTGAACTTCTTATTGACGATAAAACACAGAAGTGCATCGGAATTAAATAGAAAAGGCACATTGCCGTCTTAAGTACAAGCGGACTGACTCTTCTTAGTATCTATGCTTTGAAGCATTCCTGTGACGCTAGTTACACATTCCGATGCTTCACTTAAAGTTTACTGTATCCCTTGGACCTTCTTATTGACGACGAAACACAGAAATTGCATCGGAATCAGATACAAAAGGCACAATGCCGACTTAAGTACAAGAAGACTGACTCCTCTGACTAAATAATGGGTGGAACCATTCCTGTGACACTAGTTAGAGTTTCCGATGCTTTCCTTCAGGTTTACTGTATCCCTCTGACCTTCTTATGGACGATAAAACACAGAAATTGCATCGGATATAAATACAAAAGGCACAATGCAGACTTTAGTACATGTAGACTGAATCTTCCTACTGTCTATGTTTGAACCATTCCTGTGACACTAGTTATAGATTCCGATGCTTCATTTCAGGTTTCCTGTATCCCTTGGACCTTCTTATTGACAATGAAACACAGATAGTGCATCGGAATTAAATAGAAGAGGCACAATGCCGACTTAAGTAAAAGAAGACTGACTCTTCTTACTGACAATGTGTTGAACCATTCCTGTGACTCTAGTTAGAGATTCTGATGCTTCACTTCAGGTTCACTGTATCACTCTGACCTTCTTATTGACGATGAAACACAGAAATTGCATCGGAATTAAATAGAAAAGGCACAAAGCCGTCTTAAGTACAAGCAGACTGACTCTTCTTAGTGTCTATGTTTAGAACCATTACTGTGACGCTAGTTACACATTCCGTGCTTCACTTCAGGTTTACTGTATCCCTTGGACCTTCTTACTGACGATGAAACACAGAAATTGCATCGGAATTATATACAAAAGGCGCAATGCCGACTTAAGTACAAGAAGACTGACTCTTCTTACTGACTATGTGTTGAACCATTCCTGTGACTCTAGTTGGAGAATACGATGCTTCACTTCAGGTTTACTGTATCCCTCTGACCTTCTGATTGACGATAAAACACAGTAATTGCATCGGAATTAAATAGAAAAGTCACAATGCCGACATAAGTAAAAGAAGTCTATCTCTTCCTACTGTCTATGATTTGAACCATTCCTGTGACACTAGTTATAGATTCCGATGCTTCACCTCAGGTTCACTGTATCCCTCTGACTTTCTTATTGACGATGAAACACAGAAATTGCGTGGGAATTAAATAGAAAAGGCACAATGCCGTCTTAAGTACAAGCAGACTGACTCATCTTAGTGTCTATGTTTTGGACCATTCCTGTGACACTACTTATAGATTCCTATGCTTCACCTCAGGTTCACTGTATCCCTCTGACCTTCATATTGACGATGAAATACAGTAATTGCTTCGGAATTAAATAGAAAAGGCACAATGCCGTCTTAAGTACAAGCAGACTGACTCTTCTTAGTGTCTATGATTTGAACCATTCCTGTGACGCTAGTTACACATTCCGATGCTTCACGTCAGGATTCCTGTATCCCATGGACCTTCTTATTGACGATGAAACACAGAAATTGCATCGGAATTAAATACGAAAGGCAAAATGCCGACTTAAGTACAAGAAGACTGACCCTTCATACTTTCTATGTATTGAACCATTCCTGTGACACTAGTTACAGATTCCGATGATTCACTTCAGGTTTACTGTATCCCTCTGACCTTCTTATTGACGATGAAACACGGAAATTGCATCGGAATTAAATACAAAAGGCACAATGCCGACTTAAGTACAAGAAGACTGACTCTTCTTACTGTCTATGTTTTGAACCATTCCTGTGACACTAGTTATAGATTCCGATGCTTCACTTCAGCTTTACTCCATACCTTGGACCTTCTTATTGACGATGAAACACGGTAATTGCATCGGAATGAAATACAAAAGGCACAATGAATACTTAAGTACAGGCAGACGGACCCTTCTTACTGTCTATGTTTTGAACAATTCCTGTGACAAAAGTTCTAGATTCCAATGCTTCACTTCAGGTATACTGTATCCCTATGACCATTTATTGACGATGAAACACAGAAATTTAATCGGAATTGAATACAAAAGGCACAATGCCGACATAAATACAAGAAGACTGACTCCTCTTACTGACTATGTTTTGAACCATTCCTGTGACACTAGTTAGAGATTCCGATGCCTCACTTCAGCTTTACTGTATCGATTGGAGCTTGTTATTGACGATGAAACACTGACATTGCATTGGAATTAAATAGAAAAGGCACAATGCCGACTTAAGTACAAGAAGACTGACTCTTCTTACTGACTATGTTTGGAGCCATTCCTGTGACACTAGTTATAGAATCCGATGCTTCACTTCAGGTTTACTGTGTCTATCTGACCTTCTTATTGACGATGAAACACAGAAATAGCATCTGAATTAAATACAAAAGGCACAATGCCGACTTAAGTACAAGTAGACTGACTCTTCTTACTGACTTTGTTTTGAACCATTCCTGTGACACTAGCTATAGATTGCGATGCTTCACTTCAGGTTTACTGTATCCCTTGGACCTGCTTTTCGACGATGAATCACAGAAATTGCATCGGAATGAAACACAAATGTCTAAATGCCGGCTTAAGTACAAGAAGACTGACTCTTCTTACTGACTATATCTTGATCCATTCCTGTGACACTAGTTATAGATTCCGATGCTTCACTTCAGGTTTACTGTATCCCTAGGACCTTCTTATTGACGATGACACACAGAAATTGCATCGGAATTCAATAGAAAAGGCACAATGCCGTCTTAAGTACAAGCAGACTGACTCTTCTTAGTGTCTATGTTTTGAACTAATCCTGTGATGCTAGTTACAGATTCCGATGCTTCACTTCAGGTTTATATTATCCCTTGGACCTTCTTATTGACGATGAAACACAGGAATTGCATCGGAATTAAATCCAAAAGCACAATGCCGACTTAAGTACAAGAAAGACTGACTCTTCTTACTGAGTATATTTGGAGCCAATCCTGTGACACTAGTTATAGATTCCGATGCTTCACTTCAGGTTTACTGTGTCCTCTGACCTTCTTATTGACGATTAAACACAGAAATAGCATCTGAATTAAATACAAAAGGCACAATGCCCGACTTAAGTACAAGAAGACTGACTCTTCTTACTTAGTTTTGAACCTTTCCTGTGACACTATTTATTGATTCCGATGCTTCACTTCAGGTTTACTGTATCCATCTGACCTTCGTATTGACGATGAAACACAGAAATTGCATCGGAAATAAATACAAAAGGCACAATGCCGACTTAAGTACATGTGGACTGAATCTTCCTACTGTCTATGTTTTGAACCATTCCTATGACACTAGTCATAGATTCCGATGCTTCACCTCAGGTTCACTGTATCCCTCTGAACTTCTTATTGACGATGAAACACAGAAATTGCATCGGAATTAAATAGAAAAGGCACATTGCCGTCTTAAGTACAAGCAGACTGACTCTTCTTAGTCTCTATGTTTTGAAACATTCCTGTGACGCTTAGTACACATTCCTATGCTTCACTTAAGGTTTAGTGTATCCCTTGGACCTTCTTATTGACGACGAAACACACAAATTGCATCGGAATTAAATACAAAAGGCACAATGCCGACTTAAGTACAAGAAGACTGACTCCTCTTACTGACTAATGGGTTGAACCATTCCTGTGACACTAGTTAGAGTTTCCGATGATTCACTTCAGGTTTTACTGTATCCCTCTGACCTTCTTTATGGACGATGAAACACAGTAATTGCATCGGAATTAAATTGAAAAGGGCACAATGCCGGCTTAAGTACAAGAAGACTGACTCTTCTTACTGACTATGTTTTGAACCATTCCTGTTACACTAGTTATAGATTCCGATGCTTCACTTCAGGTTTACTGTATCCCTCTGACCTTCTTATTGACGATGAAACACAGAAATTGCATCGGATATAAATACAAAAGGCACAATGTAGACTGAAGTACATGTGGACTGAATCTTCCTACTGTCTATGTTTGAACCATTCCTGTGACACTAGTTATAGATTTCCGGTGCTTCATTTCAGGTTTACTGTATCCCTTGGACCTTCTTATTGACGATGAAACACAGATAGTGCATCGGAATTAAATAGAAGAGGCACAATGCCGACTTAAGTACAAGAAGACTGACTCTTGTTACTGAGAATGTTTTGAACCATTCCTGTGACTCTACTTAGAGATTCCGATGCTTCACTTCAGGTTTCACTGTATCCCTGTGATCTTCTTATTGACGATGAAACACAGAAATTGCATCGGAATTAAATAGAAACTGCACAATGCCGTCTTAAGTACAAGCAGACTGACTCTGCTTAGTGTCTATCTTTTGAACCATTACTGTGACGCTAGTTACATATTCCGATGCTTCACTTCAGGTTTACTGTATCCCTTGGACCTTATTATTGACGATGAAACACAGAAATTGCATCGGAACTAAATACAAAAGCTGCAATGCCGACTTAAGTACAAGAAGACTGACTCTTCTTACTTTCTACGTGTTGAACCATTCCTGTGACTCTAGTTAGAGATTCCGATGCTTCACTTCAGGTTTTCTGTATCCCTCTGACCTTCTGATTGACGATGAAACACAGTTATTGCATCGGAATTAAATAGAAAAGGCACAATGCCGACTTAAGTAAAAGAAGTCTGACTCTTCCTAGTGTCCATATTTTGAACCATTCCTGTGACACTAGTTATAGATTCCGATGCTTCAGTTCAGCTTTACTGTATCCCTTGGACCAACGTATTGACGATGAAACACTGAAATTGCATCGGAATTAAATAGAAATGGCACAATGCCGACTTAAGTACAAGAAGACTGACTCTTCTTACTGACTATGTTTGGAGCCATTCCTGTGACACTAGTTATAGATTCCGATGCTTCACTTCAGGTTTACTGTGTCCCTCTGACCTTCTTATTGACGATTAAACACAGAAATAGCATCTGAATTAAATACAAAAGGCACAATGCCGACTTAAGTACAAGAAGACTGACTCTTCTTACTGACTTTGTTTTGAACCATTTCTGTGACACTAGTTATAGATTCCGATGCTTCACTTCAGGTTTACTGTATACCTTGGACCTGCTTTTTGACTATGAATCACAGAAATTGCATCGGAATGAAATACAAAAGCCTAAATGCCGACTTAAGTACAAGAAGACTGACTCTTCTTACTGTCTATGTTTTGAACCATTCCTGTGACGCTAGTTATAGATTCCGATGCTTCACTTCAGGTTTACTGTATGCCTTGGACCTTCGTATTGACGACGAAACACAGAAATAGCATCGGAATTAAATAGAAAAGCACAATGTCGACTGATGTACAAGAAGACTGTCTCTTCCTACTGTCTATGATTTGAATCATACCTGTGACACTAGATATATATTCCGATGCTTCACTTCAGGTTTACTGTATCCCTTGGACCTTATTGACGATGAAATACAGAAATTGCATCGGAATTAAATACAAAAGCCTAAATGCCGACTTAAGTACAAGAAGACTGACTCTTCTTACTGTCTATGTTTTGAACCATTCCTGTGACGCTAGTTATAGATTCCGATGCTTCACTTCAGGTCTACTGTATCCCTTAGACCTTCTTATTGACGATGAAACACAGAAATTGCATCGGAACTAAATACAAAAGGCACAATGCCGACTTAAGTACAAGAAGACTGACGCTTCCTACTGTCTATGTTTTGAACGAATCCTGTGACATTAGTTATAGATTCTGATGTTTCACTTCAGGTTTACTGTATCCTTAGGACCTTCTTATTGGCGACGAAGCACAGAAATTGCATCGGAATTAAATGGAAAAGGCAAAATGCCGACTTAAGTACAAGCAGACTGACTCTTCCTACTGTCTATGTGTTGAACCATTATTGTGACAGTAGTTATAGATTCCGATGCTTCACCTCAGGTTCACTGTATCCCTCTGACCTTCTTACTGACGACGAAACACAGAAAATGCATCGGAATTAAATAGAAAAGCACAATGTCGACTGATGTACAAGAAGACTGTCTCTTGCTACTGTCTATGATTTGAACCATTCCTGTGACACTAGATATATATTCCGATGCTTCACTTCAGGTTTACTGTATCCCTTGGACCTTCTTATTGACGATGAAATACAGAAATTGCATCGGAATTAAATACAAAAGGCACAAAGCCGACTTAAGTACAAGAAGACTTATTATTCATACTGACTACATCTTGATCCATTCCTGTGACACTAGTTATAGATTCCGATGCTTCACTTCAGGTCTACTGTATCCCTTAGACCTTCTTATTGACGATGAAACACAGAAATTGCATCGTAATTAAATACAAAAAGGCACAATGCCGACTTAAGTACAAGAAGCCTGACTTTTCTTACTGACAATCTTTTGAACCATTCCTATGACACTAGTTATAGATTCCGATGATTCACTTCAGGTTTACTGTATCCTTTGGACCTTCTCATTTGAGACGAATCACAGAATTTGTTTCGGAATTAAATAGAAAAGGCACAATGCCGACTTAAGTACAAGAAGACTTGCTCTTCCTACTGTCTATGTTTTGAATCATTCCTGTGACACTAATTACAGATTCCGATGCTTCATCTCAGGTTTACTGTATCCCTCTGACCATCTTATTGACGATGAAACACAGAAATTGCATCGGAATTAAATAGAAAAGGCACAATGCCGACATAAGTAAAAGAAGTTTGACTCTTCATACTGTCTATGATTTGAACCATTCCTGTGAAACTAGTTATAGATTCCGATGCTTCACCTCAGGTTCACTGTATCCCTCTGACCTTCTTATTGACGATGAAACACAGAAATTGCATCGGAATTAAATAGAAAAGGCACAATGCCGTCTTAAGTACAAGCAGACTGACTCTTCTTAGTGTCTATGATTTGAACCATTTCTGTGACGCTAGTTACACATTCCGATGCTTCACTTCAGGTTTACTGTATCCCATGGACCTTCTTATTGACGATGAAACACAGAAATTGCATCGGAATTAAATACAAAAGGCACAATGCCTACTTCAGTACAAGAAGACTGACTCTTCTTACTGTCTATGTTTTGAACCATTCCTGTGACACTAGTTATAGATTCCGATGCTTCACTTCAGGTATAGTGTATACCTTGGACCTCCTTATTGACGATGAAACACAGATATTGCATCGGAATTAAATACAAAATGCACAATGAATACTTAAGCACAAGCAGACGGACCCTTCTTACTGTCTATGTTTTGAACAATTCCTGTGACTAAAGTTCTAGATTCCGATGCTTCATTTCAGGTTTACTGTATCCCTTGGACATTCTTATTGACGATGAAACACAGATAGTGCATCGGAATTAAATACAAAACGCACAATGCCAACTTAAGTACAAGAAGACTGACTCTTCTTACTGTCTATGTTTTGAACCATTCCTGTGACACTAGTTATAGATTCCGTTGCTTCACTTCAGGTTTACTGTATCCCTCTGACCTTCTTTTTGACGATGAAACACAGAAATTGCACCGGAATTAAATAGAAAAGGCACAATGCCGACTTAAGTACAAGTAAATGACCTTTCTTACTGACTATATCTTGATCCATTCCTGTGACACTAGTTATAGATTATGATGCTTCACTTCAGGTTTACTGTATCCCTAGGATCGTCTTATTGACGATAAAACACAGAAATTGCATCGGAATTAAATAGAAAAGGCACAATGCCGACTTAAGTACGTGTGGACTGAATCTTCCTACTGTCTATGTTTTGAACCATTCCTGTGACATTAGTTATAGATTCCGATGCTTCTTTTCAGGTTTACTCTATCCCTTGGACCTTCTTATTGACGATGAAACACAGATATTGCATCGGAATTAAATACAAATGGCACAATGCCAACTTAAGTACAAGAAGACTGACTCTTCCTACGGTCTATGTTTTGAACCATTCCTGCGTCACTAGTTATAGATTCCAATGCTTCACTTCAGGTTTACTGTATCTCTCTGACCTTCTTTTTGACGATGAAACACAGAAATTGCATCGGAATTAAATAAAAATGGCACAATGCCGACTTAAGTACAAGAAGACTGACTCTTAATACTGACTATGTTTTGAACCATTACTGCGACACTAGTTATAGATTCCGATGCTTCACTTCAGGTTTACTGTATCCCTCTGACCTTCGTATTGACGATGAAACACAGAACCTGCATCGAAAATAAATACAAAAGGCACAATGCCGACTTAAGTAAATGTGGACTGATTCTTCCTACTGTCTATGCTTTGATCCATTCCTGTGACACTAGTTATAGATTCCGATGCTTCACTTCAGGTTTACTGTATGCCTTACACCTTCTTACTGACGATGAAACACAGAAATTGCACCGGAATTAATTACAAAAGGCACAATGCCGACTAAAGTACAAGAAGACTGACTCTTCCTGCTGTCTATGTTTGAACGATTGGTGTGACATTAGTTATGGATTCCGATGCTTCACTTCAGGTTTACTGTATCCTTTGGACCTTCTTATTGACGACGTAACACAGAAATTGCATCGGAATTAAATACAAAAGGCACAATGCCGACTTAAGTACAAGAAGACTGACTCCTCTAACTGACTAATGGGTTGTACCATTCCTGTGACACTAGTTAGAGTTTCCGATGCTTCACTTCAGGTTTACTGTATCCCTCTGACCTTCTTATGGACGATGAAACACAGTAATTGCATCGGAATTAAATTGAAAAAGGCACAATACCGGCTTAATTCCAAGAAGGCTGACTCTTCTTACTGACTATGTTTTGAACCATTCCTGTGACACTAGTTATAGATTCCGATGCTTCAATTCAGGTTTACTGTATCCCTCCGACCTTCTTATTGACGATGAAAGACAGAAATTGCATCGGATATAAATACAAAAGCCACAATGCCGACTTAAGTACAAGAAGACTGACTCTTCTTACTGTCTGTGTTTTGAACCATTCCTGTGACACTAGTTATAGATTCCGATGCTTCACTTCAGGATTACTGTATCCCTTGGACCTTCTTATTGACGATGAAACACAGAAATTGCATCGGAATTAAATACAAAAGGCACAATGAATACTTAAGTACAAGCAGACGGACCCTTCTTACTGTCTATGTTTTGAACAATTAGTGTAACAATAGTTCTAGATTCCGATGCTACACTTCAGGTATACTGTATCCCTATGACCATCTTATTGACGATGAAACAAAGAAATTGAATCGGAATTGAATCCAAAAGGCACAATGCCGACTTAAATACAAGAAGACTGACTCTTCTTACTGACTATGTTTTGAACCATTCCTGTGACACTAGTTATAGATTCCGATGCTTCACTTCAGCTTTATTGTATCCCTTGGACCTTCTTATTAACGATGAAACACTGAAATTGCATCGGAATTAAATAGAAAAGGCACAATGCCGACTTAAGTACAAGAAGACTGACTCTTCTTACTGACTTTCTTTTGAACCATTCCTGTGACACTAGTTATAGATTCCGAGGCTTCACTTAAGGTTTACTGTATCCCTTGGACCAGCTTTTTGACGATGAATCACAGAAGTTGCATCGGAATGAAATACAAAATTCTAAATGCCGACTTAAGTACAATAAGACTGACACTTCTTACTATCTATGTTTTGAACCATTCCTGTGACGCTAGTTATAGATTCCGATGCTTCACTTCAGGTTTCCTGTATGCCTTGGACCTTCTTATTGACGACGATACACAGAAATTGCATCGGAATTTAATAGAAAAGGCACAATGTCGACTTATGAACAAGAAGACTGTCTCTTCCTACTGTCTATGATTTTGAACCATTCCTGTGACACTAAATATATATTCCGATGCTTCACTTCAGGTTTACTGTATCCCTTGGACCTTCTTATTGACGATGAAATGCAGAAATTGCATCGGAATTAAATACAAAAGGCACAATGCCGACTTAAGTACAAGAAGACTGACTCTTCTTACTGTCTATATCTTGATCCATTCCTGTGACACTAGTTATAGATTCCGATGCTTCACTTCAGGTTTACTGTATCCCTTAGACCTTCTTATTGACGATGAAACACAGAAATTGCATCAACACTAAATACAAAAGGCACAATGCCGACTTAAGTACAAGAAGACTGACTCTTCCTACTGTCTATGTTTTGATCGAATCCTGTGACATTAGTTATAGATTCTGATGCTTCACTTCAGGTTTACTGTATCGTTTGGGCCTTCTTATTGGCGACGAAACACAGAAATTGAATCGGAATTAATTGGAAAAGGCACAATGCCGACTTAAGTACAAGAAGACTGACTCTTACTACTGTCTATGTGTTGAACCATTCCTGTGACACTAGCTATAGATTCCGATGCTTCACCTCAGGTTCACTGTATCCCTCTGACCTTCTTATTGACGATGAAACACAGAAATTGCAACAGAATTAAATAGAAAAGGCACAATGCTGTCTTAAGTACAAGCAGACTGACTCTTCTAAGTGTCTATGTTTTGAACTATTCCTGTGACGCTAGTTACAGATTCCGATGCTTCACTTCAGGTTTACATTATCCCTTGGACCTTCCTATTGACGATCAAACACAGGAATTGCATCGGAATTAAATACAAAAGGCACAATGCCGACTTAAGTACAAGAAGACTGACTCTTCTTACTGGGTATGTTTTGACCCATTCCTGCGACACTAGTTATAGATTCCGATGCTTCCCTTCAGGTTTACTGTATCCCTAGGACCTGCTTATTGACGATGAAACACAGAAATAGCATCGGAACTAAATACAAAAGGCACAATGCCGACTTAAGTACAAGAAGGCTGACTCTTCCTATTGTCTATGTTTTGAACCTTTCCTGTGACACTTGTTATTTATTACGATGCTTTACTTCAGGTTTACTGTATCGATCTCACCTTCTTTTTGACGATGAAACACAGAAATTGCATCAGAATTAAATAGAAAAGGCACAATGCCGACTTAAGTACAAGAAGACTGACTCTTCTTACTGACTATATCTTGATCCATTCCTGTGACACTAGTTATAGATTACGATGCTTCACTTCAGGTTTACTGTATCCCTAGGACCTTCTTATTGACGATGAAACACAGAAATTGCATCGGAATTAAATAGAAAAGGCACAATGAATACTTAAGTACAAGCAGACTGACTCTTCTTACTGACTATGTGTTGAACCATTCCTGTTACACTAGTTAGAGATTCCGATGCTTCACTTCAGGCTTACTGTATCCCTCTGACCTTTTTATTGACGATGAAACACAGTAATTGCATCGGAATTAAATTGCAAAGGGCACAATGCCGACTTAAGGACAAGAAGACTGACTATTCTTACTGACTATATCTTGATCCATTCCTGTGAACACTAGTGATAGATTCCGATGCTTCACTTCAGGTTTACTGTATCCCTTGGACCTTCTTATTGACGACGAAACACAGAAATTGCATCGGAATTAAATACAAAAGGCACAATGCCGACTTAAGTACAAGAAGACTGACTCTTCTTACTGACTATGCTTTGAACCATTCCTGTGACACTAGTTTTAGATTCCGATGCTTCACTTCAGGTTTGCTGTATCCCTCTGACCTTCTTATTGACGATGAAACACAGAAACTGCATCGGATATAAATACAAAAGGCACAATGCCGACTTAGGTACATGTAGACTGAGTCTTCCTACTGTCTATGTTTGAACCATTCCTGTGACACTAGTTATAGGTGCGATGCTTCATTTCAGGTTTACTGTATCCCTTGGACCTTCTTATTGACGATGAAACACAGATAGTGCATCGGAATGAAATACAAAAGGCACAATGCCGGCTTAAGTACAAGAAGACTGACTCTTCTTACTGACTATGTGTTGAACCATTCCTGTGACACTAGTTAGAGATTCCGATGCTTCACTTCCGGTTCACTGTATCCCTCTGACCTTCTTAATGACGATGAAACACAGAAATTGCATCGGAATTAAATAGAAAAGGCACAATGCCGTCTTAAGAACAAGCAGACTGACTCTTCTTAGTGTCTATGTACTGAACCATTCCTGTGACGCTAGTTACACATTCCGTTGCTTCACTTCTGGTTTACCGTATCCCTTGGACCTTCTTATTGACGATGAAACACGGAAATTGCATCGAAATTAAATATAAAAGGCACAATGCCGACTTAAGTAGAAAAAGACTGACTCTTTTTACTGACTATGTGTTGAACCATCCCTGTGACACCAGTTAGAGGTTCCGATGCTTCATTTCAGGTTTACTGTATCCCTCTGGCCTTCGTATTGACGATGAAACACAGTAATTGCATCGGAATTAAATTGACAGCTGCACAATGGCGATTTAAGTACAAGAAGACTGACTCTTCTTACTGACTATGTGTTGAACCATTCCTGTGACACTAGTTAGAGATTCCGATGCTTCACTTCAGGTTCACTGTATCCCTCTGACCTTCGTATTGACGATGAAACACAGAAATTGCATCGGAATTAAATAGAAAAGGCACAATGCCGTCTTAAGTACAAGCAGACTGACTCTTCTTAGTGTCTATGTTTTGAACCATTCCTGTGACCCAAGTTACACATTCCGATGCTTCACTTCAGGTTTACTGTATCCCTTGGACCTTCTCATTGACGATGAAACACAAAAATTGCATCGGAATTAAATACAAAAGGCACAATGCCGACTGAAGTAGAAGACTGACTCTTCTTACTGTGAATGTTTTGAACCATTCCTGTGACACTAGTTGTAGATTCCGATGCTTCACTTCAGGTTAACTGTATACCTTGGACCTTCTTATTGACGATGTAACACAGAAATTGCATCGGAATAAAATACATAAGGCACAATGAATACTTAAGTACAAGAAGACCGACCCTTCTTACTGTCTATGTTTTGAACCATTCCTGTGACTAACGTTCTAGATTCCGATGCTTCACTTCAGGTTTACTGTATCCCTCTGACCATCTTATTGACGATGAAACACAGAAATTGAATCGTAATTGAATACAAAAGGCACAATGCCGACTTAAATACAAGAAGACTGACTCTTCTTACTGACTTTGTTTTGAACCATTCCTGTGACACTAGTTATAGATTCCGATGCTTCACTTCAGGTTTACTGTATCCCTTGGACCTGCTTTTTGACGATGAATCACAGAAATTGCATCGGAATGAAATACAAAATTCTAAATGCCGACTTAAGTACAAGAAGACTGACTCTTCTTACTGTCTATGTTTTGAACCATTCCTGTGACGCTAGTTATAGATTCCGATGCTTCACTTCAGGTTAACTGTATGCCTTGGACCTTCTTATTGACGACGAAACACAGAAATTGCATCGGAATTAAATAGAAAAGGCACAATGTCGACTTATGTACAAGAAGACTGTTTCTGCCTACTGTCTATGTTTTGAACCATTCCTGTGACACTAGATATATCTTCCGATGCTTCACTTCAGGTTTACTGTATCCCTTGGACCTTCTTATTGACGATGAAACACAGAAATTGCATCGGAATTAAATAGAAAAGGCACAATGAATACTTCAGTGCAAGCAGACTGGCTCTTCTTACTGACTATATCTTGATCCATTCCTGTGACACTAGTTATAGATTCCGATGCATCACTTCAGGTTTACTGTATCCCTCTGACCATCCTTTTGACGATGAAACACAGAAATTTTATCGGAATAAATAGAAATGGCACAATGCCGACTTAAGAACAAGAAGACTGACTATTCTTACTGACTATATCTTGATCCATTCCTGTGAACACTAGTTATAGATTCCGATGCTTCACTTCAGGTTTACTGTATCCCTTGGACCTTCTTATTGACGACGAAACACAGAAATTGCATCGGAATTAAATACAAAAGGCACAATGCCGACTTAAGTACAAGAAGACTGACTCTTCTTACTGACTATGTTTTGAACCATTCCTTTGACACTAGTTTTAGATTCCGATGCTTCACTTCAGGTTTACTGTATCCCTCTGACCTTCTTATTGACGATGAAATACAGAAACTGCCTCGGATATAAATACAGAAGGCACAATGCCGACTTAGGTACATGTAGACTGAATCTTCCTACTGTCTATGTTTGAACCATTCCTGTGACACTACTTATAGATTGCGATGCTTCATTTCAGATTTACTGTATCCCTTGGACCTTCTTATTGACGATGAAACACAGATAGTGCATCGGAATGAAATACAAAAGGCACAATGCCGACTTAAGTACAAGAAGACTGACTCTTCTTACTGAAATTGTTTTGAACCATTCCTGTGACACTAATTATAGATTCCGATGCTTCATTTCAGGTTTACTGTATCCCTTGGACCTTCTTATTGACGATGAATAGCAGAAATAGCATCGGAATTAAATACAAAACTCTAAAAGCCGACTTAAGTACAAGAGAACTGACTCTTCTTTCTGTCTGCGTTTTGAACGATTCCTGTGATGCTAGTTATAGATTCCCATGCTTCACTTCTGGTTTACTGTATCCCTCTGACCTTCGTATTGACGATGAAACACAGAAATTGCATCTGAATTAAATAGAAAAGGCACAATGCCGTCTTAAGTACAAGCAGACTGACTCTTCTTAGTGTCTATGTTTTGAACCATTCCTGTGACGCTAGTTACACATTCCGATGCTTCACTTCAGGTTTACTGTATCCCTTGGACCTTCGTATTGACGATGAAACAAAGAAATTGCATCGGAATTATATAGAAAAGGCACAATGCCGACTTATGTACAAGAAGACTGACTCTTCTTACTCTCTATGCTTTGAACCATTCCTGTGACACTAGTTATGGATTCCGATGCTTCACTTCAGGTTTACGGTATCCCTTGGACCTTCTTATTGACGATGAAATACAGATATTGCATCAGAATTAAATACAAAAGGCACAATGCCGTCTTACGTACAAGAAGACTGACCCTTCTTTCTCACTATAACTTGAACCATTCCTGTGACACTACTTATAGATTAGGATGCTTCACTTCAGGTTAACTGTATACCTTGGACCTTCTTATTGACGATGTAACACAGAAATTGCATCGGAATTAAATACAAAAAGCACAATGAATCCTTAAGTACAAGAAGACGGACCCTACTTACTGTCTATGTTTTGAACCTTTCCTGTGACAAACGTTCTAGATTCCGATGCTTCACTTCAGGTTTACTGTATCCCTCTGACCATCTTATTGACGATGAAACACGGAAATTGAATCGTAATTGAATACAAAAGGCACAATGCCGACTTAAATACAAGAAGACTGACTCTTCTTACTGACTATGTTTTGAACCATTCCTGTGACACTAGTTATAGATTCCGATGCTTCACTTCAGGTTAACTGTGTCCCTCTGACCTTCTTATTGACGATGAAACACAGAAATAGCATCTGAATTAAATACAAAAGGCACAATGCCGACTTAAGTACAAGAAGACTGACTCTTCTTACTGAATTTGTTTTAAACCATTCCTGTGACACTAGTTATAGATTCCGATGCTTCATTTCAGGTTTACTGTATCCCTTGGACCTTCTTATTGACGATAAATCGCAGAAATAGCATCGGAATTAAATACAAAACTCTAAATGCCGACTTAAGTACAAGAGGACTGACACTTCTTACTGTCTATGTTTTGAACCATTCCTGTGACCCTAGTTATAGATTCCCATGCTTCACTTCAGGTTTACTGTATCCCTCTGACCTTCATATTGACGATGAAACACAGAAATTGCATCGGAATTAAATAGAAAAAGCACAATGCCGTCTTAAGTACAAGCAGACTGACTCTTCTTAGTGTCTATGTTTTGAACCATTCCTGTGACGCTAGTTACACATTCCGATGCTTCACTTCAGATTTACTGTATCCCTTGGACCTTCGTATTGACGATGAAACACAGAAATTGCATCGGAATTAAATAGAAAAGGCACAATGCCGACATATGTTCAAGAAGACTGACTCTTCCTACTCTCTATGTTTTGAACCATTCCTGTGACACTAGTTATGGATTCCGATGCTTCTCTTCAGGTTTACTGTATCCCTTGGACCTTCTTATTGACGATGAAATACAGAAATTGCATCAGAATTAAATACAAAAGGCACAATGCCGTCTTACGTACAAGAAGACTGACTCCTCTTACTCACTATAACTTGATCCATTCCTGTGACACTAGTTATAGATTCCGAAGCTTCACTTCAGGTTTACTGTATCCCTTGGACATTCTTACTGACGATGAAACACAGAAATTGCATCGGAATGAAACACAAAAGGCACAATGCCGACTTAAGTACAAGAAGACTGACTCTTCTTACTGACTATGATTTGAACCATTCCTGTGACACTAGTTGTAGATTCCGATGCTTCACTTCAGGTTTACTGCATCCCTCTGACCTTCTTATTAACGATGAAACACATATATTGCATCGGAATTAAATACAAAAGGCACAATGCCTACTTAAGTACAAGAAGACTGACTTATCTTACTGACTATGATTTGAAACATTACCCGTGACACGAGTTATAGATTATGTTGCATCACGTCTGGTTGACTGTATCCCTCTGACCTTCGTATTGACGATGAAATACAGAAATTGCATCGGAATTAAATACAAAATGCACAATGCCGACTTAAGTACAAGAAGACTGACTTTTCTTACTGACAATGTTTTGAATCATTCCCATGACACTAGCTATAGATTCCGATGATTCACTTCAGGTGTACTGTATCCTTTGGACCTTCTTATTGGCAACGAAACACTGAATTTGTGTCGGAATTAAATAGAAAAGGTACAATGCCGACTTAAGTACAAGAAGACTGACTCTTCCTACTGTCTATGTTATGAACCATTCCTGTGACACTAGTTATAGATTCCGATGCTACATCTCAGGTTTACTGTATCCCTCTGACCATCTCATTGACGATGAAACACAGAAATTGCATCGGAATTAAATAGAAAAGGCACAATGCCTTCTGAAGTACAAGCAGACTGACTCTTCTTAGTGTCTATGTTTTGAACCACTCCTGTGACACTAGTTACAGATTCCGATGCTTCACTTCAGGTTTACTGTATCCCTAGGCCCTTCTTATTGACGATGAAACACAGAAATTGGATCGGGATTAAATAGAAATGGCACAATGCCGACTTATGTACAAGAAGGTTGACTCTTCTTACTGACTATAATTTGAACCATTCCTGTGACACTAGTTGTAGATTCCGATGCTTCACTTTAGGTTAACTGTATCCCTCTGACCTTCGTATTAACGATGAAATACAGATATTGCATCGGAATCAAATACAAAAGGCACAATGCCGACTTAAGTACAAGAAGACTGACTCTTTTTACTGACTATGATTTGAACCATTCCTGTGACACTAGTTGTAGATTCCGATGCTTCACTTCACGTTTACTGTTTCCCTGTGACCTTCTTATTAACGATGAAACACAGATATTGCATCGGAATTAAATACAAAAGGCACAAGGCCGACTTAAGTACGAGAAGACTGACTCTTCTTACTGACTATGATTTGAACCATTCCTGTGACACTAGTCATAGATTCCGATGCTTCACTTCTGGTTTACTGTATCCCTCGGACCTTCGCATTGACGATGAAACACAGAATTTGCATCGGAATTAAATACAAAAGGCACAATGCCGACTTAAGTACAAGAAGACTGACTCTTCTTACAGACTATGTGTTGAACCATTCCTGTTACGCTAGTTAGAGATTCCGATGCTTCACTTCAGGTTTACTGTATCCCTCTGACTTTTTTATTGACGATGAAACACAGTAATTGCTTCGGAATTAAATAGAAAAGGGCACAATGCCGACTTCAGTACAAGAAGACTGACTCTTCTTACTGTCTACGTTTCGAACCATTCCTGTGACACTAGTTACAGATTCCGATGCTCTACTTCAGGTTCACTGTAACCCTTGGACCATCTAATTGACGATAAAACACAGGAATTGCATCGGAATTAAATACAAAACGCACAATGCCGACTTAAGTACAAGAAGGATGACTCCTTTTACTGGGTATGTTTTGAACCATTCCTGTGACACTAGTTATGGATTCCGATGCTTCACTTCAGGTTTACTGTATCCCTCGGACCTTCGTATTGACGATGAAACACAGATATTACAGCGGAAATAAATACAAAAGGCACATTGCCGACTTAAGTACATGTAGACTGAATCTTCCTACTGTCTGTGTTTTGAACCATTCCTGTGACACTAGTTATAGGTTCCGATGCTTCATTTCAGGTTTACTGTATCCCTTTGGCCTTCTTATTGATGATGAAACGCAGGGAGTACATCGGAATTAAATACAAAAGGCACAATGCCAACTTAAGTACAAGAAGACTGACTCTTCCTACTGTCTATGGTATGAACCATTCCTGTGACACTAGTTATAGATTCAGATGCTTCACTTCAGGTTTACAGTATCCCTTGGACCTTCTTATTGACGATGAAACACAGAAATTGCATCGGAATTAAATAGAAAAGGCACAATGCCGTCTTAAGTGCAAGCAGACTGACTCTTCTTACTGACTATGTGTTGAACCATTCCTGTTACACTAGTTTGAGATTCCGATGCTTCACTTCAGGTTTACTGTATCCCTCTGACCTTCGTATTGACGATGAAACACAGTAATTGAGTCGGAAATAAATTGAAAAGGGCACAATGCCGACTTAAGTACAAGAAGACTGACTCTTCTTACTGTCAATGATTTGAACCATTCCTGTGACACTAGTTATAGATTCCTATGCTCCACTTCAGGTTTACTGTATCCCTTGGACCTTCTTATTGACGATGAAACACAGAAATTGCATCGGAATTGAATACAAAAGGCACATTGCCGACTTAAAAACAAGAAGACTGACTCTTCTTACTGAGTATGTTTTGAACCATTCCTGTGACACTAGTGATATATTCCGATGCTTCACTTCAGGTTTACTGTATCCCTCTGACGTTCGTATTGACGATGAAACACAGATATTACATCGGAAATAAATACAAAGGGCACAATGCTAACTTAAGTACATGTAGACTGAATCTTCCTACTGTCTATGTTTTGAACCATTCCTGTGACACTAGTTATAGATTCCGATGCTCTACTTCAGGTTTACTGTATCCCTCTGACCTTCGTATTGACGATGAGACACAGTAATTGCATCGGAAATAAATACAAAAGGCACAATGCCGACTTAAGTACATGTAGACTGATTCTTCCCACTGTCTGTGTTTTGAACCATTCCTGTTACACTAGTTAGAGATTCCGATGCTTCACTTCAGGTTTACAGTATCCCTCTGAAATTCGTATTGACGATGAGTCACAGTAATTGCATCGGAATTAAATTGAAAAGGGCACAATGCCGATTTAAGTACAAGAGGACTGACTTTTCTTACTGTCTATGTTTTGAACCATTCCTGTGACACTAGTTATACATTCCGATGCCCACTTCAGGTGTACTGTATCCCTTGACCCTTCTTATTGACGATGAAACACAGAAATTGCATCAAAATTAAATACAAAAGGTACAATGCCGACTTAAGTACAAGGACTGACTCTTCTTACTGACTATGTTTTGAACCATTCCTGTGACACTAGTTATAGAGTCCGATGCTTCACTTCAGGTTTACTGTATCCCACTGACCTTCGTATTGACGATGAAACACAGAAATTGCATCGGAAATAAATACAAAAGGCACAATGCCGACTTAAGTACATGTAGACTGAATCTTCCTACTGTCTATGTTTTGAACCATTCCTGTGAGACTAGTTATGGATTCCGATGCTTCATTTCAGGTTTACTGTATCCCTTGGACCTTCTTATTGACGCTGAAACACAGATAGTGCATCGGAATTAAATAGAAAAGGCACAATGCCGACTTAAGTACAAGAATACTGTCTGTTCCTACTGACTATATCTTCATCCGTTCTGTGAAACTAGTTATAGATTCCGATGCTTCACTTCAGGTTTACTGTATCCCTTGGACCTTCTTATTGACGACGAAACGCAGAAATTGCTTTGGAATTATATAGAAAAGGCACAATGCCGACTTATGTACAAGAAGACTGTCTCTTCCTACTGTCTATGTTTTGAACCATTCCTGTGACACTAGGTATGGATTCCGATGCTTCACTTCAGGTATATTGTATCCCTTGGGCCTTCTTAATGTTGACGAAATAGAGAAATTACATCGGAATTAAATACAAAAGGAACAATTCCGACTTAAGTACAAGAAAACTGACACTTCTTACTGTCTATGTTTTCAACCATTCCTGTGACACTAGTTGTGGATTCCGATGCTTCACTTCATGTTTACTGTATCCCTCTGACAATCTTATTGACGATGGAACACAGAAATTGCATCGGAATTTAATACAAAAAGCACAATGCCGACTTAAGTACAAGAAAACTGACTCTTCTTACTGTCTATGTTTTGAACCATTCATATGACACTAGTTATAGTTTCCGATGCTTTACTACAGGTTTACTGTATCCCTCTGACCTTCTTGTTGACGATGATAGACAGAAATTGCTTCGGAATTAAATACAAAAGGCACAATGCCGACTTAAGTACAAGAAAACTGACTCTTCTTACTGACTTTGCTTTGAACCATTCCTGTGACACTAGATGTAGATTCCGATGCTTCACTTCAGGTTTACTGTATCCCTCTGACCTTATTATTGACGATGAAACACAGAAATTGCATCGGAATTAAATACAATAGGAACAATGCCGACTTAAGTACAAGAAAACTGACTCTTCTTACTGTCTATGTTTTGAACCTTTCCTGTGACACTAGTTATAGAATCCGATGCCTCACTTCAGGTTTACTGGTTGCCTCTGACCTTCATATTGACGATGAAACACAGAAATTGCATCGGAATTAAATACAAATGTACAATGCCGCCTTAAGTACAAGAAAACTGACTCTTCCTACTGTCTATATTTTGAACCATTCATGTGACACTCGTTATAGATTATGATGCTTTACTTCAGGTTTACTGTATCCCTCTGACCTTCTTATTGACGATAAAACAGAGAAATTGCAACGGAATTAAATACAAAAGGCACAATGCCGAATTAAGTACAAGAAAAGTGACTCTTCTTACTGTCTATGGTTTGAACCATTCCTGTGACACTAGTCATAGATTACGATGCTTCACTTCAGGTTCACTGTATCCCTCTGACCTTCTTATTGGCGATGAAACACTGAAATTGCGTCGGAATTAAATACAAAAGGCACAATACCGACTTAAGTACAAGATAACTGACTCTTCTTACTGTCTATGCTTTTAACCATTCCTGTGACACTAAATATAACTTCCGATGCTTCACTTCAGGTTTACTGTATCCCTCTGACATTCTTATTGACGATGAAACACAGAAATTGCATCGGAATTAAATACAAAAGGCACAATGCCGACTGAAGTACAAGAAAACTGACTCTTCTTACTGTCTATCTTTTGAACCATTCCTGTGAGACTAGCTATAGATTCCGATGCTTCACTTGAGGTTTACTGTATGCCTCTGACCTTCATATTGACGATGAAACACATAAATTGCATCGGAATTAAATACAAAACGGACACTGCCGATTTAAGTACAAGAAAACTCACTCTTATTACTGTCTATGTTTGAACCATTCCTGTGACACTAGTTATAGATTCCGATGCTTCACTTCAGGTTTACTGTATGCCTCTGACCTTCGTATTGACGATGAAACAGAGAAATTGCATCGGAATTGAATACAGAAGGCACAATGTCGACTTAAGTACAAGAAAACTGACTCTTCTTACTGTCTATGATTTGAACCATTCCTCTGACACTATTTATAGATTCCGATGCTTCACTTCAGGTTTACTGTATCCCTCTGACCTTCTTGTTGACGAGGAAGCACAGAAATTGTATGGGAATTAAATACAAAAGGCACAATGCCGACTTATGTACAAGAAAACTGACTCTTCTTACTGCCTATGTTTTGAACCATTCCTGTGACACTAAATATAAATTCCGATGCTTCACTGTTGGTTTACTGTATCCCTCTGACCATCTTGTTGACGATGAAACACAGCAATTCCATAGGAATTAAATACAAAAGGCACAATGACGACATAAGTACAAGAAATCTGACTCTTCTTACTGCCTATGCTATGACACTAGTTATAGATTCCGATGCTTCACTTCAGGTTTACCGTATCCCTCCGTCCTTCTTATTGACGAAGAAACACAGTAATTGCATCGGATTAAATACAAAAGGCACAATGCCGACTTAAGTACAAGATATCTGATCTTCTTACTGTCTATGTTTTGAATAATTACTCTGACACTAGTTATAGAATCCGATACTTCACTTCAGGCTCACTATGTCCCTCTGACCTTCTTATTGACGATGAAACACTGAAATTGCATCGGAATTAAATACAAAAGGCACAATGCTGTCTTAAGTACAAGAAAACTGTCACTTCTTACTGTCTATGCTTTGAACCATTCCTGTGACACTAGTTATAGATTCCGATGCTTCACTTCAGGTTCACTGTATCCCTCTGACCTTCATATTGGCGATGAAACACAGAAATTGCATCGAAATTAAATACAAAAGGCACAATGCCGACATAAGTACAAGAAGACTGACTCTTCTTAGTGTCTATATTTTGAACCATTCATGTGACACTCGTTATAGATTACGACGCTTTACTTCTGGTTTACTGTATCCCTCTGACCTTCTTCTTGACGATGAAAGACAGAAATTGCTTCGGAAATAAATACAAAAGGCACAATGCCGACTTAAGTACAAGATAACTGACTTTTCTTACTGTCTATGCTTTGAACCATTCCTGTGACACTAGATATAGATTCCCATGCTTCACTTCAGGTTTACTGTATCCCTCTGACCTTCTTATTGACGATGAAACACAGAAATTGCATCGGAATTAAATACAAAAGGCACAATGGCGACTTATGTACTTCTTACTGTCTATGTTATGAACCATTCATGTGAAACTCGTTATGGATTCCGATGCTTTACTTCAGGTTTACTGTATCCCTCTGACTTTCTTATTGACGATGGAACACAGAAATTGCTTCGGAATTAAATACAAAAGGCACAATGCCGACTTATGTACAAGATAATTGACTCTTCTTACTGTCTATGTTTGAACCATTCCTGTGACACTGAATATAAATTCCGATGCTTCACTTCAGGTTTACTGTATCCCCCTGACCTTCTTATTGACAATGAAACACAGAAATCGCATCGGAATTAAATACAAAAGGCACAATGCCGACTTAAGTACAAGAAAACTGGCTCTTCTTACTGTCTATGTTTTGAACCATTCCTGTGACACTAGTTATAGATTCCGATGCTTCACTTCAGGTTTACTGTATCCCTCTGCCCTTCTTATTGACGATGAAACACAGAAATTGTATCGGAATTAAATACAAAAGGTACAATGCCGACTTAAGTACAAGAAAACTGACTCCTCTTACTGTCTATATTTTGAACCATTCATGTGACACTCGATATAGATTACGATGCTTTACTTCAGGTTTACTGTAACCCTCTGACCTTCTTCTTGACGATGAAACACAGAAATTGCATCGGAATTAAATACAAAAGGCACAATGCCGACTTAAGTACAAGTAAACTGACTCTTCTTACTGTCAATGTTTTGAACCATTCCTGTGACACTAGTTATAGTTTCGGATGCTTTACTTTAGGTTTACTGTATCCCTCTGAGCTTCTTATTGACGATGAACCACAGAAATTGCATCGGAATTAAATAGAAAAGGCACAATGCCGACTTAAGTACAAGAAAACTGACTTATCTTACTGTCTATGATTTGAACCATTCCTCTGACACTAGTTATAGATTCCGATGCTTCACTTCAGGTGTACTGTATCCCTCTGACCTTCTTACTGACGATGAAACACAGAAATTGCATTGGAATTAAATATAAAAAGCACAATGCCCACTTAAGTACAAGAAAACTGACTCTTCTTACTGTCTATGGTATGAACCATTCCTGTGACACTAGTTATAGATTCCGATGCTTCACTTCAGGTTCACTGTATCCCTCTGACCTTCTTATTGGCGATGAAACACTGAAATTGCATCGGAATTAGATACAAAAGGCACAATGCCGACTTAAGTACAAGAAAATTTACTCTTCTTACTGTCTATGTTTGAACCATTCCTGTGACACTAGTTATAGATTCCTATGCTTCACTTCAGGTTTACTGTATGCCTCTGACCTTCTTATTGACGATGAAACAGAGAAATTGCATCGCAATTGAATACAAAAGGCACAATGTCGACTTAAGTGCAAGAAATCTGACTCTTCTTACTGTCTATGCTTTGAACAATTCCTGTGACACTAGTTAAAGATTCCGATGCTTCACTTTAGGTTTACCGTATCCCTCCGACTTTCTTATTGACGATGAAACACAGAAATGGCATCGGATTAAATACAAAAGGAACAATGCCGACTCAAGTACAAGAAAACTGATCTTCTTACTGTCTATGTTTTGAATTATTCCTGAGACACAAGTTACAGAATACGATGCTTCACTTCTGGTTCACTATATCCCTCTGACCTTCTTATTGACGATGGAACACAGAAATTGCTTCGGAATTAAATACAAAAGGCACAATGCTGTCTTAAGTACAAGAAAACTGACACTTCTTACTGTCTATGTTTTGAACCATTCCTGTGACACTAGTTATAGATTCCGATGCTTCACTTCATTTTTACTGTATCCCTCTGACCTTCGTATTGACGATGAGACACAGTAATTGCATCGGAAATAAATACAAAAGGCACAATGCCGACTTAAGTACATGTAGACTGATTCTTCCCACTGTCTGTGTTTTGAACCATTCCTGTTACACTAGTTAGAGATTCCGATGCTTCACTTCAGGTTTACAGTATCCCTCTGAAATTCGTATTGACGATGAGTCACAGTAATTGCATCGGAATTAAATTGAAAAGGGCACAATGCCGATTTAAGTACAAGAGGACTGACTTTTCTTACTGTCTATGTTTTGAACCATTCCTGTGACACTAGTTATACATTCCGATGCCCACTTCAGGTGTACTGTATCCCTTGACCCTTCTTATTGACGATGAAACACAGAAATTGCATCAAAATTAAATACAAAATGTACAATGCCGACTTAAGTACAAGGACTGACTCTTCTTACTGACTATGTTTTGAACCATTCCTGTGACACTAGTTATAGAATCCGATGCCTCACTTCAGGTTTACTGTATCCCACTGACCTTCGTATTGACGATGAAACACAGAAATTGCATCGGAAATAAATACAAAAGGCACAATGCCGACTTAAGTACATGTAGACTGAATCTTCCTACTGTCTATGTTTTGAACCATTCCTGTGAGACTAGTTATGGATTCCGATGCTTCATTTCAGGTTTACTGTATCCCTTGGACCTTCTTATTGACGCTGAAACACAGATAGTGCATCGGAATTAAATAGAAAAGGCACAATGCCGACTTAAGTACAAGAATACTGTCTGTTCCTACTAACTATATCTTCATCCGTTCTGTGAAACTAGTTATAGATTCCGATGCTTCACTTCAGGTTTACTGTATCCCTTGGACCTTCTTATTGACGACGAAACGCAGAAATTGCTTTGGAATTATATAGAAAAGGCACAATGCCGACTTATGTACAAGAAGACTGTCTCTTCCTACTGTCTATGTTTTGAACCATTCCTGTGACACTAGGTATGGATTCCGATGCTTCACTTCAGGTATATTGTATCCCTTGGGCCTTCTTAATGTTGACGAAATACAGAAATTGCATCGGAATTAAATACAAAAGGCACAATGACGTTTAAGTACAAGATACTGACTCTTCGTACTGACTATACCTTGATCAATTCCTGTGGCATTAGGTATAGGTTCCGATGCTTCACTTCAGGTTTACTGTATCAATTGGACCTTTTTACTGACGATGAAACACAGAAATTGCATCGGAATTAAATACAAAATGCACAATGCCGACTAATGTACAAAAAGGTTGACTCTTCTTACTGACTATAATTTGAACCATTCATGTGACACTAGTTGTAGATTCCGATGCTTCACTTCAGGTTTACTGTATCCCTCTGACCTTCTTATTAACGATGAAACACAGATATTGCATCGGAATTAAGTACAAAAGGCACAATGCCGACTTAAGTACAAGAAGACTGACTCTTCTTAATGACTATGATTTGAACCTTTCCTGTGACGCTAGTTCCAGATTCCGATGCTTCACTTCTGGTTTAATGTATCCCTCGGACCTTCGTATTGACGATGAAACACAGAAATTGCATCGGAATGAAATACAAAAGGCACAATGCGGACTTAAGTACAAGAAGACTGACTTCTTCCTACTGTCTATGTTTTGAACGAATCCCGTGACATTAGTTATGGATTCCGATGCTTCACTTCTGGTTTACTGTATCCTTAGGACCTTCTTATTGGCGACGAAACACAGAAATTGCAACGGAATTAAATATAAAAGGCACAATGCCGACTTAAGTACAAGAAGACTGACTCTTCCTACTGTCTATGCTTTGAACCATTCCTGTGACACTAGTTATAGATTCCGAAGCTTCACCTCAGGTTCACTGTATCCCTCTGACCTTCTTATTGACGATGAAACACAGAAATTACATCGGAAATAAATAGAATAGGCACAATGCCGTCTTAAGTACAAGCAGACTGACTCTTCTTAGTGTCTATATTTTGAACCATTCCTGTGACGCTAGTTACAGATTTCGATGCTTCACTTCAGGTTTACTCCCCTTGGACCTTCTTATTGACGATGAAACACAGAAATTGCATCGGAATTAAATAGAAAAGGCACAATGCCGACTTAAGTACAAGAAGACTGACTCTTCTTACTGACTATATCTTGATCCATTCCTGTGCCTCTAGTTATAGATTCCGATGCTCCTCTTCAGGTTTACTGTATTCCTTGGACCTTCTTATTGACGATGAAACACAGAAATGGTATCGACATTAAATATAAAAGGCACAATGCCGACTTAAGTACAAGAAGACTGACTTTTCTGACTCACTATGTTTTGAACAATTCCTGTGACACTAGTTATAGATACCGATGCTTCACTTCAGGTTTACTGTATCCCTCTGACCTTCGTATTGACTATTGAACACAGAAATTGCATCGGAAATAAATACAAAGGGCACAATGCCGACTTAAGTACATGTAAACTGAATCTTCCTACTGCCTATGGTTTGAACCATTCCTGTGACACTAGTTATAGAATCCGATGCTTCATTTCAGGCTTACTGTATCCCTTGGACCTTCTTATTGACGATGAAACACAGATAGTGCATCGGAATTAAATACGAAAGGCACAATGCCAAATAAAGTACAAAAGGACTGACTCTTTGTACTGTCTATGTTTTGAACCATTCCTGTGACACTAGTTATAGATTCCGATGCTTCACTCCAGGTTTACTGTATCCCTGTGACCTTCTTTTTGACGATGAAACACAGAAATTGCATCGGAATTAAATAGAAAAGGCACGATGCAGACTTAAGTACAAGAAGACTGACTCTTCTTACTGACTATAACTTGATCCATTCCTGTGACTCTAGTTATAGATTCCGATGCTTCTCTTCAGGTTTACTATATCCCTCTGACCTTCGAATTAAGGATGAAACACAGATATTGCATCGGAATTAAATACAAAAGGCACAATGCCGATTTAAGTACAAGAAGACTGACTCTTCTTACTGACTATGATTTGAACCATTCCTGTGACACTAGTTCAAGATTCCGATGCTTCACTTCTGGTTTACTGTATGCCCAAGACCTTCTTATTGACGATGAAACACAGAAATTACATCGTAACTTAATACAAAAGGCACAATGCCGACTTAAGTACAAGAAGACTTACTCTTCCTTCTGTCAATGTATTGACCGAATTCCGTGACATTAGTTATAGATTCCGATGCTTCACTTCAGGTTTACTGTATCCTTTGGACCTTCTTACTGGCGACGAAACACAGAAATTGCATCGGAATTAAATAGAAAAGGCACAATGCTGACTTAAGTACAAGAAGACTGACTCTTCCTACTGTCTATGTTTTGAGCCATTCCTGTGACACTAGTTATAGATTCCGATGCTTCACCTCAGGTTCAGTGTATCCTCTGACCTTCTTATTGACGATGAAACACAGAAATTGCATCGGAATTAAATAGAAAAGGCACAATACCGTCTTAAGTACAAGCAGACTGACTCTTCTTAGTGCCTATAATTTGAACCATTCCTGTGACGCTAGTTACAGATTTCGATGCTTCACTTCAGGTTTTCTGTATCCCTTGGACCTTCTTATTGACGATGAAACACAGAAATTGCATCGGAATTAAATAGAAAAGGCACAATGCCGTCTTAAGTACAAGCAGACTGACTCTTCTTACTGACTTTGTGTTGAACCATTCCTGTTACACTAGTTAGGGATTCCGATGCTTCACTTCAGGTTTACTGTATCCTTTGGACCCTCTTATTGACGCTGAAACACATGAATTGCATCGGAATTAAATACAAAAGGCACAATGCCGACTTAAGTACAAGAAGACTGACTCTTCTTACTGAGAATGCTTTGAACCATTCCTGTGACAGTAGTTATAGATTCAGATGCTTCACTTCAGATTTACTGTATCCCTCTGAACTTCGCATTGACGATGAAACACAGTAATTGCATCGGAAATAAATACAAAAGGCACAATGCCGACTTAAGTACGTGTAAACTGAATCTTCCTGCTGTCTATATTTTGAACCATTCCTGTGACACTAGTTATGGATTCCGATGCTTCATTTCAGGTTTACTGTATCCCTTTTACCTTCTTATTGACGATGAAACACAGATAGTGCTTCGGAAATAAATACAAAAGGCACAATGCCGACTTATGTAAAAGAAGACTGACTCTTCTTACTGACTATATCTTGATCCATTCCTGTGCCTGTAGTTATAGATTCCGATGTTCCTCTCCGGGTTTACTGTATCCCTTGGACCTTCTTATTGACGATGAAACACAGAAATGGCATCGAAATTAAATACAAAAGGCACAATGCCGACTTAAGTACAAGAAGACTGACTCTTTCTACTGTCTATGTTTTGAACCATTCCTGTGACACTAGTTATAGATTTCGATGCTTCACTTCAGGTTTACTGTATCCCTTGGACCTTCTTATTGACGATGAAACACAGATAGTGCATCGGAATTAAATACAAAAGGCACAATGCCAACTTAAGTACAAGATGACCGACTCTTCCTACTGTCTATGTTTTGAACCATTCCTGTGACTCTAGTTATTGATTCCGATGCTTCATCTCAGGTTCACTGTATACCTCTGACCTTCTTATTGACGATGAAACACAGAAATTGCATCGGAATTAAATAGAAAATGCACAATGCCGTCTTAAGTACAAGCAGACTGACTCTTCTTAGTGTCTATATTTTGAACCATTCCTGTGACGCTAGTTACAGATTTCGATGCTTCACTTCAGGTTTTCTGTATCCCTTGGAACTTCTTATTGACGATGAAACACAGATATTGCATCGGAATTAAATAGAAAATGCACAATGCCGACTTAAGTACAAGAAGAATGACTTTTCTTACTGACTATACCTTGATCCATTCCTGTGCCTGTAGTTATAGATTCCGATGCTCCTCTTCAGGTTTACTGTATCCCTTGGACCCTCTTATTGACGATGAAACTCAGAAATGGCATCGAAATTAAATACAAAAGGCACAATGCCGACTTAAGTACAAGAAGACTGACTCTTCTGACTCACTATGTTATGAACCATTCCTGTGACACTAGTTATAGATACCGATGCTTCATTTCAGGTTCACTGTATCCCTCTGACTTTCGTATTGACGATGAAACACAGAAATTGCATCGGAAATAAATACAAAAGGCACAATGCCGACTTAAGTACATGTAAACTGAATCTGCCTACTGCCTATGTTTTGAACCATTCCTGTGACACTAGTTATAGAATCCGATGCTTCATTTGAGGTTTACTGTATCCCTTGGACCTTCTTATTGACGATGAAACACAGATAGTGCATCGGAATTAAATACAAAAGGCACAATGCCAACTTAAGTACAAAAGACCTGACTCTTAGTACTGTCTATGTTTTGAACCATTCCTGTGCCACTAGTTATAGATTCCGATGCTTCACTTCAGGTTTACTGTATCCCTCTGACCTTCTTTTTGACGATGAAACACAGAAATTGCATCGGAATTAAATAGAAAAGGCACAATGCCGACTTAAGTACAAGATGACTGACTCTTCTTACTGACTATATCTTGATCCATTCCTGTGACTCTAGTTATAGATTCCGATCCTTCTCTTCAGGATTACTGTATCCCTTGGACCTTCTTGTTGACAATGAAACACAGAAATTGCATCGGAATTAAATAGAAAAGGCACAATGCCGACTTAAGTCCAAGAAGACAGACTCTTCCTACTGTCTATGCTTTGAACCATTGCTGTGACACTAGTTATAGATTCCGATGCTTCACCTCAGGTTCACTGTATCCCTCTGATCTTTTTATTGACGATGAAACACAGAAATTGCATCGGAATTAAATAGAAAAGGCAAAATGCCGTCTTAAGTACAAACAGACTGAATCTTCTTAGTGTCCATGTTTTGAACCATTCCTGTGACGTTAGTTACACATTCCGATGCTTCACTTCAGGTTTACTGTATCCCATGGACCTTCTTATTGACGATGAAACACAGAAATTGCATCGGAATGAAATACAAAAGGCACAATGCCGACTTAAGTACAAGAAGACTGACTCTTCTTACTGACAATGTGTTGAACCATACCTGTGACACTAGTTAGAGATTCCGATGCTTCACTTCAGGTTTACTGTATCCCTCTGACCTTCTTAATGACGATGAAACACAGTAATTGCATCGGAATTAAATTGGAAAGGGCACAATGCCGACTTAAGTACAAGAAATTGACTCTTCTTACTGTCTATAATTAGAACCATTCCTGTGACACTAGTGACAGATTCCGATGCTCCAATTCAGGTTTACTGTATCCCTTGGACCTTCTTGTTGACGATGAAACACAGAAATTGCATCGGAATTAAATACAAAAGGCACAATGCCGACTTAAGTACAAGAAGACTGACTCTTCTTACTGAGTATATATTGAACCATTCCTGTGAAACTAGTTATAGATTCCGATGCTTCACTTCAGGTTTACTGTATCCCTCTGACCTTCTTATTGACGATGAAACACAGATATTGCATCGGATATAAATACAAAAGGCACAATGCCGACTTAAGTGCATGTAGACTGAATCTTCCTACTGTCTATGTTTGAATCATTCCTGTGACACTAGTTATAGATTCCGATGCTTTATTTCAGGTTTACTGTATCCCTTGGACCTTCTTGTTGACGATGAAACACAGATAGTGCATCGGAATTAAATACAAAAGGCACATTGCCAACTTAAGCACAAGAAGACTGACTTTTCCTACTGTCTATGTTTTGAAACATTCCTGTGACACTAGTTATAGATTCCGATGCTTCACTTCAGATTTACTGTATCCCTTTGACCTTCTTTTTGACGATGAAACAAGAAATTGCAACGGAATTAAATATAAAAGGCACAATGCCGACTTAAGTACAAAAAGACTGACTCTTCTTACTGACTATACCATGATCCATTCCTGTGACACTAGTTATAGATTCCGATGCTTCACTTCAGGTTTAATGTATCCCTTGGACCTTCTTATTGACGATGAAACACAGAAACTACATCAGAATTAAATACAAAAGTCTAAATGCCGACTTAATTACAAGAAGACTGACTCTTCTTACTGTCTATGTTTTGAACCATTCCTGTGACGCTAGTTATAGATTCCGATGCTTCACTTCGGGTTTACTGTATCCCTTGCACCTTCTTATTGACGACGAAACACAGAAATTGCATCGGAATTAAATGGAAAATTCACAATGCCGACTTATGTACAAGAAGACTGTCCCTTCCTACTGTCTATGTTTTCTAACCATTCCTGTGACACTAGTTATGGTTTCCGATGCTTCACTTTAGGTTTACTGTATCCCTTGGACCTTCTTATTGACGATGAGATACAGAAATTGCATCGGAATTAAATACAAAAGGCACAATGCCGACCTAAGTACAAGAAGAATGACTCTTCTTACTGACTATAACTTGATCCATTGCTGTGACACTAGTTAAGGATTCCGATGGTTCATTTCAGGTTTACTGAATCCCTCGGAACTTCTTTCTGACGATAAAACACAGAAATTGCATCGAAATTAAATACAAATGGCACAATGCCGACTTAAGTACAAGAAGACTGACTCTTCTTACTGACTATGTTTGAACCATTCCTGTGACACTAGTTATAGATTCCGATGATTCATTTCAGGTTTACTGTATCCCTAGGACCTTCTTATTGACGATGAAACACAGATATTGCATCGGAAAAAAATACAAATGGCACAATGCCGACTTAAGTACAAGAAGACTGACTCTTCCTACTGTCTATGTTTTGAACGAATCCTGTGACATTAGTTATAGATTCCGATGCTTCACTTCAGGTTTACTGTATCCTTTGGCCCTTCTTATTGGCAATGAAACACAGAAATTGCAACGGAATTAAATAGAAAAGGCACAATGCCGACTTAAGTACAAGAAGACTGACTCTTCCTTCTGTCTATGTTTTGAACCATTCCTGTGACACTAGTTATAGATTCCGATGCTTAACCTCAGGTTCACTGTATCCCTCTGACCTTCTTATAGACGATGAAACACAGAAATTGCATCGGAATTAAATAGAAAAGGCACAATGCCGTCTTAAGTACAAGCAGACTGACTCTTTTAAGTGTCTATGTTTTGAACCTTTCCTTTGACGCTAGTTACAGATTCCGGTGCTTCACTTCAGGTTTACTGTATACCTTCGACCTTCTTATTGACGATGAAACACAGAAATTGCATCGGAATTAAATAGAAAAGGCACAATGCCGTCTTAATTACAAGTTGACTGACTCTTCTTACTGACTATGTGTTGAACCATTCCTGTTGCACTAGTTACAGATTCCGATGCTTCACCTCCGGTTTACTGTATCCCTCTGACTTTTTTATTGACGATGAAACACAGTAATTGCAAAGGAATTAAATACAAAAGGCACAATGCCGACTTAAGTACATGTAGACTGAATCTTCCTACTGTCTATGTTTTGAACCATTCCTGTGACACTAGTTATAGATTCCGATGCTTCATTTCAGGTTAACTGTATCCCTTGGTCCTTCTTATTGACGATGAAACACAGATAGTGCATCGGAATTAAATACAAAAGGCACAATGCCGACTTAAGTACAAGAAGACTGACTCTTCCTACTGTCTATGTTTTGAACCATTAATGTTACACTAGTTAGAGATTCCGATGCTTCACCTCAGGTTTACTGTATCCCTCTGACTTTTTTATTGACGATGAATCACAGTAATTGCAAAGGTATTAAATACAAAAGGCACAATGCCGACTTAAGTACATGTAGACTGAATCTTCCTACTGTCTATGTTTTGAACCATTCCTGTGACACTAGTTATAGATTCCGATGCTTCATTTCAGGTTAACTGTATCCCTTGGACCTTCTTATTGACGATGAAACACAGATAGTGCATCGGAATTAAATAGAAAAGGCACAATGCCGACTTAAGTACAAGAAGACTGACTCTTCCTACTGTCTATGTTTTGAACCATTCCTGTGGCTCTAGTTATAGATTCCGATGCTTCACCTCAGGTCCACTGTATCCCTCTGACCTTCTTATTGACGATGAAACACAGAAATTGCATCGGAATTAAATAGAAAAGGCACAATACCGTCTTAAGTACAAGCAGACTGACTCTTCTTAGTGTCTATAATTTGAACCATTCCTGTGACGCTAGTTACAGATTTCGATGCTTCACTTCAGGTTTTCTGCACCCCTTGGACCTTCTTATTGACGATGAAACACAGAAATTGCATCGGAATTAATGGGAAAAGGCACAATGCCGTCTTAAGTACAAGCAGACTGACTCTTCTTACTGACTTTGTGTTGAACCATTCCTGTTACACTAGTTAGAGATTCCGATGCTTCACTTCAGGTTTACTGTATCCTTTGGACCCTCTTATTGACGATGAAACACATGAATTGCATCGGAATAAAATACAAAAGGCACAATGCCGACTTAAGTACAAGAAGACTGACTCTTCTTACTGAGTATGCTTTGAACCATTCCTGTGACAGTAGTTATAGATTAAGATGCTTCACTTCAGGTTTACTGTATCCCTCTGACCTTCGCATTGACGATGAAACACAGAAATTGCATCGGAAATAAATACAAAAGGCACAATGCTGACTTAAGTACGTGTAAACTGAAGCTTCCTGCTGTCTATATTTTGAACCATTCCTGTGACACTAGTTATAGATTCCGATGCTTCATTTCAGGTTTACTGTATCCCTTTTACCTTCTTATTGACGATGAAACACAGATAGTGCATCGGAATTAAATACAAAAGGCACAATGCCGACTTATGTAAAAGAAGACTGACTCTTCCTAATTTCTATGTTTTAAACCATTGCTTTGACACTAGTTATAGATTCCGATGCTTCACGTCAGGTTCACTGTATCCCTCTGATTTTTTTATTGACGATGAAACACAGAAATTGCATCGGAATTAAATAGAAAAGGCAAAATGCCGTCTTAAGTACAAAAGGACTGACTCTTCTTAGTGTCCATGTTTTGAACCATTCCTGTGACGTTAGTTATACATTCCGATGCTTCACTTCAGGTTTACTGTATCCCATGGACCTTCTTATTGACGATGAAACACAGAAATTGCATCGGAATGAGATACAAAAGGCACAATGCCGACTTAAGTACAAGAAGACTGACTCTTCTTACTGACAATGTGTTGAACCATACCTGTGACACTAGTTAGAGATTCCGATGCTTCACATCAGGTTTACTGTATCCCTCTGACCTTCTTAATGACGATGAAACACAGTAATTGCATCGGAATTAAATTGAAAAGGGCACATCGCCGACTTAAGTACAAAAAACTGACTCTTATTACTGTCTATGTTTTGAACCATTCCTATGACACTAGTGACAGATTCCGATGCTCCAATTCAGGTTTACTGTATCCCTTGGACCTTCTTGTTGACGATGAAACACAGAAATTGCATCGGAATTAAATACAAAAGGCACAATGCCGACTTAAGTACAAGAAGACTGACTCTTCTTACTGAGTATATATTGAACCATTCCTGTGACACTAGTTATAGATTCCGATGCTTCACTTCAGGTTTACTGTATCCCTCTGACCTTCTTATTGACGACGAAACACAGAAATTGCATCGGATATATATACAAAGGCACAATGCCGAATTAAGTACATGTAGACTGAATCTTCCTACTGTCTATGTTTGAATCATTCCTGTGACACTAGTTATAGATTCCGATGGTTTATTTCGGGTTTACTGTATCCCTTGGACCTTCTTGTTGACGATGAAACACAGATAGTGCATCGGAATTAAATACAAAAGGCACATTGCTAACTTAAGCACAAGAAGACTGACTTTTTATACTGTCTATGTATTAAAACATTCCTGTGACACTAGTTATAGATTCCCATGCTTCACTTCAGATTTACTGTATCCCTTTGACCTTCTTTTTGACGATGAAACACAGAAATTGCAACGGAATTAAATATTAAAGGCACAATGCCGACATAAGTACAAAAAGACTGACTCTTCTTACTGACTATATCATGATCCATTCCTGTGACACTAGTTATAGATTCCGATGCTTCACTTCAGGTTTAATGTATCCCTGGAACCTTCTTATTGACGATGAAACACAGAAATTCCATCGGAATTAAAGACAAAAGGCACAATGCCGACTTAATTACAAGAAGACTTACTCTTCTTACTGACTATGTTTTGAACCATTCCTGTGACACTAGTTGAAGATTCCCATGCTTCACTTCAGGTTAACTGTAACCCTAGGACCTTCTTATTGACGATAAAACACAGATATTGCATCGGAACTAAATACAAAAGGCACAATGCCGTCTTAAGTACAAGAATACTGACTCTTCCTACTGTCTATGTTTTGAACGATTCCTGTGACATTAGTTATGGATTCCGATGCTTCACTTAAGGTTTACTGTATCCTTTGGACCTTCTTATTGGCGACAAAACACAGAAATTTCATCGGAATTAAATAGAAAATGCACAATGCCGACTTAAGTACAAGAAGACTAACTCTTCCTACTGTCTATGTTTGAAACAATCCTCTGACACAAGTTAGAGATTCCGATGCTTCACTTCAGGTTTACTGTATCCCTCTGACCTTCTTATTGACGATGAAACACAGAAATTGCATCGGATATAAATACAAAAGGCACAATGCCGACTGAAGAACATGTAGACTGAATCTTCCTACAGTGTATGTTTGAACCATTCCTGTGACACAGTTATAGATTCCGATGCTTCACTTCAGGTTTACTGTATCCCTTGGACCTTCTTATTGACGATGAAACACAGGAACTACATCAGAACTAAATACAAATTCTAAATGCCGACTTAATTACAAGAAGACTGACTCTTCTTACTGTCTATGTTTTGAACCATTCCTGTGACGATAGTTATAGATTCCGATGCTTCACTTCGGGTTTACTGTATCCCTTGCACCTTCTTATTGACGACGAAACACAGAAATTGCATCGGAATTAAATAGAAAAGGCACAATGCCGACTTATGTACAAGAAGACTGTCCCTTCCTACTGTCTAAGTTTTCTAACCATTCCTGTGACACTAGTTATGGATTCCGATGCTTCACTTCAGGTTTCCTGTATCCCTTGGACCTTCTTATTGACGATGAAATACAGAAATTGCATCGGAATTAAATACAAAAGGCACAATGCCGACCTAAGTACAAGAAGAATGTCTCTTCTTACTGACTATGTCTTGATCCATTGCTGTGACACTAGTTAAAGATTCCGATGCTTCATTTCAGGTTTACTGTTTCCCTTGGACCTTCTTTCTGACGATAAAACACAGAAATTGCATCGAAATTAAATACAAATGGCACAATGCCGACTTAAGTACAAGAAGACTGACTTTTCCTACTGTCTATGTTTGAACGAATCCTGTGACATTAGTTATAGATTCCGATGCTTCACTTCAGGTTTACTGTATCCCTTGCACCTCCTTATTGACGACGAAACACAGAAATTGCATCGGAATTAAATACAAAAGGCACAATGCCGACTTATGTAAAAGAAGACTGTTTCTTCTTACTGACTATACCTTGATCCATTCCTGTGCCTGTAGTTATAGATTCCGATGCTCCTCTTAAGGTTTACTGTATCCCTTGGACCTTCTTATTGACGATGAAACACAGAAATTGCATCGCAATTAAATAGAAAAGGCACAATGCCGTCTTAAGTACAAGCAGACTGACTCTTCTTAGTGCCTATATTTTGAACCATTCCTGTGACGCTAGTTACAGATATCGATGCTTCACTTCAGGTTTTCTGTATCCCTTGGACCTTCTTATTGACGATGTTACACAGATATTGCATCGGAATTAAATGGAAAATGCACAATGCCGACTTAAGTACAAGAAGACTGACTGTTCTTACTGACTATAACTTGATCCATTCCTGTACTTGTAGTTATAGATTCCGATGCTCCTCTTCAGGATTACTGTATCCCTTGGACCTTCTTATTGACGATGAAACTCAGATATGGCATCGAAATTAAATACAAAAGGCACAATGCCGAATTAAGTACAAGAAGCCTGACTCTTCTGACTCACTATGTTATGAACCATTCCTGTGACACTAGTTATAGATACCGATGCTTCATTTCAGGTTCGCTGTATCCCTCTGACCTTCGTATTGACGATGAAACACAGAAATTGCATCGGAAATAAATACAAAAGGCACAATGCCGACTTAAATACATGTAAACTGAATCTGCCTACTGCCTATGTTTTGAACCATTCCTGTGACACTAGTTATAGAATCCGATGCTCCATTTCAGGTTTACTGTATCCCTTGGACCTTCTTATTGACGATGAAACACAGATAGTGCATCGGAATTAAATACAAAAGGCACAATGCCAACTTAAGTACAAAAGGACTGACTCTTAATACTGTCTATGTTTTGAACCATTCCTGTGACACTAGTTATAGATTCCGATGCTTCACTTCAGGTTTACTGTATCCCTCTGACCTTCTTTTTGACGATGAATCACAGAAATTGCATCGGAATTAAATAGAAAAGGCACAATGCCGACTTAAGTACAAGAAGACTGACTCTTCTTACTGACTATATCTTGATCCATTCCTGTGACTCTAGTTATAGATTCCGATGCTTCTCTTCACGATTACTGTATCCCTTGGACCTTCTTATTGACGATGAAACACAGAAATTGCATCGGAATTAAATAGAAAAGGCACAATGCCGACTTCAGTCCAAGAAGACTGACTCTTCCTAATGTCTATGTTTTAAACCATTGCTTTGACACTAGTTATAGATTCCGATGCTTCACCTCAGGTTCACTGTATCCCTCTGATCTTTTTATTGACGATGAAACACAGAAATTGCATCGCAATTAAATAGAAAAGGCAAAATGCCGTCTTAAGTACAAAAGGACTGACTCTTCTTAGTGTCCATGATTTGAACCACTCCTGTGACGTTAGTTACACATTCCGATGCTTCACTTCAGGTTTACTGTATCCCATGGACCTTCTTATTGACGATGAAACACAGAAATTGCATCGGAATGAAATACAAAAGGCACAATGCCGACTTAAGTACAAGAAGACTGACTCTTCTTACTGTCAAAGTGTTGAACCATACCTGTGACACTAGTTAGAGATTCCGATGCTTCACTTCAGGTTTATTGTATCCCTCTGACCTTCTTAATGACGATGAAACACAGTAATTGCATCGGAATTAAATTGAAAAGGGCACAATGCCGACTTAAGTACAACAAACTGACTCTCATTACTGTCTATATTTTGAACCATTCCTGTGACACTAGTGACAGATTCCGATGCTCCAATTCAGGTTTACTGTATCCCTTGGACCTTCTTGTTGACGATGAAACACAGAAATTGCATCGGAATTAAATACAAAAGGCACAATGCCGACTTAAGTACAAGAAGACTGACTCTTCTTACTGAGTATATATTGAACCATTCCTGTGACACTAGTTATAGATTCCGATGCTTCACTTCAGGTTTAATGTATCCCTTGAACCTTCATATTGACGATGAAACACAGAAATTCCATCGGAATTAAAGACAAAAGGCACAATGCCGACTTAATTACAAGAAGACTGACTCTTCTTACTGACTATGTTTTGAACCATTCCTGTGACACTAGTTAAAGATTCCCATGCTTCACTTCAGGTTAACTGTAACCCTAGGACCTTCTTATTGACGATAAAACACAGATATTGCATCGGAACTAAATACAAAAGGCACAATGCCGTCTTAAGTACAAGAATACTGACTCTTCCTACTGTCTATGTTTTGAACGATTCCTGTGACATTAGTTATGGATTCCGATGCTTCACTTAAGGTTTACTGTATCCTTTGGACCTTCTTATTGGTGACAAACCACAGAAATTTCATCGGAATTAAATAGAAAATGCACAATGCCGACTTAAGTACAAGAAGACTGACTCTTCCTACTGTCTACGTTTGAAACATTCCTGTGACACAAGTTAGAGATTCCGATGCTTCACTTCAGGTTTACTGTATCCCTCTGACCTTCTTATTGACGATGAAACACAGAAATTGCATCGGATATAAATACAAAAGGCACAATGCCGACTGAAGAACATGTAGACTGAATCTTCCTACTGTGTATGTTTGAACCATTCCTGTGACACTAGTTATAGATTCCGATGCTTCACTTCAGGTTTACTGTATCCCTTGCACCTTCTTATTGACGACGAAACACAGATATTGTATCGGAATTAAATAGAAAAGGCACAATGCCGACTTATGTACAAGAAGACTGTCCCTTCCTACTGTCTATGTTTTCTAACCATTCCTGTGACACTAGTTATGGATTCCGTTGCTTCACTTCAGGTTTCCTGTATCCCTTGGACCTTCTTATTGACGATGAAATACAGAACTTGCATCGGAATTAAATACAAAAGGCACAATGCCGACCTAAGTACAAGAAGAATGTCTCTTCTTACTTACTATATCTTGATCCATTGCTGTGACACTAGTTAAAGATTACGATGCTTCATTTCAGGTTTACTGTTTCCCTTGGACCTTCTTTCTGACGATAAAACACAGAAATTGCATCGAAATTAAATACAAATGGCACAATGCCGACTTAAGTACAAGAAGACTGACTCTTCCTACTGTCTATGTTTTGAACGAATCCTGTGACATTAGTTATAGATTCCGATGCTTCACTTCAGGTTTACTGTATCCTTTGGACCTTCTTATTGGCGACGAAACACAGAAATTGCAACGGAATTAAATAGAAAAGGCACAATGCTGACTTAAGTACAAGAAGACTGACACTTCCTACTGTCTGTGTTTTGAACCATTCCTGTGACACTAGTTATAGATTCCGATGCTTAACCTCAGGTTCACTGTATCCCTCTGACCTTCTTATAGACGGTGAAACACAGAAATTGCATCGGAATTAAATAGAAAAGGCACAATGCCGTCTTAAGTACAAGCAGACTGACTCTTTTAAGTGTCTATGTTTTGAACCTTTCCTGTGACGCTAGTTACAGATTCCGGTGCTTCACTTCAGGTTTACTGTATCCCTTGGACCTTCTTATTGACGATGAAACACAGAATTTGAATCGGAATTAAATAGAAAAGTACAAGTTGACTGACTCTTCTTACTGACTATGTGTTGAACTATTCCTGTTACACTAGTTAGAGATTCCGATGCTTCACCTCAGGTTTACTGTATCCCTCTGACTTTTTTATTGACGATGAAACACAGTAATTGCAAAGGAATTAAATACAAAAGGCACAATGCCGACTTAAGTACATGTAGACTGAATCTTCCTACTGTCTATGTTTTGAACCATTCCTGTGACACTAGTTATAGATTCCGATGCTTCATTTCAGGTTAACTGTATCCCTTGGACCTTCTTTTTGACGATGAAACACAGAAATGGTATCGAAATTAAATACAAAAGGCACAATGCCGACTTAAGTACAAGAAGACGGACTTTTCTGACTAACTATGATTTGAACAATTCCTGTGACACTAGTTATAGATACCGATGATTCACTTCAGGTTTACTGTATCTCTCTGACCTTCGTGTTGACGATGGAACACAGAAATTCCATCGGAAAAAAATACAAAGGGCACAATGCCGACTTAAGTACATGTAAACTGAATCTTCCTACTGCCTATGTTTTGAACCATTCCTGTGACACTAGTTATAGATTCCGATGCTTCACCTCAGGTTCACTGTATCCCTCTGACCTTCTTATTGACGATGAAGCACAGAAATTGCATCGGAATTAAATAGAAAAGGCACAATAAAGTCTTAAGTACAAGCAGACTGACTCTTCTTAGTGTCTATAATTTGAACCATTCCTGTGACGCTAGTTACAGATTTCGATGCTTCACTTCAGGTTTTCTGTATCCCTTGGACCTTCTTATTGACGATGAAACACAGAAATTGCATCGGAAATAAATAGAAAAGGCACAATGCCGTCTTAAGTACAAGCCGACTGACTCTTCTTACTGACTTTGTGTTGAACCATTCCTGTTACACTAGTTAGAGATTCCGATGCTTCACTTCAGGTTTACTGTATAATTTGGACCCTCTTATTGACGATGAAACACATGAATTGCATCGGAATTAATTACAAAAGGCACAATGCCGACCTAAGTACAAGAAGAATGTCTCTTCTTACTTACTATATCTTGATCCATTGCTGTGACACTAGTTAAAGATTACGATGCTTCATTTCAGGTTTACTGTTTCCCTTGGACCTTCTTTCTGACGATAAAACACAGAAATTGCATCGAAATTAAATACAAATGGCACAATGCCGACTTAAGTACAAGAAGACTGACTCTTCCTACTGTCTATGTTTTGAACGAATCCTGTGACATTAGTTATAGATTCCGATGCTTCACTTCAGGTTTACTGTATCCTTTGGACCTTCTTATTGGCGACGAAACACAGAAATTGCAACGGAATTAAATAGAAAAGGCACAATTCTGACTTAAGTACAAGAAGACTGACACTTCCTACTGTCTGTGTTTTGAACCATTCCTGTGACACTAGTTATAGATTCCGATGCTTAACCTCAGGTTCACTGTATCCCTCTGACCTTCTTATAGACGGTGAAACACAGAAATTGCATCGGAATTAAATAGAAAAGGCACAATGCCGTCTTAAGTACAAGCAGACTGACTCTTTTAAGTGTCTATGTTTTGAACCTTTCCTGTGACGCTAGTTACAGATTCCGGTGCTTCACTTCAGGTTTACTGTATCCCTTGGACCTTCTTATTGACGATGAAACACAGAATTTGAATCGGAATTAAATAGAAAAGTACAAGTTGACTGACTCTTCTTACTGACTATGTGTTGAACTATTCCTGTTACACTAGTTAGAGATTCCGATGCTACACCTCAGGTTTACTGTATCCCTCTGACTTTTTTATTGACGATGAAACACAGTAATTGCAAAGGAATTAAATACAAAAGGCACAATGCCGACTTAAGTACATGTAGACTGAATCTTCCTACTGTCTATGTTTTGAACCATTCCTGTGACACTAGTTATAGATTCCGATGCTTCATTTCAGGTTAACTGTATCCCTTGGACCTTCTTTTTGACGATGAAACACAGAAATGGTATCGAAATTAAATACAAAAGGCACAATGCCGACTTAAGTACAAGAAGACGGACTTTTCTGACTAACTATGATTTGAACAATTCCTGTGACACTAGTTATAGATACCGATGATTCACTTCAGGTTTACTGTATCTCTCTGACCTTCGTGTTGACGATGGAACACAGAAATTCCATCGGAAAAAAATACAAAGGGCACAATGCCGACTTAAGTACATGTAAACTGAATCTTCCTACTGCCTATGTTTTGAACCATTCCTGTGACACTAGTTATAGATTCCGATGCTTCACCTCAGGTTCACTGTATCCCTCTGACCTTCTTATTGACGATGAAGCACAGAAATTGCATCGGAATTAAATAGAAAAGGCACAATAAAGTCTTAAGTACAAGCAGACTGACTCTTCTTAGTGTCTATAATTTGAACCATTCCTGTGACGCTAGTTACAGATTTCGATGCTTCACTTCAGGTTTTCTGTATCCCTTGGACCTTCTTATTGACGATGAAACACAGAAATTGCATCGGAAATAAATAGAAAAGGCACAATGCCGTCTTAAGTACAAGCCGACTGACTCTTCTTACTGACTTTGTGTTGAACCATTCCTGTTACACTAGTTAGAGATTCCGATGCTTCACTTCAGGTTTACTGTATAATTTGGACCCTCTTATTGACGATGAAACACATGAATTGCATCGGAATTAATTACAAAAGGCATAATGCCGACTTAAGTACAAGAAGACTGACTCTTCGTACTGAGTATGCTTTGAACCCTTCCTGTGACAGTAGTTATAGATTCAGATGCTTCACTTCAGGTTTACTGTATCCCTCTGACCTTCGCATTGACGATGAAACACAGAAATTGCATCGGAAATAAATACAAAAGGCACAATGCCGACTTAAGTACGTGTGAACTGAATCTTCCTGCTGTTATCCCTTTTACCTTCTTATTGACGATGAAACACAGATAGTGCATCGGAATTAAATACAAAAAGCACAATGCCGACTTATGTAAAAGAAGACTGACTCTTCTTACTGACTATATCTTGATCCATTCCTGTGCCTGTGGTTATAGACTCCGATGCTCCTCTCCAGGTTTACTGTATCCCTTGGACCTTCTTGTTGACGATGAAACACAGAAATGGCATCGAAATTAAATACAAATGGCACAATGCCGACTTAAGTACAAGAAGACTGACTCTTCTGACTCACTATGCTTTGAACCATTCCTGTGACACTAGTTATAGATACCGATGCTTCATTTCAGGTTCACTGTATCCCTCTGACCTTCGTATTGACGATGAAACACAGAAATTGCATCGGAATTAAATAGAAAAGGCACAATGCCGACTTAAGTACAAGAAGACTGACTCTTCTTAGAGTCTATATTTTGAACCATTCCTGTGACGCTAGTTACAGATTTCGATGATTCACTTCAGGTTTTCTGTATCCCTAGGACCTTCTTATTGACGATGAAACACAGATATTGCATCGGAAATAAATAGAAATTGCACAATGCCGACTTAAGTACAAGAAGACTGACTCTTCTTACTAACCATACCTTGATCCATTCCTGTGCCTGTAGTTTTAGATTCCGATGCTCCTCTTCAGTTTTACTCTATCCCTTGGACCTTCTTATTGACGATGAAACTCAGAAATGGCATCGAAATTAAATACAAAAGGCACAATGCCGACTTAAGTGAAAGCAGACTGACTCTTCTGACTCACTATGTTATGAACCATTCCTGTGACACTAGTTATAGATACCGATGCTTCTTTTCAGGTTCACTGTATCCCTCTGACCTTCGTATTGACGATGAAACACAGAAATTGCATCGGAAATAAATACAAAAGGCACAATGCCGACTTAAGTACATGTAAACTGAATCTGCCTACTGCCTATGATTTGAACCATTCCTGTGACACTAGTTATAGAATCCGATGCTTCATTTCAGGTTTACTGTATCCCTTGGACCTTCTTATTGACGATGAAACACAGATAGTGCATCGGAATTAAATACAAAAGGCACAATGCCAACTTAAGTACAAAAGGACTGACTCTTCCTACTGTCTATGTTTTGAACCATTCCTGTGACACTAGTTATAGATTCCGATGCTTCACTTCAATTTTACTGTATCCCTCTGACCTTCTTTTTGACGATGAAACACAGAAATTGCATCGGAATTAAATAGAAAAGTCACAATGCCGACTTAGGTACAAGAAGACTGACTCTTCTTACTGACTATATCTTGATCCATTCCTGTGACTCTAGTTATAGATTCCGATGCTTCTCTTCAGGATTACTGTATCCCTTGGACCTTCTTATTGACGATGAAACACAGATATTGCATCGGAATTAAATTCAAAAGGCACAATGCCGTATTAAGTACAAGAAGACTAACTCTTCTTACTGACTATGATTTGAACCATTCCTGTGACACTAGTTCCAGATTCCGATGCTTCACTTCTGGTTTATTGTATGCCCAAGACCTTCTTATTGACGATGAAACACAGAAATTACATCGGAACTTAATACAAAAGGCACAATGCCGACTTAAGTACAAGAAGACTTACTCTTCCTACTGTCTATGTTTTGAACCATTCCTGTGACACTAGTTATAGATTCCGATGCTTCACCTCAGGCTCACTGTATCCCTCTGACCTTCTTATTGACGATGAAACACAGAAATTGCATCGGAATTAAATAGAAAAGGCACAATACCGTCTTAAGTACAAGCAGACAGACTCTTCTTAGTGTCTATAATTTGAACCATTCCTGTGACGCTATTTACAGATGTCGATGCTTCACTTCAGGTTTTCTGTATCCCTTGGACCTTCTCATTGACGATGAAACACAGAAATTGCATCGGAATTAAATAGAAAAGGCACAATGCCGTCTTAAGTACAAGAAGACTGACTCTTCTTACTGACTTTGTGTTGAACCATTCCTGCTACACTACTTAGAGATTCCGATGCCTCACTTCAGGTTTACTGTATCCTTTGGACCCTCTTATTGACGATGAAACACATTAATTGCATCGGAATTAAATACAAATGGCACAATGCCGACTTAAGTACAAGAAGACTGACTCTTCTTACTGAGTATGCTTTGAACCATTCCTGTGACAGTAGTTATAGATTCAGATGCTTCACTTCAGGTTTACTGTATCCCTTTTGTCTTCTTATTGACGATGAAACACAGATAGTGCATCGGAATTAAATAGAAAATGCACAATGCCGACTTAAGTACAAGAAGACTGACTCTTCTTACTGACTATACCTTGATCCATTCTTGTGCCTGTAGTAATGGATTCCGATGCTCCTCTTCAGGTTTACTGTATCCCTCTGACCTTCTTAATGACGATGAAACACAGTAATTGCATCGGAATTAAATTGAAAAGGGCACAATGCCGACTTAAGTACAAAAAACTGACTCTTCTTAATGTCTATGTTTTGAACCATTCCAGTGACACTAGTGACACATTCCGATGCTCCAATTCAGGTTTACTGTATCCCTTGGACCTTCTTGTTGACGATGAAACACAGAAATTGCATCGGAATTAAATAGAAAAGGCGCAATGCCGACCTAAGTACAGGAAGAATGACTCTTCTTACTGACTATGTTTTGAACCATTCCTGTGACACTAGTTATAGATTCCGATGATTCATTTCAGGTTTACTGTATCCCTAGGACCTTCTTATTGACGATGAAAAACAGATATTGCATCGGAACAAAATACAAATGGCACAATGCCGACTTAAGTACAAGAAGACTGACTCTTCCTATTGTCTATGTTTTGAACGAATCCTGTGACATTAGTTATAGATTCCGATGCTTCACTTCAGGTTTACTGTATCCTTTGGACCTTCTTATTGGCGACCAAACACAGAAATTGCAACGGAATTAAATAGAAAAGTCACAATGCCGACTTAAGTACAAGAAGACTGATTCTTCCTACTGTCTATGTTTTGAACCATTCCTGTGACACTAGTTATAGATTCCGATGCTTAACCTCAGGTTCACTGTATACCTCTGACCTTCTTATTGACGATGAAACACAGAAATTGCATCGGAATTAAATAGAAAAGGCGCAATGCCGTCTTAAGTACATGTTGACTGACTCTTCTTACTGACTATGTGTTGAACCATTCCCGTTACACTAGTTAGAGATTCCGATGCTTCACCTCAGGTTTACTGTATCCCTCTGACTTTTTTATTGACGATGAAACACAGTAATTGCAAAGGAATTAAATACAAAAGGCACAATGCCAACTTAAGTACAAGAAGACCGACTCTTCCTACTGTCTATGTTTTGAACCATTCCTGTGACTCTAGTTATAGATTTCGATGCTTCACTTCAGGTTTACTGTATCCCTTGGACCTTCTTATTGACGATGAAACCCAGAAATTGCATCGGAATTAAATAGAAAATGCCCAATGCCGTCTTAAGTACAAGCAGACTGACTCTTCTTACTGACTATGTGTTGAACCATTCCTGTTACACTAGTTAGAGATTCCGATGCTTCATTTCAGGTTTACTGTATCCCTCTGACATTCGTATTGACGATGAAACACAGTAATTGCGTGAGAATTAAATTGAAAAGGGCACAATGCCAACTTAAGTACAAGAAGACAGACTCTTCTTACTGTCTATGATTTGAACCATTAATGTGACACTAGTTATAGATTCCGTTGCTTTACTTCAGGTTTACTGTATACCTTGGTCCTTCTTATTGACGATGAAACACAGAAATTGCATCGGAATTAAATCCAACGGCACAATGAATACTTAAGTACCAGAAGACGGACCCTTCTTACTGTCTACGTTTTGAACCATTCCTGTGACAAAAGTTCTAGATTCCGATGCTTCACTGCAGGTTTACTGTATCCCTCTGACAATCTTATTGACGATGAAACACAGAAATTGAATCGGAATTGAATACAAAAGGCACAATGCCGACTTAAATACATGAAGATTGACTCTTCTTACTGACTATGATTTGAACCATTCCTGTGACACTAGTTATAGATTCCGATGCTTCACTTCAGCTTTACTGTATCCCTTGGACCCTCTTATTGACGATGAAACACTGAATTTGCATCGGAATTAAATAGAAAAGGCACAATGCCGACTTAAGTACAAGAAGACTGACTCGTCCTACTGTCTATGGTTTGAACGAATCCTGTGACATTAGTTATAGATTCCGATGCTTCACGTCAGGTTTACTGTATCCCTTGGACCATCTTATTGGCGACGAAACACAGAAAATTCATCGGAATTAAATAGAAAAGGCACAATGCCGACTTAAGTACAAGAAGACTACCTCTTCCTACTGTCTATGTTTTGAACCATTCCTGTGACACTAGTTATAGATTCCGATGCTTCACCTCAGGTTCACTGTATGCCTCTGACCTTCTTATTGACGATGAAACACAGAAATTGCATCAGAATTGAATAGAAAAAGCACAATGCCGTCTTAAGTACAAGCACACCGACTCTTCTTAGTGTATATGTTTTGAACCATTCCTGTGACGCTAGTTACAGATTCTGATGCTTCACTTCAGGTTTACTGTATCCCTTGGACCTTCTTATTGACGATGAAACACAAAAATTGCAACGGAATTAAATAGAAAAGGCACAATGCCGTCTTATGTACAAGCAGACTGACTCTTCTTACTGTCTATGATTAGAACCATTCCTGTGACACTAGTTATTGATTCCGATGCTTCACTTCATGTTTACTGTGTCCCTCTGACCTTCTTATTGACGATGAAACACAGAAATAGCCTCTGAATTAAATACAAAATGCACATTGGCGACTTAAGTACTAGAAGACTGACTCTTCTAACTGACTTTGTATGAACAATTCCTGGGTCTAGTTATAGATTCCGATGCTTCACTTCAGGTTAACTGTATCCCTTGGACCTTCTTATTAACGATGAATCACAGAAATTGCATCGGAATTAAATACAAAAGTCTAAATGCCGACCTAAGTACAAAAAGACTGACTCTTCTTACTGTCTATGTTTTGAACCATTCCTGTGACGCTAGTTATAGATTCCGATGCTTCACTTCAGGTTTACTGTATCCCATGGACCTTCTTATTGACGACGAAACACAGAAATAGCATCAGAATTAAATAGAAAAGGCACAATGCCGACTTATGTAGAAGAAGACTGTCTCCTCCTACTGTCTATGTTTTGAACCATTCCTGTGACACTAGTTATGGATTCCGATGCGTCACTTCAGGTTTACTGTATCCCTTGGACCTTCTCGCTGACGATGAAACACAGAAATTGCATCGGAATTGAATAGAAGAGACACAATGCCGTCTTAAGAACAAGCAGACTGACTCTTCTTAGTGTCAATGTTCTGAACCATTCCTGTGACGCTAGTTACAGATTCCGATGCTTCACTTCAGGTTTACTGTATCCCTTGGACCTTCTTATTGACGATAAAACACATAAATTGGATCAGAATTAAATAGAAAAGGCACAATGCCGTCTTAAGTTCAAGCAGACTGACTCTTCTTAATGACTATGTGTTGAACCATTCCTGTTACACTGGGTAGAGATTCCGATGCTTCACTTCAGGTTTACTGAATCCCTCTGACCTTCTTATTGACGATGAAACACAGTAATTGCATAGGAATTAAATTGAAACGGGCACATTGCCAACATAAGTACAAGAAGACTGACTCTTCTTACTGTCTATGTCTTGAACCATTCCTGTGACACTAGTTATAGATTCTGATGCTTCAGTTCAGGTTTACTGTATGCCTTGGACGTTCTTATTGACGATGAAACACAGAAATTGCATCGGAACTAAATAGAAAATCCACAATGCCGACTTAATCACAAGAAGACTGACTCTTCCTACTGTCTATGTTTTGAACCATTCCTGTGACACTAGTTATAGATTCCGATGCTTAACCTCAGGTTCACTGTATCCCTCTGACCTTCTTATAGACGATGAAACACAGAAATTGCATCGGAATTAAATAGAAAAGGTCCAATGCCGTCTTAAGTACAAGCAGACTGACTCTTTTAAGTGTCTATGTTTGAACCTTTCCTGTGACGCTAGTTACAGATTCCGGTGCTTCACTTCAGGTTTACTGTATCCCTTGGACCCTCTTATTGACGATGAAACACAGAAATTGCATCGGAATTAAATAGAAAAGGCACAATGCCGTCTTAAGTACAAGTTGACTGATTCTTCTTACTGACTATGTGTTGAACCATTCCTGTTACACTAGTTAGAGATTCCGATGCTTCACCTCAGCTTTACTGTATCCCTCTGACTTTTTTATTGACGATGAAACACAGTAATTGCAAAGGAATTAAATACAAAAGGCACAATGCCGACTTAAGTACATGTAGACTGAATCTTCCTACTGTCTATGTTTTGAACCATTCCTGTGACACTAGTTATAGATTCCGATGCTTCATTTCAGGTTCACTGTATCCCTTGGACCTTCTTATTGACGATGAAACACAGATAGTGCATCGGAATTAAATACAAAAGGCACAATGCCAACTTAAGTACAAGATGACCGACTCTTCCTACTGTCTATGTTTTGAACCATTCCTGTGACTCTAGTTATAGATTCTGATGCTTCACTTCAGGTTTACTGTATCCCTTGGACCTTCTTATTGACGATGAAACACAGAAAGTGCATCGGAATTAAATAGAAAATGCACAATGCCGTCTTAAGTACAAGCAGACTGACTCTTCTTACTGACTATGTGTTGAACCATTCCTGTTACTCTAGTTATAGATTCCGATGCTTCATTTCAGGTTTACTGTATCCCTCTGACATTCGTATTGACGATGAAACACAGTAATTGCGTGGGAATTAAATTGAAAAGAGCACAATGCCGACTTAAGTACAAGAAGACAGACTCTTCTTACTGTCTATAATTTGAACCATTCCTGTGACACTAGTTATAGATTCCGATGCTTTACTTCAGGTTTACTGTATACCTTGGTCCTTCTTATTGACGATGAAACACAGAAATTGCATCGGAATTAAATCCAAAGGCACAATGAATACTTAAGTACCAGAAGACGGACCCTTCTTACTGTCTACGTTTTGAACCATTCCTGTGACAAAAGTTCTAGATTCCGATGCTTCACTGCAGGTTTACTGTATCCCTCTGACAATCTTATTGACGATGAAACACAGAAATTGAATCGGAATTGAATACAAAAGGCACAATGCCGACTTAAATACATGAAGATTGACTCTTCTTACTGACTATGATTTGAACCATTCCTGTGACGCTAGTTACAGATTCCGATGCTTCACTTCAGGTTTACTGTATCCCTTATACCCTCTTATTGACGATGAATCACGGAAATTGCATCGGAATTAAATACAAAAGTCTAAATGCCGACCTAAGTACAAGCAGACTGACTCTTCTTACTGTCTATGATTTGAACCATTCCTGTGACACTAGTTATAGATTCCGATGCTTCATTTCAGGTTCACTGTATCCCTTGGACCTTCTTATTGACGATGAAACACAGAAATTGCATCGGAATGAAATACAAAAGGCACAATGAATACTGAAGTACCAGAAGACGGACCCTTCTTACTGTCTACGTTTTGAACCATTCCTGTGACAAAAGTTCTAGATTCCGATGCTTCACTGCAGGTTTACTGTATCCCTCTGTCAATCTTATTGACGATGAAACACAGAAATTTAATCGGAATTGAATACAAAAGGCACAATGCCGTCTTAAATACAAGAAGATTTACTCTTCTTACTGACTATGATTTGAACCATTCCTGTGACACTAGTTATAGATTCCGATACTTCACTTCAGCTTTACTGTATACCTTGGACCCTCTTATTGACGATGAAACACTGAAATTGCATCGGAATTAATTTGAAAAGGCACAATGCCGACTTAAGTACAAGAAGACTGACTCTTCCTACTGTCTATGGTTTGAACGAATCCTGTGACATTAGTTATAGATTCCGATGCTTCACGTCAGGTTTACTGTATCCCTTGGACCATCTTATTGGCAACGAAACACAGAAAATGCATCGGAATTAAATAGAAAAGGCACAATGCCGACTTAAGTACAAGAAGACTCCCTCTTCCTACTGTCTATGATTTGAACCATACCTGTGACACTAGTTATAGATTCCGATGCTTCACCTCAGGTTCACTGTATCCCTCTGACCTTCTCATTGACGATGAATCACAGAAATTGCATCGGAATTGAATAGAAAAGGCACAAAGCCGTCTTAAGTACAAGCAGACCGACTCTTCTTAGTGTCTATGTTTTGAACCATTCCTGTGACGCTAGTTACAGATTCCGATGCTTCACTTCAGGATTACTGTATCCCTTGGACCTTTTTATTGACGATGAAACACAAAAATTGCATCGGAATTAAATAGAAAAGGCACAATGCCGTCTTATGTACAAGCAGACTGACTCTTCTTACTGACTATGTGTTGAACCATTCCTGTTACACTAGTTAGAGATTCCGATGCTTCACTTCAGGTTTACTGTGTCCCTCTGACCTTCTTATTGACGATGAAACACAGAAATAGCATCTGAATTAAATACAAAAGGCACTCTGCCGACTTAAGTACTAGAAGACTGACTCTTCTTACTGACTTTGTATGAACCATTCCTGTGTCTAGTTATAGATTCCGATGCTTCATTTCAGGTTAACTGTATCCCTTGGACCTTCTTATTGACGATGAATCACAGAAATTGCATCGGAATTAAATACAAAAGTCAAAATACCGACCTAAGAACAAGAAGACTGACTCTTCTTACTGTCTATGTTTTGAACCATTCCTGTGACGCTAGTTGTAGATTCCGATGCTTCACTTATGGTTTACTGTATCCCATGGACCTTCTTATTGACGACGAAACACAGAAATAGCATCAGAATTAAATAGAAAAGGCACAATGCCGACTTATGTAGAAGAAGACTGTCTGCTCCTACTGTCTATGTTTTGAACCATTCCTGTGACACTAGTTATGGATTCCGATGCGTCACTTCAGGTTTACTGTATCCCTTGGATCTTCTCACTGACGATGAAACACAGAAATTGCATCGGAATTGAATAGAAGAGGCACAATGCCGTCTTAAGTACAAGCAGACTGACTCTTCTTAGTGTCAATGTTTTGAACCATTCCTGTGACGCTAGTTACAGATTCTGATGCTTCACTTCAGGTTTACTGTATCCCTTGGACCTTCTTATTGACGATAAAACACATAGATTGCATCGGAATTAAATTGAAACGGGCACATTGCCAACATAAGTACAAGAAGACTGACTCTTCTTACTGTCTATAATTTGAACCATTCCTGTGACACTAGTTATAGATTCCGATGCTTCACTTCAGGTTTACTGTATGCCTTGGACGTTCTTATTGACGATGAAACACAGAAATTGCATCGGAATTAAATAGAAAATCCACAATGCCGACTTAATCACAAGAAGACTGACTCTTCCTACTGTCTATGTTTTGAACCATTCCTGTGACACTAGTTATAGATTCCGATGCTTAACCTCAGGTTCACTGTATCCCTCTGACCTTCTTATAGACCATGAAACACAGAAATGGCATCGGAATTAAATAGAAAAGGCCCAATGCCGTCCTAAGTACAAGCAGACAGACTCTTTTAATTGTCTATGTTTGAACCTTTCCTGTGACGCTAGTTACAGATTCCGGTGCTTCACTTCAGGTTTACTGTATCCCTTGGACCTTCTTATTGACGATGAAACACAGAAATTGCATCGGAATTAAATAGAAAAGGCACAATGCCGTCTTAAGTACAAGTTGACTGATTCTTCTTACTGACTATGTGTTGAACCAATCCTGTTACACTAGTTAGAGATTCCGATGCTTCACCTCAGGTTTACTGTATCCCTCTGACTTTTTTATTGACGATGAAACACAGTAATTGCAAAGGAATTAAATACAAAAGGCACAATGCCGACTTAAGTACATGTAGACTGAATCTTCCTACTGTCTATGTTTTGAACCATTCCTGTGACACTAGTTATAGATTCCGATGCTTCATTTCAGGCTCACTGTATCCCTTGGACCTTCTTATTGACGACGAAACACAGAAATAGCATCAGAATTAAATAGAAAAAGCACAATGCCGACTTATGTAGAAGAAGACTCTCTGCTCCTACTGTCTATGTTTTGAACCATTCCTGTGACACTAGTTATGGATTCCGATGCGTCACTTCAGGTTTACTGTATCCCTTGGATCTTCTCACTGACGATGAAACACAGAAATTGCATCGGAATTGAATAGAAGAGGCACAATGCCGTCTTAAGTACAAGCAGACTGACTCTTCTTAGTGTCAATGTTTTGAACCATTCCTGTGACGCTAGTTACAGATTCTGATGCTTCACTTCAGGTTAACTGTATCCCTTGGACCTTCTTATTGACAATGAATCACAGAAATTGCATCGGAATTAAATACAAAAGTCTAAATACCGACCTAAGAACAAGAAGACTGACTCTTCTTACTGTCTATGTTTTGAACCATTCCTGTGACGCTAGTTATAGATTCCGATGCTTCACTTATGGTTTACTGTATCCCATGGACCTTCTTATTGACGACGAAACACAGAAATTGCATCAGAATTAAATAGAAAAGGCACAATGCCGACTTATGTAGAAGAAGACTGTCTCCTCCTACTGTCTATGTTTTGAACCATTCCTGTGACACTAGTTATGGATTCCGATGCGTCACTTCAGGTTTACTGTATCCCTTGGACCTTCTCACTGACGATGAAACACAGAAATTGCATCGGAATTGAATAGAAGAGGCACAATGCCGTCTTAAGTACAAGCAGACTGACTCTTCTTAGTGTCAATGTTTTGAACCATTCCTGTAACGCTCGTTACAGATTCCGATGCTTCACTTCAGGTTTACTGTATCCCTTGGACCTTCTTATTGACGATAAAACCCATAAATTGCATCGGAATTAAATAGAAAAGGCACAATGCCGTCTTAAGTTCAAGCAGACTGACTCTTCTTAATGACTATGTGTTGAACCATTCCTGTTACACTAGGTAGAGATTCCGATGCTTCACTTCAGGTTTACTGTATCCCTCTGACCTTCTTATTGACGATGAAACACAGTAATTGCATAGGAATTAAATTGAAACGTGCACATTGCCAACATAAGTACAAGAAGACTGACTCTTCTTACTGTCTATAATTTGAACCATTCCTGTGACACTAGTTATAGATTCCGATGCTTCACTTCAGGTTTACTGTATGCCTTGGACGTTCTTATTGACGATGAAACACAGAAATTGCATCGGAATTAAATAGAAAATCCACAATGCCGACTTAATCACAAGAAGACTGACTCTTCCTACTGTCTATGTTTTGAACCATTCCTGTGACACTAGTTATAGATTCCGATGCTTAACCTCAGGTTCACTGTATCCCTCTGACCTTCTTATAGACGATGAAACACAGAAATGGCATCGGAATTAAATAGAAAAGGCCCAATGCCGTCCTAAGTACAAGCAGACAGACTCTTTTAATTGTCTATGTTTGAACCTTTCCTGTGACGCTAGTTACAGATTCCGGTGCTTCACTTCAGGTTTACTGTATCCCTTGGACCTTCTTATTGACGATGAAACACAGAAATTGCATCGGAATTAAATAGAAAAGGCACAATGCCGTCTTAAGTACAAGTTGACTGACTCTTCTTACTGACTATGTGTTGAACCATTCCTGTTACACTAGTTAGAGATTCCGATGCTTCACCTCAGGTTTACTGTATCCCTCTGACTTTTTTATTGACGATGAAGCACAATAATTGCAAAGGAATTAAATACAAAAGGCACAATGCCGACTTAAGGACATGTAGACTGAATCTTCCTACTGTCTATGTTTTGGACCATTCCTGTGACACTAGTTATAGATTCCGATGCTTCATTTCAGGTTAACTGTATCAATTGGACCTTCGTATTGACGATGAAACACAGATAGTGCATCGGAATTAAATACAAAAGGCACAATGCCAACTTAAGTACAAGATGACCGACTCTTTCTACTGTCTATGTTTTGAACCATTCCTGTGACTCTAGTTATAGATTCCAATGCTTCACTTCAGGTTTACTGTATCCCTTGGAGCTTCTTATTGACGATGAAACACAGAAATTGCGTTGGAATTAAATAGAAAATGCACAATGCCGTCTTAAGTACAAGCAGACTGACTCTTCCTACTGACTATGTGTTGAACCATTCCTGTTACACTGGTTAGAGATTCCGATGATTCATTTCAGGTTTACTGTATCCCTCTGACCTTCTTATTGACGATGAAACACAGAAATAGCATCTGAAATAAATACAAAAGGCACATTGCCGACTTAAGTACTAGAAGACTGACTCTTCTTACTGACTTTGTATGAACCATTCCTGTGTCTAGTTATAGATTCCGATGCTTCACTTCAGGTTAACTGAATCCCTTGGACCTTCTTATTGACGATGAATAACAGAAATTGCATCGGAATTAAATACAAAAGTCTAAATGCCGACCTAAGTACAAGAAGAATGACTCTTCTTACTGTCTATGTTTTGAACCATTCCTGTGACGCTAGTTATAGATTCCGATGCTTCACTTCAGGTTTACTGTATCCCATGGACCTTCGTATTGACGACGAAACACAGAAATAGCATCAGAATCAAATAGAAAAGGCACAATGCCGACTTATGTAGAAGAAGACTGTCTCCTCCTACTGTCTATGTTTTGAACCATTCCTGTGACACTAGTTATGGATTCCGATGCGGCACTTCAGGTTTACTGTATCCCTTGGACCGTCTCGCTGACGATGAAACACAGAAATTGCATCGGAATTGAATAGAAGAGGCACAATGCCGTCTTAAGTACAAGCAGACTGACTCTTCTTAGTGTCAATGTATTGAACCATTCCTGTGACGCTAGTTACAGATTCCGATGCTTCACTTCAGGTTTACTGTATCCCTTGGACCTTCTTATTGACGATAAAACACATAAATTGCATCGGAATTAAATAGAAAAGGCACAATGCCGTCTTAAGATCAAGCAGACTGACTCTTCTTAATGACTATGTGTTGAACCATTCCTGTTACACTAGGTGGAGATTCCGATGCTTCACAAAAGGTTTACTGTATCCCTCTGACCTTCTTATTGACGATGAAACACAGTAATTGCATAGGAATAAAATTGAAACGGGCACATTGCCAACGTAAGTACAAGAAGACTGACTCTTCTTACTGTCTATGTTTTGAACCATTCCTGTGACACTAGTTATAGATTCCGATGCTTCACTTCAGGTTTACTGTATGCCTTGGACGTTCTCATTGACGATGAAACACAGAAATTGCATCGGAATTAAATAGAAAATCCACAATGCCGACTTAATCACAAGAAGACTGACTCTTCCTACTGTCTATGTTTTGAACCATTCCTGTGACACTAGTTATAGATTCCGATGCTTAACCTCAGGTTCACTGTATCCCTCTGACCTTCTTATAGACGATGAAACACAGAAATGGCATCGGAATTAAATAGAAAAGGCCCAATGCCGTCCTAAGTACAAGCAGACTGACTCTTTTAAGTGTCTATGTTTGAACCTTTCCTGTGACTCTAGTTACAGATTCCGGTGCTTCACTTCAGGTTTACTGTATCCCTTGGACCTTCTTATTGACGATGAAAAACAGAAATTGCATCGGAATTAAATAGAAAAGGCACAATGCCGTCTTAAGTACAAGCAGACTGACTCTTCTTACTGACTATGTGTTGAACCATTCCTGTTACACTAGTTAGAGATTCCGATGCTTCACCTCAGGTTTACTGTATCCCTCTGACTTTTTTATTGACGATGAAACACAGTAATTGCAAAGGAATTAAATACAAAAGGCACAATGCCGACTTAAGTACATGTAGACTGAATCTTCCTACTGTCTATGTTTTGAACCATTCCTGTGACACTAGTTATAGACTCCGATGCTTCATTTCAGGTTAACTGTATCCCTTGGACCTTCTTATTGACGATGAAACACAGATAGTGCATCGGAATTAAATACAAAAGGCACAATGCCAACTTAAGTACAAGATGACCGACTCTTCCTACTGTCTATGTTTTGAACCATTCCTGTGACTCTAGTTATAGATTCCGATGCCTCACTTCAGGTTTACTGTATCCCTTGGACCTTCGTATTGACGATGAAACACAGAAATTGCATCCGAATTAAATAGAAAATGCACAATGCCGTCTTAAGTACAAGCAGACTGACTCTTCTTACTGACTATGTGTTGAACCATTCCTGTTACACTAGTTAGAGATTCCGTAAATTCATTTCAGGTTTACTGTATCCCTCTACCTTCTTATTGACGATGAAACACAGAAATAGCACCTGAATTAAATACAAAAGGCACATTGCCGACTTAGGTACTAGAAGACTGACTCTTCTTACTGACTTTGTATGAACCATTCCTGTGTCTAGTTATAGATTGCGATGCTTCACTTCAGGTTAACTGTATCCCTTGGACCTTCTTATTGACGATGAATCACAGAAATTGCATCGGAATTAAATACAAAAGTCTAAATGCCGACATAAGTACAAGAAGAATGACTCTTCTTACAGTCTATGTTTTGAACCATTCCTGTGACGCTAGTTATAGATTCCGATGCTTCACTTCAGGTTTACTGTATCCCATGGACCTTCTTATTGACGACGAAACACAGAAATAGCATCAGAATTAAATAGAAAAGGCACAATGCCGACTTATGTAGAAGAAGACTGTCTCCTCCTACTGTCTATGTTTTGAACCATTCCTGTGACACTAGTTATGGATTCCGATGCGGCACTTCAGGTTTACTGTATGCTTTGGACTTTCTTATTAACGATGAAACACAGAAATTGCATCGGAATTAAATAGAAAATCCACAATGCCGACTTAATTACAAAAAGACTGACTCTTCTTACTGACTATGTTTTGAACCATTCCTGTGACACTAGTTGAAGATTCCGATGCTTCACTTCAGGTTTACTGTAACCCTAGGACCTTCTTATTGACGATGAAACACAGAAATTGCATCGGAACTAAATACAAAAGGCACAATGCCGACTTAAGTACAAGAAGACTGTCTGTTCCTACTGTCTATTTTTGAACGATTCCTGTGACATTAGTTATGGATTCCGATGCTTCACTTTAAGTTTACTGTATCCTTTGGACCTTCTTATCGTCAACGAAACACAGAAATTGCATCTGATTAACATGGAAAAGGCACAATGCCGACTTAAGTACAAGAAGACTGACTCTTCCTACTGTCTATGATTGAACCATTCCTGTGACACTAGTTATAGATTCCGGTGCTTCACCTCATCTTCACTGTATCCCTCTGACTTTCTTATTGACGATGAAACACAGAAATTGCATCGGAATTAAATTGAAAAGTCACAATGCCGTCTTAAGTACAAGCAGACTGACTCTTCTAAATGTCTATGTTTTGGAACATTCCTGTGACGCTAGTTACACATTCCGACGCTTCACTTCAGGTTTAGTGTATCCCTTGGACCTTCATATTGACGATGAAACACAGAAATTGCATCGGAATTAAATACAAAATGCACAATGCCGACTTAAGCACAAGAAGACTGACTCTTCTTGCTGTCTATGTTTTGAACCATTCCTGTGACACTAGTTATAGATTCCGATGCTTCACTTCAGGTTTACTATATCCCTTGGACCATCTTGTTGACGATGAAATACAGAAATTGCATCGGAATTAAATACAAAAGGCACAATGCCGACTTAAGTACAGGAAGACTGATTCTTCTTACTGACTATGTTTTGAACCATTCCTGTGACATTAGTTATAGATTCCGATGCTTCACTTTAGGTTTACTGTATCCCTGTGACCTTCTTATTGACGATGAAAAACAGAAATTGCATCGGATACAAATACAAAAGGCACAATGCCGACTTAAGTACATGTAGACTGAATCTTTCTACTGTCTATGTTTGAACCATTCCTGTGACACTAGTTATCGATCCCGATTCTTCATTTCAGGTTTACTGTATCTCTTGGACCTTCTTATTGACGATGAAACACAGATAGTGCATCGGAATTAAATACAAAAAACACAATGTCAACTTAAGTACAAGAAGACTGACACTTCCTACTGTCTATGTTTGAAATATTCCTGTGACACTAGTTATAGTTTCCGATGCTTCACTTCAGGTTTACTATATCCCCCTGACCTTCTTTTTGACGATGAAACACAGAAATTGCATCGGAATTAAATAGTAAAGGCACAATGCCGACTTAAGTACAAGAAGACTGACTCTTCTTACTGACTATTTCTTGATCCATTCCTGTGATACAAGTTATAGATTCCGATGCTTCACTTCAGGTTTACTGTATCCCTTGGACCTTCTTATTGACGATGAAACACAGAAATTGCATCGGAACTAAATACAAAAGGCACAATGCCGACTTATGTACAAGAAGACTGACTCTTCCTACTGTCTATGTTTTGAACGATTCCTGTGACATTAGTTATGGATTCCGATGCTTCACTTTAGGTTTACTGTATCCTTTGGACCTTCTCATTGGCGACGAAACACAGGAATTGCATCGGAATTAAACAGAAAAGCACAATGCCGACTTAAGTAAAAGAAGTCTGACTCTTCCTACTGTCTATGTTTTGAACCATTCCTGTGACACTAGTTATAGATTCTGATGCTTCACCTCAGGTTCACTGTATCCCTCTGACCTTCTTATTGACAATGAAACACAGAAATTGCATCGGAATTAAGTAGAAAAGGCACAATGCCGACTTAAGTACAAGAAGACTGACTCTTCTTACAGACTATATCTTGATCCATGCCTGTGACACTAGTTATAGATTTACAATGCTTCACTTCAGGTTTACTGTATCCCTTGGACCTTCTTATTGACGATGAAACCAGAAATTGCATCGGAATTAAATAGAAAATGCACAATGCCGTCTTAAGTACAAGCAGACTGACTCTTCTTACTGACTATGTGTTGAACCATTCCTGTTACACTAGTTAGAGATTCCGATGATTCATTTCAGGTTTACTGTATCCCTCTGACATTCGTATTGACGATGAAACACAGTAATTGCGTGGGAATTAAATTGAAAAGGGCACAATGCCGACATAAGTACAAGAAGACTGACTCTTCTTACTGTCTATGATTTGAACCATTCCTGTGACACTAGTTATAGATTCCGATGCTTTACTTCAGGTTTACTGTATACCTTGGTCCTTCTTATTGACGATGAAACACAGAAATTGCATCGGAATTAAATACAAAAGGCACAATGAATACTTAAGTACCAGAAGACGGACCCTTCTTACTGTCTACGTTTTGAACCATTCCTGTGACAAAAGTACTAGATTCCGATACTTCACTGCAGGTTTACTGTATCCCTCTGACAATCTTATTGACGATGAAACACAGAAATTGAATCGGTATTGAATACAAAAGGCACAATGCCAACTTAAATACAAGAAGAGTGACTCTTCTTACTGACTATGATTTGAACCATTCCTGTGACACTAGTTATAGATTCCGATGCTTCACTTCAGCTTTACTGTATCCCTTGGACCTCTTATTGACGATGAAACACAAAAATTGCATCGGAATTAAATAGAAAAGGCACAATGCTGTCTTATGTACAAGCAGACTGACTCTTCTTACTGACTATGTGTTGAACCATTCCTGTTACACTAGTTAGAGATTCCGATGCTTCACTTCAGGTTTACTGTGTCCCTCTGACCTTCTTATTGACGCTGAAACACAGAAGTAGCATCTGAATTAAATACAAAAGGCACATTGCCGACTTAAGTACTAGAAGACTGACTCTTCTTACTGACTTTGTATGAACCATTCCTGTGTCTAGTTATAGATTCCGATGCTTCACTTCAGGTTAACTGTATCCCTTGGACCTTCGTATTGACGATGAATCACAGAACTTGCATCGGAATTAAATACAAAAGTCTAAATGCCGACCTAAGTACAAGAAGACTGACTCTTCTTACTGTCTATGATTTGAACCATTCCTGTGACACTAGTTATCGATCCCGATTCTTCATTTCAGGTTTACTGTATCCCTTGGACCTTCTTATTGACGATGAAACACAGATAGTGCATCGGAATTAAATACAAAAAACACAATGTCAACTTAAGTACAAGAAGACTGACACTTCCTACTGTCTATGTTTGAAATATTCCTGTGACACTAGTTATAGTTTCCGATGCTTCACTTCAGGTTTACTATATCCCCCTGACCTTCTTTTTGACGATGAAACACAGAAATTGCATCGGAATTAAATAGTAAAGGCACAATGCCGACTTAAGTACAAGAAGACTGACTCTTCTTACTGACTATTTCTTGATCCATTCCTGTGATACAAGTTATAGATTCCGATGCTTCACTTCAGGTTTACTGTATCCCTTGGACCTTCTTATTGACGATGAAACACAGAAATTGCATCGGAACTAAATACAAAAGGCACAATGCCGACTTATGTACAAGAAGACTGACTCTTCCTACTGTCTATGTTTTGAACGATTCCTGTGACATTAGTTATGGATTCCGATGCTTCACTTTAGGTTTACTGTATCCTTTGGACCTTCTCATTGGCGACGAAACACAGGAATTGCATCGGAATTAAACAGAAAAGCACAATGCCGACTTAAGTAAAAGAAGTCTGACTCTTCCTACTGTCTATGTTTTGAACCATTCCTGTGACACTAGTTATAGATTCTGATGCTTCACCTCAGGTTCACTGTATCCCTCTGACCTTCTTATTGACAATGAAACACAGAAATTGCATCGGAATTAAGTAGAAAAGGCACAATGCCGACTTAAGTACAAGAAGACTGACTCTTCTTACAGACTATATCTTGATCCATGCCTGTGACACTAGTTATAGATTTACAATGCTTCACTTCAGGTTTACTGTATCCCTTGGACCTTCTTATTGACGATGAAACCAGAAATTGCATCGGAATTAAATAGAAAATGCACAATGCCGTCTTAAGTACAAGCAGACTGACTCTTCTTACTGACTAGGTGTTGAACCATTCCTATTACACTAGTTAGAGATTCCGATGATTCATTTCAGGTTTACTGTATCCCTCTGACATTCGTATTGACGATGAAACACAGTAATTGCGTGGGAATTAAATTGAAAAGGGCACAATGCCGACATAAGTACAAGAAGACTGACTCTTCTTACTGTCTATGATTTGAACCATTCCTGTGACACTAGTTATAGATTCCGATGCTTTACTTCAGGTTTACTGTATACCTTGGTCCTTCTTATTGACGATGAAACACAGAAATTGCATCGGAATTAAATACAAAAGGCACAATGAATACTTAAGTACCAGAAGACGGACCCTTCTTACTGTCTACGTTTTGAACCATTCCTGTGACAAAAGTACTAGATTCCGATGCTTCACTGCAGGTTTACTGTATCCCTCTGACAATCTTATTGACGATGAAACACAGAAATTGAATCGGTATTGAATACAAAAGGCACAATGCCAACTTAAATACAAGAAGAGTGACTCTTCTTACTGACTATGATTTGAACCATTCCTGTGACACTAGTTATAGATTCCGATGCTTCACTTCAGCTTTACTGTATCCCTTGGACCTTCTTATTGACGATGAAACACAAAAATTGCATCGGAATTAAATAGAAAAGGCACAATGCTGTCTTATGTACAAGCAGACTGACTCTTCTTACTGACTATGTGTTGAACCATTCCTGTTACACTAGTTAGAGATTCCGATGCTTCACTTCAGGTTTACTGTGTCCCTCTGACCTTCTTATTGACGCTGAAACACAGAAGTAGCATCTGAATTAAATACAAAAGACACATTGCCGACTTAAGTACTAGAAGACTGACTCTTCTTACTGACTTTGTATGAACCATTCCTGTGTCTAGTTATAGATTCCGATGCTTCACTTCAGGTTAACTGTATCCCTTGGACCTTCGTATTGACGATGAATCACAGAAATTGCATCGGAATTAAATACAAAAGTCTAAATGCCGACCTAAGTACAAGAAGACTGACTCTTCTTACTGTCTATGATTTGAACCATTCCTGTGACACTAGTTATCGATCCCGATTCTTCATTTCAGGTTTACTGTATCCCTTGGACCTTCTTATTGACGATGAAACACAGATAGTGCATCGGAATTAAATACAAAAAACACAATGTCAACTTAAGTACAAGAAGACTGACACTTCCTACTGTCTATGTTTGAAATATTCCTGTGACACTAGTTATAGTTTCCGATGCTTCACTTCAGGTTTACTATATCCCCCTGACCTTCTTTTTGACGATGAAACACAGAAATTGCATCGGAATTAAATAGTAAAGGCACAATGCCGACTTAAGTACAAGAAGACTGACTCTTCTTACTGACTATTTCTTGATCCATTCCTGTGATACAAGTTATAGATTCCGATGCTTCACTTCAGGTTTACTGTATCCCTTGGACCTTCTTATTGACGATGAAACACAGAAATTGCATCGGAACTAAATACAAAAGGCACAATGCCGACTTATGTACAAGAAGACTGACTCTTCCTACTGTCTATGTTTTGAACGATTCCTGTGACATTAGTTATGGATTCCGATGCTTCACTTTAGGTTTACTGTATCCTTTGGACCTTCTCATTGGCGACGAAACACAGGAATTGCATCGGAATTAAACAGAAAAGCACAATGCCGACTTAAGTAAAAGAAGTCTGACTCTTCCTACTGTCTATGTTTTGAACCATTCCTGTGACACTAGTTATAGATTCTGATGCTTCACCTCAGGTTCACTGTATCCCTCTGACCTTCTTATTGACAATGAAACACAGAAATTGCATCGGAATTAAGAAGAAAAGGCACAATGCCGACTTAAGTACAAGAAGACTGACTCTTCTTACAGACTATAACTTGATCCATGCCTGTGACACTAGTTATAGATTTACAATGCTTCACTTCAGGTTTACTGTATCCCTTGGACCTTCTTATTGACGATGAAACCAGAAATTGCATCAGAATTAAATAGAAAATGCACAATGCCGTCTTAAGTACAAGCAGACTGACTCTTCTTACTGACTATGTGTTGAACCATTCCTGTTACACTAGTTAGAGATTCCGATGCTTCATTTCAGGTTTACTGTATCCCTCTGACATTCGTATTGACGATGAAACACAGTAATTGCGTGGGAATTAAATTTAAAAGGGCACAATGCCGACTTCAGTACAAGAAGACTGACTCTTCTTGCTGTCTATGATTTGAACCATTCCTGTGACACTAGTTATAGATTCCGATGCTTTACTTCAGGTTTACTGTATACCTTGGTCTTTCTTATTGACGATGAAACACAGAAATTGCATCGGAATTAAATACAAAAGGCACAATGAATACTTAAGTACCAGAAGACGGACCCTTCTTACTGTCTACGTTTTGAACCATTCCTGCGACAAAAGTACTAGATTCCGATGCTTCACTGCAGGTTTACTGTATCCCTCTGACAATCTTATTGTCGATGAAACACAGAAATTGAATCGGTATTGAATACAAAAGGCACAATGCCAACTTAAATACAAGAAGAGTGACTCTTCTTACTGACTATGATTTGAACCATTCCTGTGACACTAGTTATAGATTCCGATGCTTCACTTCAGCTTTACTGTATCCCTTGGACCTTCTTATTGAAGATGAAACACAAAAATTGCATCGGAATTAAATAGAAAAGGCACAATGCTGTCTTATGTACAAGCAGACTGACTCTTCTTACTGACTATGTGTTGAACCATTCCTGTTACACTAGTTAGAGATTCCGATGCTTCACTTCAGGTTTACTGTGTCCCTCTGACCTTCTTATTGACGATGAAACACAGAAATAGCATCTGAATTAAATACAAAAGGCACATAGCCGACTTAAGTACTAGAAGACTGACTCTTCTTACTGACTTTGTATGAACCATTCCTGTGTCTAGTTATAGATTCCGATGCTTCACTTCAGGTTAACTGTATCCCTTGGACCTTCGTATTGACGATGAATCACAGAAATTGCATCGGAATTAAATACAAAAGTCTAAATGCCGACCTAAGTACAAGAAGACTGACTCTTCTTACTGTCTATGATTTGAACCATTCCTGTGACGCTAGTTATAGATTCCGATGCTTCACTTCAGGTTTACTGTATCCCATGGACCTTCTTATAGACGACGAAACACAGAAATAGCATCAGAATTAAATAGAAAAAGCACAATGCCGACTTATGTAGAAGAAGACTGTCTCCTCCTACTGTCTATGTTTTGATCCATTCCTGTGACACTAGTTATGGATTCCGATGCGTCACTTCAGGTTTACTGTATCCCTTGGACCTTCTCGCTGACGATGAAACACAGAAATTGCATCAGAATTGAACAGAAGAGGCACAATGCCGTCTTAAGTACAAGCAGACTGACTCTTCTTAGTGTCAATATTTTGAACCATTCCTGTGACGCTAGTTACAGATTCCGATGCTTCATTTCAGGTTTACTGTATCCCTTGGATCTTCTTATTGACGATAAAACACATAAATTGCATTGGAATTAAATAGAAAAGGCACAATGCCGTCTTAAGTTCAAGCAGACTGACTCTTCTGACTGACTATGTGTTGAACCATTCCTGTTAAACTAGGTAGAGATTCCGATGCTTCACTTCAGGTTTACTGTATCCGTCTGACCGTCTTATTGACGATGAAACACAGTAATTGCGTAGGAATTAAATTGAAACGGGCACATTGCCAACATAAGTACGAGAAGACTGACTCTTCTTACTGTCTATGTTTTGAACCATTCCTGTGACACTAGTTATAGATTCAGATGCTTCACTTCAGGTTTACTGTATGCCTTGGACGTTCTTATTGACGATGAAACACAGAAATTGCATCTGAAATAAATAGAAAATCCACAATGCCGACTTAATTACAAGAAGACTGACTCTTCTTACTGACTATGTTTGAACCATTCCTGTGACACTAGTTGAAGATTCCGATGCTTCACTTCAGGTTTACTGTAATCCTAGGACCTTCTTATTGACGATAAAACACAGAAATTGCATCGGAACTAAATACAAAAGGCACAATGCCGACTTAAGTACAAGAAGACTGACTGTTCCTACTGACTATGTTTTGAACGATTCCTGTGACATTAGTTATGGATTCCGATGCTTCACTTTAGGTTTACTGTATCCTTTGGACCTTCTTATCGGCGACGAAACACAGAAATTGCATCGGATTTAAATGGAAAAGGCACAATGCCGACTTAAGTACGAGAAGACTGACTCTTCCTACTGTCTATGATTGAACCATTCCTGTGACACTAGTTATAGATTCCGGTGCTTCACGTCAGGTTCACTGTATCCCTCTGACTTTCTTATTGACGATGAAACACAGAAATTGCATCGGAATTAAATTGGAAAGGCACAATGCCGTCATAAGTACAAGCAGACTGACTCTTCTAAATGTCTATGTTTTGGACCATTCCTGTGACGCTAGTTACACATTCCGATGCTTCACTTCAGGTTTAGTGAATCCCTTGGACCTTCTTATTGACGATGAAACACAGAAATTGCATCGGAATTAAATACAAAATGCACAATGCCGACTTAAGTACAAGAAGACTGACTCTTCTTGCTGTCTATGATTTGAACCATTCCTGTGACACTAGTTATAGATTCCGATGCTCCACTTCAGGTTTACTATATCCCTTGGACCATCTTGTTGACGATGAAATACAGAAATTGCATCGGAATTAAATACGAAAGGCACAATGCCGACTTAAGTACAGGAAGACTGACTCTTTTTAGTGACTATGTTTGAACCATTCCTGTGACACTAGTTATAGATTCAGGTGCTTCACTTTAGGTTTACTGTATCCCTCTGACAATCTTATTGACGATGAAACTCTGAAATTGCATCGGAATTAAATAGAAAAGTCACAATGCCGACTTAAGTACAAGAAGACTGACTGTTCCTACAGTCTATGTTTTGAACGATTCCTGTGACATTAGTTATGGATTCCGATGCTTCACTTTAGGTTTACTGTTTCCTTTGGACCTTCTTATCGGCGACGAAACACAGAAATTGCATCGGATTTAAATGGAAAAGGCACAATGCCGACTTAAGTACGAGAAGACTGACTCTTCCTACTGTCTATGATTGAACCATTCCTGTGACACTAGTTATAGATTCCGGTGCTTCACGTCAGGTTCACTGTATCCCTCTGCCTTTCTTATTGACGATGAAACACAGAAATTGCATCGGAATTAAATTGGAAAGGCACAATGCCGTCTTAAGTACAAGCAGACTGACTCTTCTAAATGTCTATGTTTTGGACCATTCCTGTGACGCTAGTTACACATTCCGATGCTTCACTTCAGGTTTAGTGTATCCCTTGGACCTTCTTATTGACGATGAAACACAGAAATTGCATCTGAATTAAATACAAAATGCACAATGCCGACTTAAGTACAAGAAGACTGATTCTTCTTGCTGTCTATGCTTTGAACCATTCCTGTGACACTAGTTATAGATTCCGATGCTCCACTTCAGGTTTACTATATCCCTTGGACCATCTTGTTGACGATGAAATACAGAAATTGCATCGGAATTAAATACAAAAGGCACAATGCCGACTTAAGTACAGGAAGACTGACTCTTCTTACTGACTATGTTTTGAACCATTCCTGTGACACTAGTTATAGATTCCGGTGCTTCACTTTAGGTTTACTGTATCCCTGTGACCTTCTTATTGACGATGAAAAACAGAAATTGCATCGGATACAAATACAAAAGGCACAATGCCGACTTAAGTACATGTAGACTGATTCTTTCTACTGTCTATGTTTGAACCATTCCTGTGACACTAGTTATCGATCCCGAGTCTTCATTTCAGGTTTACTGTATCCCTTGGACCTTCTTATTGATGATGAAACACAGATAGTGCATCGGAATTAAATACAAAAAACACAATGCCAACTTAAGTACAAGAAGACTGACACTTCCTACTGTCTATGTTTGAAATATTCCTGTGACACTAGTTATAGATTCCGATGCTTCACTTCAGGTTTACTATATCCCTCTGACATTCTTTTTGACGATGAAAAACAGAAATTGCATCGGAATTAAATACAAAGGGCACAATGCCGACTTAAGTACAAGAAGACTGACTCTTCTTACTGACTATTCCTTGATCCATTCCTGTGATACTAGTTATAGATTCCGATGCTTCACTTCAGGTTTACTGCATCCCTTGGACCTTCTTATTGACGATGAAACACAGAAATTGCATCGGAAATAAATAGAAAATCCACAATGCCGACTGAATTACAAGAAGACTGACTCTTCTTACTGACTATGTTTTGAACCATTCCTGTGACACTAGTTGAAGATTCCGATGCTTCACTTCAGGTTTACTGTAAACCTAGGACCTTATTATTGACGATGAAACACAGAAATGGCATCGGAACTAAATACAAAAGGCACAATGCCGTCTTAAGTACAAGAAGACTGACTGTTCCTACTGTCTATTTTTTGAACGATTCCTGTGACATTAGTTATGGATTCCGATGCTTCACTTTAGGTTTACTGTATCCTTTGGACCTTCTTATCGGCGACGAAACACAGAAATTGCATCGGATTTAAATGGAAAAGGCACAATGCCGACTTAAGTACGAGAAGACTGACTCTTCTTGCTGTCTATGTTTTGAACCATTCCTGTGACACTAGTTGTAGATTCCGATGCTCCATTTCAGGTTTACTATATCCCTTGGACCATCTTGTTGACGATGAAATACAGAAATTGCATCGGAATTAAATACAAAAGGCACAATGCCGACTTAAGTACAGGAAGACTGACTCTTCTTACTGACTATGTTTTGAACCATTCCTGTGACACTAGTTATAGATTCCGGTGCTTCACTTTAGGTTTACTGTATCCCTGTGACCTTCTTATTGACGATGAAAAACAGAAATTGCATCGGATACAAACACAAAAGGCACAATGCCGACTTAAGTACATGTAGACTGAATCTTTCTACTGTCTATGTTTGAACCATTGCTGTATCACTAGTTATCGATCCCGATTCTTCATTTCAGGTTTACTGTATCCCTTGGACCTTCTTATTGACGATGAAACACAGATAGTGCATCGGAATTAAATACAAAAAACACAATGCCAACTTAAGTACAAGAAGACTGACACTTCCTACTGTCTATGTTTGAAATATTCCTGTGACACCAGTTATAGATTACGATTCTTCACTTCAGGTTTACTATATCCCTCTGACCTTCTTTTTGACGATGAAAAACAGAAATTGCATCGGAATTAAATAGTAAAGGCACAATGCCGACTTAAGTACAAGAAGACTGACTCTTCTTACTGACTATTCCTTGATCCATTCCTGTGATACTAGTTATAGATTCCGATGCTTCACTTCAGGTTTACTGCATCCCTTGGACCTTCTTATTGACGATGAAACACAGAAATTGCATCGGAACTAAATACAAAAGGCACAATGCGACTTAAGTACAAGAAGACTGACTCTTCTTACTGTCTATGTTTTGAACGATTCCTGTGACATTAGTTATGGATTCCGATGCTTCACTTTAAATTTACTGTATCCTATGGACCTTCTCATTGGCGACGAAACACAGGAATTGAATCGGAATTAAATAGAAAAGGCACAATGCCGACTTAAGTAAAAGAAGTCTGACTCTTCCTACTGTCTATGTTTTGAACCATTCCTGTGACACTAGTTATAGATTCTGATGCTTCACCTCAGGTTCACTGTATCCCTCTGACCTTCTTATTGACGATGAAACACAGAAATTTTATCGGAATTAAATAGAAATGGCACAATGCCGACTTAAGAACAAGAAGACTGACTATTCTTACTGACTATATCTTGATCCATTCCTGTGAACACTAGTTATAGATTCCGATGCTTCACTTCAGGTTTACTGTATCCCTTGGACCTTCTTATTGACGATGAAACACAGAAATTGCATCGTAAGTAAATACAAAAGGCACAATGCCGACTTAAGTACAAGAAGACTGACTCTTCTTACTGACTATGTGTTGAACCATTCCTGTGACACTAGTTAGAGATTCCGATGCTACACTTCAGGTTTACTGTATCCCTCTGACCTTCTTATTGACGATGAAACACAGTAATTGCATCGGAATTAAATAGAAAAGCACAATGCCGACTTAAGTAAAAGAAGTATGACTCTTCCTACTGTCTATGTTTTGAACCATTCCTGAGACACTAGTTATAGATTCCGATGCTTCACCACAGGTTGACTGTATCCCTCTGACCTTCTTTTTGACGATGAAACACAGAAATTGCATAGGAATTAAATAGAAAAGGCACAATGCCGTCTTAAGTACAAGCAGACTGACTCTTCATAGTGTCTATGCATTGAACCATTCCTGTGAAACTAGTTATAAATTCCGATTCTTCACCTCAGGTTGAAGGTATCCCTCTGACCTTATTATTGACGAAGAAACTTAGTAATTGCATCGGAATGAGATAGAAAAGGCACAATGCCGTCTTCAGTACAAGCAGACAGACTCTTCTTAGTTTCTATGATTTGAACCATCCCTGTGACGCTAGTTACACATTCCGATGCTTCACTTCAGGATTACTGTATCCCTTGGACCTTCGTATTAACGATGAAACATTGAAATTGCATCGGAATTAAATACAAAAGGCACAATGCCGACTTAAGTACAAGAAGACTAACTCTTCTTACTGACTATGTGTCGAACCATTCCTGTGACACTAGTTATAGATTCCGATGCTTCACTTCAGGTTTACTGTATCCCTCTGACCTCCTTTTTGACGATGAAACACAGTAATTGCATCGGAATTAAATAGAAAAGGCACAATGCCGACTTAAGTACAAGAAGACTGACTCTTCTTACTGACTATATCTTGATCCATTCCTGTGACACTAGTTATAGATTCCAATGCTTCACTTCAGGTTACTGTATCCCTTGGACCTTCTTATTGACGATGAAACACAGAAATTGCATCGGAATTAAATAGAAAAGGCACAATGCCGACTTAGGTACAAGAAGACTGACTCTTCCTACTGTCTATGTTTTGAACGATTCCTGTGTCATTAGTTATAGATTCCGATGCTTCACTTCAAGTTTACTGTATCCTTTAGACCTTCTTATTGGCGACGAAACACAGAATTTGCATCGGATTTAAATACAAAAGGCACAATGCCGACCTATGTACAAGAAGACTGACCCTTCTTACTGACTGTTTTGAACCATTCCTGTGACACTAGTTATAGATTCCGATGCTTCACTTTAGGTTTACTGCATCCCTCTGACCTTGTTATTGACAATGATACACAGAAATTGGATCGGAATTAAATACAAAAGGCACAATGCAGACTTAAGTACAAGAAGACTGTGTCTTCTTACAGTCAATGAATTGAATCATTCCTGTGACACTGGTTATAGATTCCGATGCTTAACTCAGTTTTACCGTATCCCTTGGACCTTCTTATTGACAATGAAACACAGAAATTGCATCGGAATTAAATACAAAAGGCACAATGTCGACTTAAGTACAAGAAGAGTGACCTTTCACACTGTCTATGTTTTGAACCATTCCTGTGACACTAGTTACAGAATCCGATGATTCACGTCAGGATTACTGTATCCCTCTGACCTTCTCATTGACGATGAAACACAGAAATTGCATCGGAATTAAATACAAAAGGCACAATGCCGACTTAAGTACAAGAAGACTGACTCTTCCTACTGTCTATGTTTTGAACCATTCGTGTGACACTAGTTATAGATTCCGATGCTTTACTTCAGGTTTACTGTATCCTTTGGACCTTGTTATTGACGATGAAACACAGAAATTGCATCGGAATGAAATAGAAAAGGCTCAATGCCGACTTAAGTACAAGAAGACTGACTCTTCCTACTGTCTATGTTTGAACCATCCGTGTGACACTAGTTATAGATTCCGATGCTTCACTTCAGGTTTACTGTATCCCTAGGACCTTCTTATTGACGATGAAACTCAGAAATTGCATCGGAATTAAATAGAAAAGGCACAATGCCGTCTTCAGTACAAGCAGACTGACTCTTCTTCGTGTCTATGATTTGAACCATTCCTGTGACGCTAGTTACACATTCCGATGCTTCACTTCAGGATTACTGTATACCTTGGACCTTCGTATTGACGATGAAACACAGAAATTGCATCGGAATTAAATACAAAAGGCACAAGGCCGACTTAGGTACAAGAAGACTAACTCTTCATACTGACTATGTGTTGAACCATTCCTGTGACACTAGTTATAGATTCCGATGCTCCACTTCAGGTTTACTGTATCCCTCTGACCTCCTTTTTGACGATGAAACACAGAAATTGCATCGGAATTAAATAGAAAAGGCACAATGCCGACTTAAGTACAAGAAGACTGACTCTTCTTATTGACTATATCTTGATCCATTCCTGTGACACTAGTTATAGATTCCGATGCTTCACTTCAGGTTACTGTATCCCTTGCACCTTCTTATTGACGATGAAACACAGAAATTGCATCGGAATTAAATAGAAAAGGCACAATGCCGACTTAAGTACAAGAAGACTGACTCTTCCTACTGTCTATGTTTTGAACGATTCCTGTGACATTAGTTATAGATTCCGATACTTCACTTCAAGTTTACTGTATCCTTTGGACCTTCTTATTGGCGGCGAAACACAGAAATTGCATCGGAATGAAATACAAAAGGCACAATGCCGACTAAAGTAAAAGAAGTCTGACTCTTCCTACTGTATATGTTTTGAACCAATCCTGTGACACTAGTTATAGATTCTGATGCTTCACCTCAAGTTCACTGTATCCCTCTGACCTTCTTATTGACGATGATACACAGAAATTGCATCGGAATTAAATAGAAAAGGCACAATGCCGTCTTAAGTACAAGCATACTGACTCTTCATAGTGTCTATGGTTTGAACCATTCCTGTGAAACTAGTTAGAGATTCCGATGCTTCACCTCAGGTTCAAGGTATGCCTCTGACCTTCTTATAGACGAAGAAACACAGTAATTGCATCGGAATTAAATAGAAAAGGCACAATGCCGTCTTCAGTACAAGCAGACTGACTATACTTATTGTCTATGATTTGAACCATTCCTGTGACGTTAGTTACACAATCCGATGCTTCACTTCAGGATTACTGTATCCCTAGGACCTTCGTATTAACGATGAAACACAGAAATTGCATCGGAATTAAATACAAAAGGCACAATGCCGACTTAAGTACAAGAAGACTGACCCTTCATACTTTCTATGTATTGAACCATTCCTGTGACACTAGTTACAGATTCCGATGATCACTTCAGGATTACTGTATCCCTCTGACCTTCTTATTGACGATGAAACACGGAAATTGCATCGGAATGAAATACAAAAGGCACAATGCCGACTTAAGTACAAGAAGACTGACTCTTCTTATTGACTATATCTTGATCCATTCCTGTGACACTAGTTATAGATTCCGATGCTTCACTTCAGGTTTACTGTATCCTTTGGACCTTGTTATTGACGATGAAACACAGAAATTGCATCGGAGTGAAATAGAAAAGGCTCAATGCCGACTTAAGTACAAGAAGACTGACTCTTCCTACTGTCTATTTTTGAACCATCCGTGTGACACAAGTTATAGATTCCGATGCTTCACTTCAGGTTTACTGTATCCCTTGGACCTTCTTATTGACGATGAAACACAGAAATTGCATCGGAATTAAATAGAAAAGGCTCAATGCCGACTAAGTACAAGCAGACTGACTCTTCATAGTGTCTATGGTTTGAACCATTCCTGTGAAACTAGTTATAGATTCCGATGCTTCACCTCAGGTTCACTGTATCCCTCTGACCTTCTTATTGACGAAGAAACACTGTAATTGCATCGGAATTAAATAGAAAAGGCACATTGCCGTCTTCAGTACAAGCAGACTGACTCTTCTTAGTGTCTATGATTTGAACCATTCCTGTGACGCTAGTTACACATTCCGATGCTTCACTTCAGGATTACTGTATCCCTTGGACCTTCGTATTAACGATGAAACACAGAAATTGCATCGGAATTAAATACAAAAGGCACAATGCCGACTTGAGTACAAGAAGACTAACTCTTCTTACTGACAATGTGTTGAACCATTCCTGTGACGCTAGATATAGATTCCGAAGCTTCACTTCAGGTTTACTGTGTCCCTCTGACCTCCTTTTTGACGATGAAACACAGAAATTGCCTCGGAATGAAATAGAAAAGGCACAATGCCGACTTAAGTACAAGAAGACTGACTCTTCTTACTGACTATATCTTGATCCAATCCTGTGACACTAGTTATAGATTCCGATGCTTCACTTCAGGTTACTGTATCCCTTGGACTTTCTTATTGACGATGAATCACAGAAATTGCATCGGATTAAATAGAAAAGGCACAATGCCGACTTAAGTACAAGAAGACTGACTCTTCCTACTGTCTATGTTTTGAACGATTCCTGTGACATTAGTTATAGATTCCGATGCTTCACTTCAAGTTAACCGTATCCTTTGGACCTTCTTATTGGCAACGAAACACAGAAATTGATCGGAATTAAATACAAAAGGCACAATGCCGACTTAAGTACAAGAAGACTGACCCTGCTTACTGACTGTTTTGAACCATTCCTGTGACACTAGTTATAGATTCCGATACTTCACTTCAGGTTTACTGCATCCCTCTGACCTTGTTAGTGACGATGATACACAGAAATTGGATCGGAATTAAATACAAAAGGCACAATGCAGACTTAAGTACAAGAAGACTGACTCTTCTTACAGTCTATGATTTGAACCATTCCGGTGACACTAGTTATAGATTCCGATGATTCACTTCAGGTTTACCGTATCCCTTGGACCTTCGTATTGACAATGAAACACAGAAATTGCATCGGAATTAAATACAAAAGGCACAATGCCGACTTAAGTACAAGAAGACTGACCCTTCATACTGTCTTATGTATTGAACCATTCCTGTGGACACTAGTTACAGATTCCGATGATTCACTTCAGGATTACTGTATCCCTCTGACCTTCTTATTGACGATGAAACACAGAAATAGAATCTGAATTAAATACAAAAGGCACAATGCCGACTGAAGTACAAGAAGACTGATCCTTCTTTCTGTCTATGTTTTGAACCATTCCCTGTGACACTAGTTATAGATTCTGATGCTTCACCTCAGGTTCACTGTATCCCTCTGACCTTTCTTATAGACGATGAATCACAGAAATTGCATCGGATTAAATAGAAAAGGCACAATGCCGACTTAAGTACAAGAAGACTGACCCTTCTTTCTGTCTATGTTTTGAACCATTCCTGTGACATTAGTTATAGATTCCGATGCTTCACTTCAAGTTTACTGTATCCTTTGGACCTTCTTATTGGCAACGAAACACAGAAATTGCATCGGAATTAAATTCAAAAGGCACAATGCCGACTTAAGTACACGAAGACTGACCTTACTGACTGTTTTGAAACATTCCTGTGACACTAGTTATAGATTCCGATACTTCACTTCAGGTTTACTGCATCCCTCTGACCTTGTTAGTGACGATGATACACAGAAATTGGATCGGAATTAAATACAAAAGGCACAATGCAGACTTAAGTACAAGAAGACTGACTCTTCTTACAGTCTATGATTTGAACCATTCCTGTGACACTAGTTATAGATTCCGATGATTCACTTCAGGTTTACCGTATCCCTTGGACCTTCTTATTGACAATGAAACACAGAAATTGCATCGGAATTAAAAACAAAGGGCACAATGCCGACTTAATTACAAGAAGACTGACCCTTCATACTGCCTATGTTTTGAACCATTCCTGTGACACTAGTTACAGATTCTGATGATTCACTTCAGGATTACTGTATCCCTCTGACCTTCTTATTGACGATGAAACACAGAAATTGCGTCGGAATTAAATACAAAAGGCACAATGCCGACTTAAGTACAAGAAGACTGACTCTTCCTACTGTCTATGTTTTGAACCATTCGTGTGACACTAGTTATAGATTCCGATGCTTCACTTCAGGTTTACTGTATCCTTTGGACCTTGTTATTGACGATGAAACACAGAAATTGCATCGGAGTGAAATAGAAAAGGCTCAATGCCGACTTAAGTACAAGAAGACTGACTCTTCCTACTGTCTATTTTTGAACCATCCGTGTGACACAAGTTATAGATTCCGATGCTTCACTTCAGGTTTACTGTATCCCTTGGACCTTCTTATTGACGATGAAACACAGAAATTGCATCGGAATTAAATAGAAAAGGCTCAATGCCGACTAAGTACAAGCAGACTGACTCTTCATAGTGTCTATGGTTTGAACCATTCCTGTGAAACTAGTTATAGATTCCGATGCTTCACCTCAGGTTCACTGTATCCCTCTGACCTTCTTATTGACGAAGAAACACTGTAATTGCATCGGAATTAAATAGAAAAGGCACATTGCCGTCTTCAGTACAAGCAGACTGACTCTTCTTAGTGTCTATGATTTGAACCATTCCTGTGACGCTAGTTACACATTCCGATGCTTCACTTCAGGATTACTGTATCCCTTGGACCTTCGTATTAACGATGAAACACAGAAATTGCATCGGAATTAAATACAAAAGGCACAATGCCGACTTGAGTACAAGAAGACTAACTCTTCTTACTGACAATGTGTTGAACCATTCCTGTGACGCTAGATATAGATTCCGAAGCTTCACTTCAGGTTTACTGTGTCCCTCTGACCTCCTTTTTGACGATGAAACACAGAAATTGCCTCGGAATGAAATAGAAAAGGCACAATGCCGACTTAAGTACAAGAAGACTGACTCTTCTTACTGACTATATCTTGATCCAATCCTGTGACACTAGTTATAGATTCCGATGCTTCACTTCAGGTTACTGTATCCCTTGGACTTTCTTATTGACGATGAATCACAGAAATTGCATCGGATTAAATAGAAAAGGCACAATGCCGACTTAAGTACAAGAAGACTGACTCTTCCTACTGTCTATGTTTTGAACGATTCCTGTGACATTAGTTATAGATTCCGATGCTTCACTTCAAGTTTACCGTATCCTTTGGACCTTCTTATTGGCAACGAAACACAGAAATTGCATCGGAATTAAATACAAAAGGCACAATGCCGACTTAAGTACAAGAAGACTGCCCCTGCTTACTGACTGTTTTGAACCATTCCTGTGACACTAGTTATAGATTCCGATACTTCACTTCAGGTTTACTGCATCCCTCTGACCTTGTTAGTGACGATGATACACAGAAATTGGATCGGACTAAATACAAAAGGCACAATGCAGACTTAAGTACAAGAAGACTGACTCTTCTTACAGTCTATGATTTGAACCATTCCGGTGACACTAGTTATAGATTCCGATGATTCACTTCAGGTTTACCGTATCCCTTGGACCTTCGTATTGACAATGAAACACAGAAATTGCATCGGAATTAAATACAAAAGGCACAATGCCGACTTAAGTACAAGAAGACTGACCCTTCATACTGTCTATGTATTGAACCATTCCTGTGACACTAGTTACAGATTCCGATGATTCACTTCAGGATTACTGTATCCCTCTGACCTTCTTATTGACGATGAAACACAGAAATAGAATCTGAATTAAATACAAAAGGCACAATGCCGACTGAAGTACAAGAAGACTGACCCTTCTTTCTGTCTATGTTTTGAACCATTCCTGTGACACTAGTTATAGATTCTGATGCTTCACCTCAGGTTCACTGTATCCCTCTGACCTTCTTATAGACGATGAATCACAGAAATTGCATCGGATTAAATAGAAAAGGCACAATGCCGACTTAAGTACAAGAAGACTGACCCTTCTTTCTGTCTATGTTTTGAACCATTCCTGTGACATTAGTTATAGATTCCGATGCTTCACTTCAAGTTTACTGTCTCCTTTGGACCTTCTTATTGGCAACGAAACACAGAAATTGCATCGGAATTAAATTCAAAAGGCACAATGCCGACTTAAGTACACGAAGACTGACCCTGCTTACTGACTGTTTTGAAACATTCCTGTGACACTAGTTATAGATTCCGATACTTCACTTCAGGTTTACTGCATCCCTCTGACCTTGTTAGTGACGATGATACACAGAAATTGGATCGGAATTAAATACAAAAGGCACAATGCAGACTTAAGTACAAGAAGACTGACTCTTCTTACAGTCTATGATTTGAACCATTCCTGTGACACTAGTTATAGATTCCGATGATTCACTTCAGGTTTACCGTATCCCTTGGACCTTCTTATTGACAATGAAACACAGAAATTGCATCGGAATTAAAAACAAAAGGCACAATGCCGACTTAATTACAAGAAGACTGACCCTTCATACTGCCTATGTTTTGAACCATTCCTGTGACACTAGTTACAGATTCTGATGATTCACTTCAGGATTACTGTATCCCTCTGACCTTCTTATTGACGATGAAACACAGAAATTGCGTCGGAATTAAATACAAAAGGCACAATGCCGACTTAAGTACAAGAAGACTGACTCTTCCTACTGTCTATGTTTTGAACCATTCGTGTGACACTAGTTATAGATTCCGATGCTTCACTTCAGGTTTACTGTATCCTTTGGACCTTGTTATTGACGATGAAACACAGAAATTGCACCAGAATGAAATAGAAAAGGCTCAATGCCGACTGAAGTACAAGAAGACTGACTCTTTGTACTGTCTATGTTTGAACCATCCGTGTGACACTAGTTGTAGATTCCAATGCTTCACTTCAGGTTTACTGTATCCCTAGGACCTTGTTATTGACGATGAAACACAGAAATTGCATCGGAATGAAATAGAAAAGGCACAATGCCGTCTTAAGTACAAGCAGACTGACTCTTCATAGTGTCTATTGTTTGAACCATTCCTGTGAGACTAGTTATAGATTCCGATGCTTCACCTCAGGTTCACTGTATCCCTCTGACCTTATTGACGAAGAAACACAGTAATTGCATCGGAATTAAATAGAAAAGGCACAATGCCGTCTTCAGTACAAGCAGACTGACTCTTCTTAGTGTCTAAGATTTGAACCATTCCTGTGACGCTAGTTACACATTCCGACGCTTCACTTCAGGATTACTGTATCCCTTGGACCTTCGTATTGACGATGAAACACAGAAATTGCATCGGAATTAAATATAAAAGGCACAAGGCTGACTGAAGTACAAGAAGACCAACTCTTCTTACTGACTATGTGTTGAACCATTCCTGTGACACTAGTTATAGATTCCGATGCTTCACTTCAGGTTTACTGTATCCCTCTGACCTCCTTTTTGACGATGAAACACAGAAATTGCATCGGAATTAAATAGAAAAGGCACAACGCCGACTTAAGTACAAGAAGACTGACTCTTCCTACTGTCTATGTTTGAACCATCCGTGTGACACTAGTTATAGATTCTGATGCTTCGCCTCAGGTTCACTGTATCCTTTGGACCTTGTTATTGACGATGAAACACAGAAATTGCATCGGAATGAAATAGAAAAGGCTCAATGCCGACTTAAGTACAAGAAGACTGACTCTTCCTACAGTCTATGTTTGAACCATCCGTGTGACACTAATTTAAGATTCCGATGCTTCACTTCAGGTTTACTGTATCCCTTGGACCTTCTTATTGACGATGAAACACAGAAATTGCATCGGAATTAAATAGAAAAGGCTCAATGCCGACTTAAGTACAAGAAGACTGACTCTTCATACTATCTATGCTTTAAACCATTCCGGTGACACTCGTTATAGATTCCGATGATTCACTTCAGGTTTACTCTATCCCTAGGACCTTCTTATTGACGATGAAACACAGAAATTGCATCGGAATTAAATAGAAAAGGCTCAATGCCGACTTAAGTACAAGAAGACTGACTCTTCCTACTGCCTATGTTTTGAACCATTCGTGTGACACTAGTTATTGATTCCGATGCTTCACTTCAGGTTTACTGTATCATTTGGACCTTGTTATTGGCGATGAAACACAGAAATGGCATCGGAATGAAATAGAAAAGTCTCAATGCCGACTTAAGTACAAGAAGACTGACTCTTCCTACTGTCTATGTTTGAACCATCCGTGTGACACTAGTTATAGATTCCGATGCTTCACTTCAGGTTTACTGTATGCCTTGGACCTTCTTATTGGCGATGAAACACAGAAATTGCATCGGAATTAAATAGAAAACGCTCAATGCCGACTTAAGTACAAGAAGACTGACTCTTCCTACTATCTATTCTTTGAACCATTCCGGTGACACTCGTTATAGATTCCGATGCTTCACTTCAGGTTTACTCTATTCCTAGGACCCTCTTATTGACGATGAAACACAGAAATAGCATCGGAATTAAATACAAAAGGCACAATGCCGACTTAAGTACAAGAAGACTGACCCTTCTTTCTGTCTATGTTTTGAACCATTCCTAGGACACTAGTTATAGATTCCGGTGCTTCACTTCAGGTTTACTGTATCCCTCTGACTTACTTATTGACGATGAAACACAGAAATTGCATCGGAATTAAATACAAAAGGCACAATGCCGACTTAAGTAAATGAGTCTGACTCTTCCTACTGTCTTTGTTTTGAACCATTCCTGTGACACTAGTTATAGATTCTGATGCTTCACCTCAGGTTCACTGTATCCCTCTGACCTTCTTATTGACGATGAAACACAGAAATTGCATCGGAATTAAGTAGAAAAGGCACAATGCCGACTTAAGTACAAGAAGACTGACTCTTCTTACTGACTATATCTTGATCCATGCCTGTGACACTAGTTATAGATTCCGATGCTTCACCTCAGGCTCACTGTATCACTCTGACCTTCTTATTGACGAAGAAACACAGTAATTGCATCGGAATTAAATAGAAAGGCACAATGCCGTCTTCAGTACAAGCAGACTGACTCTTCTTAGTGTCTATGGTTTGAACCATTCCTGTGACGCTAGTTACACATTCCGATGCTTCACTTCAGGATTACTGTATCCCTTGGACCTTCGTATTAACGATGAAACACAGAAATTGCATCGGAATTAAATACAAAAGGCACAATGCCGACTTAAGTACAAGAAGACTAACTCTTCTTACTGACTATGTGTTGAACCATTCCTGTGACGCTAGATATAGATTCCGATGCTTCACTTCAGGTTTACTGTATCCCTCTGACCTCCTTTTTGACGATGAAACACAGAAATTGCCTCGGAATTAAATGGAAAAGGCACAATGCCGACTTAAGTACAAGAAGACTGACTCTTCTTACTGACTATATCTTGATCCATTCCTGTGACACTAGTTATAGATTCCGATGCTTCACTTCAGGTTACTGTATCCCTTGGACCTTCATATTGACGATGAAACACAGAAATTGCATCGGAATTAAATAGAAAAGGCACAATGCCGACTTAAGTACAATAAGACTGACTCTTCCTACTGTCTATGTTTTGAACGATTCCTGTGACATTAGTTATGGATTCCGATTTTTCACTTTAAGTTTACTGTATCCTTTGGACCTTCTTATTGGCAACGAAACACAGAAATTGCATCGGAATTAAATACAAAAGGCACAATGCCGACTTAAGTACAAGAAGACTGACCCTTCATACTGTCTATGTTTTGAACCATTCCTGTGACACTAGTTACAGATTCTGATGATTCACTTCAGGATTACTGTATCCCTCTACCTTCTTATTGACGATGAAACACAGAAATTGAATCGGAATTAAATACAAAAGGCACAATGCCGACTTAAGTACAAGAAGACTGACTCTTCCTACTGTCTATGATTTGAACCATTCGTGTGACACTAGTTATAGATTCCAAAGCTTCACTTCAGGTTTACTGTATCCTTTGGACCTTGTTATTGACGATGAAACACAGAAATTGCAACGGAATGAAATAGAAAAGGCTCAATGCCGACTTAAGTACAAGAAGACTGACTCTTTGTACTGTCTATGTTTGAACCATCCGTGTGACACTAGTTGTAGATTCCGATGCTTCACTTCAGGTTTACTGTATCCTTTGGACCTTCTTATTGACGATGAAACACAGAAATTGCATCGGAATTAAATAGAAAAGGCTCAATGGCGACTTAAGTACAAGAAGACTGACCTTTCTTTCTGTCAATGTTTCGAACCATTAATGTGACGCTAGTTACAGATTACGATGCTTCACTTCAGGGTTACTGCATTAATCTGACCTTCTTAATGACGATGAAACACAGAAATTACATCGGAATTAAATAGAAATGGCACAATGCCGACTTAAGTAGAAGAAGACTGACTCTTCCTACTGTCTATGTTTTGAACCATTCCTGTGACACTAGTTATAGTTTCCGATGCATCACTTTAGGTTTACTCTATCCATAGGACCTTCTTATTGACGATGAAACACAGAAATTGCAACGGAAGCAAATACAAAAGGCACAATGCCGACTTAAGTACAAGAAGACTGACTCTTACAACTGTCTATGTTTTGAACGATTCCTGTGACATTAGTTATAGATTCCGATGCTTCACTTCAGGTTTACTGTATCCCTATGACCTTCTTATTGACGATGAAACACAGAAATTGAATCAGAATTAAAAAGAAAAGGCACAATGCCGACTTAAGTACAAGAAGACTGACTCTTCCTACTGTCTATGATTTGAAGCATTCCTGTGACACTAGTTATAGATTCCGGTGCTTCACTTCAGGTTTACTGTAACCCTTTGAGCTTCTTATTGACGATGAAACACAGAAATTGCATCGGAATTAAATAGAAAAGGTACAATGCCGACTTAAGTATAAGAAGACTGACTCTTCCTACTATCTATGTTTTGAACCATTCCTGTGACACTAGTTATAGATTCCGATGCTTCACTTCAGGTTTACTGTATCCCTTGAACCTTCTATTTGACGATGAAACACAGATAATTGCTTCGGAATTAAATAGAAAAGGCACAATGCCGACTTAAGTACAAGCAGACTGTTTCTTCTTACTGTCTATGTTTCGAACCATTCCTGTGACGCTAGTCACAGATCCCGATGCTTCACTTCAGGGTTACTGTATTAATCTGACCTTCTTAATGACGATGAAACACAGAAATTGCATCGGAATTAAATAGAAATGGCACAATGCCGTCTTAAGTAGAAGAAGACTGACTCTTCCTACTGTCTATGTTTTGAACTAATCCTGTGACACTAGTTATAGATTCCGATGCTTCACTTCAGGCTTTCTCACTCCATAGGACCTTCTTATTGACGATGAAACACAGAAATTGCAACGGAACTAAATACAAATGGCACAATGCCGACATAAGTACAAGAAGACTGACTCATACTACTGTCTATGATTTGAACGATTCCTGTGACATTAGTTATAGATTCCGATGTTTCACTTCAAGTTTACTGTATCCTTTGGACCATCTTATTTGCGACGAAATACAGAAATAGCATCGGAATTAAATACAAAAGGCACAATGCCGACATAAGTACAAGAAGGCTGACTCTTCATACTGACTGGTTTGAACAATTCCTGTGACACTAGTTATAGATTCCGATGCTCTACCTCAGGTTTACTGTATCCCTCTGACCTTCTTATTGACGATGAAACACTGAAATTGCATCGGAATTAGATACAAAAGGCACAATGCCAACTTATGTACAAAAAACTGACTCTTCTTACTGTCTATGGTTTGAACCTTTCCTGTGACACTAGTTATAGATTCCGATGCTTCACTTCAGGTTTACTGTATCCCTTGCACCCTCTTATTGACGATGAAACACAGAAATTGCATCGGAATTAAATACAAAAGGCACAATGCCGACTTAAGTACAAGAAGACTGACCCTTCTTACTGTCTGTGTTTTGAACCATTCCTGTGACACTAGTTATAGATTCCGATGCTTCACTTCAGGTTTACTGTATCCCTCTGACCTTCTTATTGACGATGAAACACAGATATTGCATCGGAATTAAATACAAAAGGCACAATGCCGACTTAAGTACAAGAAGACTGACTCTTCTTACTGACTATGTTTGGAACCATTCCTGTGACACTAATTATAGATTCCGATGCTTCTCTTCAGGTTTACTGTATCCCTCTGACCTTCTTATTGACGATGAAACACAGATATTGCATCGGAATTAAATAGAAAAGGCACATTGCCGACTTAAGTACAAGAAGACTGACTCTTCTTACTGACTATGTTTTGAACCATTCCTGTGACACTAGTTATAGATTCCGATGATTCACTTCTGGTTTACTGTATCTATCTGACCTTCTTCTTGACGATGAAACACAGAAATTGCATTGCAATTAAATTGAAAAGCACAATGCCGAATTAAGTACAAGAAGACTGACTCTCCTTACTGTCTATGCTTTGAACTAATCTTGTGACACTAGTTATAGATTCCGATGCTTCACTTCAGGTTTACTGTATCCCTTGGACCTTCGTATTGACGATGAAACACAGAAATTGCATTGGAATTAAATAGAAAAGGCACAATGCGAACTTAAGTACAAGAAGACTGACTCTTCTTACAGACTATGTTTTGAACCATTCCTGTGACACTAGTTATAGATTCCGATGCTTCACTTCTGGTTTACTGTATCCCTCTGACCTTCTTATTGACGATGAAACACAGAAATTGCCTCGGAATGAAATAGAAAAGGCACAATGCCGACTTAAGTACAAGAAGCCTGACTCTTCTTACTGTCTATGTTTTGTACCATTCCTGTGACACTAGTTATAGATTCCGATGCTTCATTTCAGGGTTACTGTATTAATCTGACCTTCTTAATGACGATGAAACACAGAAATTGCATCGGAATTAAATAGAAAAGGCACAATGCCGTCTTAAGTAGAAGAAGACTGACTCTTCCTACTGTCTATGTTTTGAACTAATCCTGTAACACTAGTTAGAGATTCCGATGCTTCACTTCAGGTTTACTCTATCCATAGGACCTTCTTATTGACGATGAAACACAGAAATTGCAACGGGACTAAATACAAAAGGCACAATGCCGACTTAAGTAGAAGAAGACTGACTCATACTACTGTCTATGTTTTGAACGATTCCTGTGACATTAGTTATAGATTCCGATGCTTCACTTAAGGTTTACTGTATCCTTTGGACCATCTTATTGGCGACGAAATACAGAAATAGCATCGGAATTAATTACAGAAGGCACTATGCCGACATAAGTACGAGAAGGCTGACTCTTCATACTGACTGTTTTGAACCATTCCTGTGACACTAGTTATAGATTCCGATGCTTCACACCTGGTTTACTGTATACCTCTGACCTTATTATTGACGATGAAACACAGAAATTGCATCGGAATTAAATACAAAACGCACAATGCCGACTTAAGTACAAGAAGACTGACTCTTCGTACTGACCATGCTCTGAACAATTCCTGTGACACTAGTTATAGATTACGATGATTCACTTCAGGTTTACTGTATCCCTTGGACCTTCTTATTGACGATGAAACACAGAAATCTAATCGGATTTAAATACAAAAGGCACAATGCCGACTTAAGTACAAGAAGACTAACTCTTCTGAATGACTATATCTTGATCCATTCCTGTGACACTAGTTATAGATTCCGATGCTTCACTTCAGGTTACTGTATCCCTTGGACCTTCATATTGACGATGAAACACAGAAATTGCATCGGAATTAAATAGAAAAGGCACAATGCCGACTTAAGTACAAGAAGACTGACTCTTCCTACTGTCTATGTTTTGAACGATTCCTGTGACATTAGTTATGGATTCCGATTTTTCACTTTAAGTTTACTGTATCCTTTGGACCTTCTTATTGGCAACGAAACACAGAAATTGCATCGGAATTAAATACAAAAGGCACAATGCCGACTTAAGTACAAGAAGACTGACCCTTCATACTGTCTATGTTTTGAACCATTCCTGTGACACTAGTTACAGATTCTGATGATTCACTTCAGGATTACTGTATCCCTCTACCTTCTTATTGACGATGAAACACAGAAATTGAATCGGAATTAAATACAAAAGGCACAATGCCGACTTAAGTACAAGAAGACTGACTCTTCGTACTGTCTATGATTGGAACCATTCGTGTGACACTAGTTACACATTCCGATGCTTCACTTCAGTATTACTGTATCCCTTGGACCTTCGTATTAACGATGAAACACAGAAATTGCATCGGAATTAAATACAAAAGGCACAATGCCGACTTAAGTACAAGAAGACTAACTCTTCTTACTGACTATGTGTTGAACCATTCCTGTGACGCTAGATATAGATTCCGATGCTTCACTTCAGGTTTACTGTATCCCTCTGACCTCCTTTTTGACGATGAAACACAGAAATTGCCTCGGAATTAAATAGAAAAGGCACAATGCCGACATAAGTACAAGAAGACTGACTCTTCTTACTGACTATATCTTGATCCATTCCTGTGACACTAGTTATAGATTCCGATGCTTCACTTCAGGTTACTGTATCCCTTGGACCTTCATATTGACGATGAAACACAGAAATTGCATCGGAATTAAATAGAAAAGGCACAATGCCGACTTAAGTACAAGAAGACTGACTCTTCCTACTGTCTGTGTTTTGAACGATTCCTGTGACATTAGTTATGGATTCCGATTTTTCACTTCAAGTTAACTGTATCCTTTGGACCTTCTTATTGGCAACGAAACACAGAAATTGCATCGGAATTAAATACAAAAGGCACAATGCCGACTTAAGTACAAGAAGACTGACCCTTCTTACTGACTGTTTTGAACCGTTCCTGTGACACTAGTTATAGATTCCGATACTTCACTTCAGGTTTACTGCATCCCTCTGACCTTGTTATTGACGATAATACACAGAAGTTGGATTGGAATTAAATGCAAAAGGCACAATGCAGACTTAAGTACAAGAAGACTGACTCTTCTTACAGTCTATGATTTGAACCATTCCTGTGACACTAGTTATAGATTCCGATGATTCACTTCAGGTTTACCGTATCCCTTGGACCTTCTTATTGACAATGAAACACAGAAATTGCATCGGAATTAAATAGAAAAGGCACAATGCCGACTTAAGTACAAGAAGACTGACCCTTCATACTGTCTATGTTTCGAACCATTCCTGTGACACTAGTTACAGATTCTGATGATTCACTTCAGGATTACTGTATCCCTCTACCTTCTTATTGACGATGAAACACAGAAATTGCATCGGAATTAAATACAAAAGGCACAATGCCGACTTAAGTACAAGAAGACTGACTCTTCCTACTGTCTATGATTTGAACCATTCGTGTGACACTAGTTATAGATTCCAAAGCTTCACTTCAGGTTTACTGTATCCTTTGGACCTTGTTATTGACGATGAAACACAGAAATTGCATCGGAATGAAATAGAAAAGGCTCAATGCCGACTTAAGTACAAGAAGACTGACCTTTCTTTCTGTCAATGTTTCGAACCATTAATGTGACGCTAGTTACAGATTCCGATGCTTCACTTCAGGGTTACTGCATTAATCTGACCTTCTTAATGACGATGAAACACAGAAATTACATCGGAATTAAATAGAAATGGCACAATGCCGACTTAAGTAGAAGAAGACTGACTCTTCCTACTGTCTATGTTTTGAACCATTCCTGTGACACTAGTTATAGATTCCGATGCATCACTTTAGGTTTACTCTATCCATAGGACCATCTTATTGACGATGAAACACAGAAATTGCAACGGAACCAAATACAAAAGGCACAATGCCGACTTAAGTACAAGAAGACTGACTCTTACAACAGTCTATGTTTTGAACGATTCCTGTGACATTAGTTATAGATTCCGATGCTTCACGTCAGGTTTACTGTATCCCTATGACCTTCTTATTGACGATGAAACACAGAAATTGCATCAGAATTAAAAAGAAAAGGCACAATGCCGACTTAAGTACAAGAAGACTGACTCTTCCTACTGTCTATGATTTGAAGCATTCCTATGACACTAGTTATAGATTCCGGTGCTTCACTTCAGGTTTACTGTAACCCTTTGAGCTTCTTATTGACGATGAAACACGGAAATTGCATCGGAAGTAATTAGGAAAGGTACAATGCCGACTTAAGTACAAGAAGACTGACTCTTCCTACTATCTATGTTTTGAACCATTTCTGTGACACTAGTTATAGATTCCGATGCTTCACTTCAGGTTTACTGTATCCCTTGAACCTTCTATTTGAGGATGAAACACAGATAATTGCATCGGAATTAAATAGAAAAGGCACAATGCCGACTTAAGTACAAGCAGACTGTTTCTTCTTACTGTCTATGTTTCGAACCATTCCTGTGACACTAGTCACAGATTCCGATGCTTCACTTCAGGGTTACTGTATTAATCTAACCTTCTTAATGACGATGAAACACAGAAATTGCATCGGAATTAAATAGAAATGGCACAATGCCGTCTTAAGTAGAAGAAGACTGACTCTTCCTACTGTCTATGTTTTGAACTAATCCTGTGACACTAGTTATAGATTCCGATGCTTCACTTCAGGCTTTCTCTCTCCATAGGACCTTCTTATTGACGATGAAACACAGAAATTGCAACGGAACCTAATACAAATGGCACAATGCCGACATAAGTACAAGAAGACTGACTCATACTACTGTCTATGATTTGAACGATTCCTGTGACATTAGTTATAGATTCCGATGTTTCACTTCAAGTTTACTGTATCCTTTGGACCATCTTATTTGCGACGAAATACAGAAATAGCATCGGAATTAAATACAAAAGGCACAATGCCGACATAAGTACAAGAAGGCTGACTCTTCATACTGACTGGTTTGAACAATTCCTGTGACACTAGTTATAGATTCCGATGCTCTACCTCAGGTTTACTGTATCCCTCTGACCTTCTTATTGACGATGAAACACTGAAATTGCATCGGAATTAGATACAAAAGGCACAATGCCAACTTATGTACAAAAAACCGACTCTTCTTACTGTCTATGGTTTGAACCTTTCCTGTGACACTAGTTATAGATTCCGATGCTTCACTTCAGGTTTACTGTATCCCTTGCACCCTCTTATTGACGATGAAACACAGAAATTGCATCGGAATTAAATACAAAAGGCACAATGCCGACTTAAGTACAAGAAGACTGACGCTTCTTACTGCCTGTGTTTTGAACCATTCCTGTGACACTAGTTATAGATTCCGATGCTTCACTTCAGGTTTACTGTATCCCTCTGACCTTCTTATTGACGATGAAACACAGAAATTGCATCGGAATTAAATACAAAAGGCACAATGCCGACTTAAGTACAAGAAGACTGACTCTTAGTACAGACTATGATTGAACCACTCCTGTTGCACTACTTATAGATTACGATGATTCACTTCAGGTTTACTGTATCTCTTGGACCTTCTTATTGACGATGAAACACAGATATTGCATCGGAATTAAATACAAAAGGCACAATGCCGACTTAAGTACAAGAAGACTGACTCTTCTTACTGACTATGTTTGGAACCATTCCTGTGACACTAATTATAGATTCCGATGCTTCTCTTCAGGTTTACTGTATCCCTCTGACCTTCTTATTGACGATGAAACACAGATATTGCATCGGAATTAAATAGAAAAGGCACATTGCCGACTTAAGTACAAGAAGACTGACTCTTCTTACTGAAATTGTTTTGAACCATTCCTGTGACACTAGTTACAGATTCCGATGATTCACTTCTGGTTTACTGTATCTATCTGACCTTCTTCTTGACGATGAAACACAGAAATTGCATTGGAATTAAACTGAAAAGGCACAATGCCGAATTAAGAACAAGAAGACTGACTCTCCTTACTGTCTATGCTTGGAACTACTCCTGTGACACTAGTTATAGATTCCGATGCTTCACTTCAGGTTTACTGTATCCCTTGGACCTTCGTATTGTCGATGAAACACAGAAATTGCATTGGAATTAAATAGAAAAGGCACAATGCGAACTTAAGTACAAGAAGACTGACTCTTCTTACAGACTATGTTTTGAACCATTCCTGTGACACTAGTTATAGATTCCGATGCTTCACTTCTGGTTTACTGTATCCCTCTGACCTTCTTATTGACGATGAAACACAGAAATTGCCTCGGAATGAAATAGAAAAGGCACAATGCCGACATAAGTACAAGAAGCCTGACTCTTCTTACTGTCTATGTTTTGAACCAATCCTGTGACACTAGTTATAGAATCCGATGCTTCATTTCAGGGTTACTGTATTAATCTGACCTTCTTAATGACGATGAAACACAGAAATTGCATCGGAATTAAATAGAAAAGGCACAATGCCGTCTTAAGTAGAAGAAGACTGACTCTTCCTACTGTCTATGATTTGAACTAATCCTATAACACTAGTTAGAGATTCCGATGCTTCACTTCAGGTTTACTCTATCCATAGGACCTTCTTATTGACGATGAAACACAGAAATTGCAACGGAACTAAATACAAAAGGCACAATGCCGACTTAAGTACAAGAAGACTGACTCATACTACTCTCTATGTTTTGAACGATTCCTGTGACATTAGTTATAGATTCCGATGCTTCACTTAAGGTTTACTGTATCCTTTGGACCATCTTATTGGCGACGAAATACAGAAATAGCATCGGAATTAATTACAGAAGGCACAAAGCCGACATAAGTACGAGAAGGCTGACTCTTCATACTGACTGATTTGAACCATTCCTGTGACACTAGTTATAGATTCCGATGCTTCACCTCAGGTTTACTGTATCCCTCTGACCTTCTTATTGACGATGTAACACTGAAATTGCATCGGAATTAAATACAAAAGGCACAATGCCAACTTATGTACAAAAAGACTGACTCTTCTTACTGACTATGTTTGAACCATTCCTGTGACACTAGTTATAGATTCCGATGCTTCACACCAGGTTTACTGTATCCCTCTGACCTTATTATTGACGATGAAACACAGAAATTGCATCGGAATTAAATACAAAACGCACAATGCCGACTTAAGTACAAGAAGACTGACTCTTCGTACTGACTATGCTCTGAACAATTCCTGTGACACTAGTTATAGATTACGATGATTCACTTCAGGTTTACTGTATCCCTTGGACCTTCTTATTGACGATGAAACACAGAAATCTAATCGGATTTAAATACAAAAGGCACAATGCCGACTTAAGTACAAGAAAACTGACTCTTCGTACTGACTATGCTTTGAATCATTCCTGTGACACTACTTATAGATTACGATGATTCACTTCAGGTTTACTGTATCCCTTGGACCTTCTTATTGACGATGAAACACAGAAATTGCATCGGAATTAAATACAAAAGGCACAATGCCGACTTAAGTACAAGAAGACTGACTCTTCTTACTGACTATGTTTTGAACCATTCCTGTGACACTAGTTATTGATTCCGATGCTTCACTTCTGGTTTACTGTATCCCTCTGACCTTCTTATCGACGATGAAAGACAGAAATTGCATCGGAATTAAATACAAAAGGCACAATGCCGACTTAAGTACAAGAAGACTGACTCTTAGTACAGACTATGATTGAACCACTCCTGTTGCACTAGTTATAGATTACGATGATTCACTTCAGGATTACTGTATCTCTTGGACCTTCTTATTGCCGATGAAACACAGATATTGCATCGGAATTAAATACAAAAGGCACAATGCCGACTTAAGTACAAGAAGACTGACTCTTCTTACTGACTATGTTTGGAACCATTCCTGTGACACTAATTATAGATTCCGATGCTTCTCTTCAGGTTTACTGTACCCCTCTGACCTTCTTATTGACGATGAAACACAGATATTGCATCGGAATTAAATAGAAAAGGCACATTGCCGACTTAAGTACAAGAAGACTGACTCTTCTTACTGACTATGTTTTGAACCTTTCCTGTGACACTAGTTATAGATTCCGATGATTCACTTCTGGTTTACTGTATCCCTCTGACCATCTTATTGACGATGAAACACAGAAATTGCCTCGGAATGAAATAGAAAAGGCACAATGCCGACTTAAGTACAAGAAGCCTGACTCTTCTTACTGTCTATGTTTTTAACCATTCCTCTGACACTAGTTATTGACTCCGATGCTTCACTTCAGGGTTACTGTATTAATCTGACCTTCTTAATGACGATGAAACACAGAAATTGCATCGGAATTAAATAGAAAAGGCACAATGCCGTCTTAAGTAGAAGAAGACTGACTCTTCCCACTGTCTATGTTTTGAACTAATCCTGTAACACTAGTTATAGATTCCGATGCTTCACTTCAGGTTTACTCTATCCATAGGACCTTCTTATTGACGATGAAACACAGAAATTGCAAAGGAACTAAATACAAAAGGCACAATGCCGATTTAAGTACAAGAAGACTGACTCATACTACTGTCTATGTTTTGAACGATTCCTGTGACATTAGTTATAGATTCCGATGCTTCACTTCAGGTTTACTGTATCCTCTGGAACATCTTATTGGCGACGAAATACAGAAATAGCATCGGAATTAATTACAAAAGGCACAATGCCGACATAAGTACAAGAAGGCTGACTCTTCATACTGACTGTTTTGAACCATTCCTGTGACACTAGTTATAGATTCCGACGCTTCACCTCAGGTTTACTGTATCCCTCTGACCTTCGTATTGACGATGAAACACTGAAATTGCATCGGAATTAAATACAAAAGGCACAATGCCAACTTATGTACAAAAAGACTGACTCTTCTTACTGACTATGTTTTGAACCATTCCTGTGACACTAGTTATAGATTCCGATGCTTCACACCAGGTTTACTGTATCCCTCTGACCTTATTATTGACGATGAAACACAGAAATTGCATCGGAATTAAATACAAAACGCACAATGCCGACTTAAGTACAAGAAGACTGACTCTTCGTACTGACTATGCTTTGAACAATTCCTGTGACACTAGTTATAGATTACGATGATTCACTTCAGGTTTACTGTATCCCTTGGACCTTCTTATTGACGATGAAACACAGAAATCTAATCAGATTTAAATACAAAAGGCACAATGCCGACTTAAGTACAAGAAGATTGACTCTTCGTACTGACTATGTTTGAATTATTCCTGTGACACTACTTATAGATTACGATGATTCACTTCAGGTTTACTGTATCCCTTGGACCTTCTTATTGACGATGAAACACAGAAATTGCATCGGAATTAAATACAAAAGGCACAATGCGCTCTTAAGGACAAGATGTCTGACTCTTCTTACTGACTATGTATTGAACCACTCCTGTGACACTAGTTATAGATTCCGATGCTTCACTTCTGGTTTACTGTATCCCTCTGACCTTCTTATTGACGATGAAACACAGAAATTGCCTCGGAATTAAATAGAAAGGGCACAATGCCGACTTATGTACAAGAAGTCTGACTCTTCTTACTGTCTATGCTTTTGAACCATTCCTCTGACAGTAGTTATTGATTCCGATGTTTCACTTCAGGTTTACTGTATCTCTTGGACATTATTATTGACGATGAATCACAGAAATTGCATCGGAATTAAATAGAAAAGGCACAATGCCGACTTTATTACAAGAAGCCTGCTTCTTCTTACTGTCTATGCTTCGAACCATTCCTGTGACGCTAGTTACAGATTCCGATGCTTCACTTCAGGGTTACTCTATTAATCGGACCTTCTTAATGACGATGAAACACAGAAATTGCATCGGCATTAAATAGGAAAGGCACAATGCCGACTTAAGTAGAAGAAGACTGACTCTTCCTACTGTCTATGTTTTCAACCATTCCTGAGACACTAGTTATAGATTCCGATGCTTCAGTTCAGGTTTACTGTATCCCTCTGACCTACTCATTGACGATGAAACTCAGATATTGCATCGGAATTAAATAGAAAAGGCACAATGCCGACTTAAGTACAAGAAGACTGACTCTTCTTACTGACTATGTTTTGAACCATTCCTGTGACACTAGTTATTGATTCCGATGCTTCACTTCTGGTTTACTGTATCCCTCTGACCCTCTTATTGACGATGAAACACAGAAATTGCATCGGAATTAAATACAAAAGGCACAATGCCGACTTAAGTACAAGAAGACTGACTCTTAGTACAGACTATGATTGAACCACTCCGGTTGCACTACTTATAGATTACGATGATTCACTTCAGGTTTACTGTATCTCTTGGACCTTCTTATTGACGATGAAACACAGATATTGAATCGGAATTAAATGCAAAAGGCACAATGCCGACTTAAGTACAAGAAGACTGACTCTTCTTACTGACTATGTTTGGAACCATTCCTGTGACACTAATTATAGATTCCGATGCTTCTCTTCTGGTTTACTGTATCCCTCTGACCTTCTTATTGACGATGAAACACAGATATTGCATCGGAATTAAATAGAAAAGGCACATTGCCGACTTAAGTACAAGAAGACTGACTCTTCTTACTGACTACGTTTTGAACCATTCCTGTGACACTAGTTATAGATTCCGATGATTCACTTCTGGTTTACTGTATCTATCTGACCTTCTTATTGACGATGAAACACAGAAATTGCATTGGAATTAAATTGAAAAGGCACAATGCCGAATTAAGTACAAAAAGACTGACTCTCCTTACTGTCTGTGCTTTGAACTAATCCTGTGACACTAGTTATAGATTCCGATGCTTCACTTCAGGTTTACTGTATCCCTTGGACCTTCGTATTGACGATGAAACACAGAAATTGCATTGGAATTAAATAGAAAAGGCTCAATGCGAACTTAAGTACAAGAAAACTGACTCTTCTTACAGACTATGTTTTGAACCATTCCTGTGACACTAGTTATAGATTCCGATGCTTCACTTCTGGTTTACTGTATCCCTCTGACCTTCTTATTGACGATGAAACACAGAAATTGCATCGGAATTAAATAGAAAAGGCACAATGCCGTCTTAAGTTGAAGAAGACTGACTCTTCCTACTGTCTATGTTTTGAACTAATCCTGTAACACTAGTTATAGATTCCGATGCTTCACTTCTGGTTTACTGTATCCCTCTGACCTTCTTATTGACGATGAAACACAGAAATTGCATCGGAATTAAATAGAAAAGACACAATGCCGACTTAAGTACAAGAAGACTGACTCTTCTTACTGACTATATCTTGATCCATTCCTGTGACACTAGTTATAGATTCCGATGCTTCACTTCAGGTTACTGTATCCCTTGGACCTTCATTTTGACGATGAAACACAGAAATTGCATCGGAATTAAATAGAAAAGGCACAATGCCGACTTAAGTACAAGAAGACTGACTCTTCCTACTGTCTATGTTTTGAACGATTCCTGTGACATTAGTTATGGATTCCGATTTTTCACTTCAAGTTAACTGTATCCTTTGGACCTTCTTATTGGCAACGAAACACAGAAATTGCATCGGAATTAAATACAAAAGGCACAATGCCGACTTAAGTACAAGAAGACTGACCCTTCTTACTGACTGTTTTGAACCATTCCTGTGACACTAGTTATAGATTCCGATACTTCACTTCAGGTTTACTGCATCCCTCTGACCTTGTTATTGACGATGATACACAGAAGTTGGATCGGAATTAAATGCAAAAGGCACAATGCAGACTTAAGTACAAGAAGACTGACTCTTCTTACAGTCTATGATTTGAACCATTCCTGTGACACTAGTTATAGATTCCGATGATTCACTTCAGGTTTACCGTATCCCTTGGACCTTCTTATTGACAATGAAACACAGAAATTGCATCGGAATTAAATAGAAAAGGCACAATGCCGACTTAAGTACAAGAAGACTGACCCTTCATACTGTCTATGTTTTGAACCATTCCTGTGACACTAGTTACACATTCTGATGATTCACTTCAGGATTACTGTATCCCTCTACCTTCTTATTGACGATGAAACACAGAAATTGCATCGGAATTAAATACAAAAGTCACAATGCCGACTTAAGTACAAGAAGACTGACTCTTCCTACTGTTTATGATTTGAACCATTCGTGTGACACTAGTTATAGATTCCAAAGCTTCACTTCAGGTTTACTGTATCCTTTGGACCTTGTTATTGACGATGAAAGACAGAAATTGCATCGGAATGAAATAGAAAAGGCTCAATGCCGACTTAAGTACAAGAAGACTGACCTTTCTTTCTGTCAATGTTTCGAACCATTAATGTGACGCTAGTTACAGATTCCGATGCTTCACTTCAGGGTTACTGCATTAATCTAACCTTCTTAATGACGATGAAACACAGAAATTACATCGGAATTAAATAGAAATGGCACAATGCCGACTTAAGTAGAAGAAGACTGACTCTTCCTACTGTCTATGTTTTGAACCATTCCTGTGACACTAGTTATAGATTCCGATGCATCACTTTAGGTTTACTCTATCCATAGGACCTTCTTATTGACGATGAAACACAGAAATTGCAACGGAACCAAATACAAAAGGAACAATGCCGACTTAAGTACAAGAAGACTGACTCTTACAACAGTCTATGTTTTGAACGATTCCTGTGACATTAGTTATAGATTCCGATGCTTCACTTCAGGTTTACTGTATCCCTATGACCTTCTTATTGACGATGAAACACAGAAATTGCATCAGAATTAAAAAGAAAAGGCACAATGCCGACTTAAGTACAAGAAGACTGACTCTTCCTACTGTCCATGATTTGAAGCATTCCTGTGACACTAGTTATAGATTGTGGTGCTTCACTTCAGGTTTACTGTAACCCTTTGAGCTTCTTATTGACGATGAAACACAGAAATTGCATCGGAATTAAATAGAAAAGGTACAATGCCGACTTAAGTACAAGAAGACTGACTCTTCCTACTATCTATGTTTTGAACCATTCCTGTGACACTAGTTATAGATTCCGATGCTTCACTTCAGGTTTACTGTATCCCTTGAACCTTCTATTTGACGATGAAACACAGATAATTGCATCGGAATTAAATAGAAAAGGCACAATGCCGACTTAAGTACAAGCAGACTGTTTCTTCTTACTGTCTATGTTTCGAACCATTCCTGTGACGCTAGTCACAGATTCCGATGCTTCACTTCAGGGTTACTGTATTAATCTGACCTTCTTAATGACGATGAAACACAGAAATTGCATCGGAATTAAATAGAAATGGCACAATGCCGTCTTAAGTAGAAGAAGACTGACTCTTCCTACTGTCTATGTTTTGAACTAATCCTGTGACACTAGTTATAGATTCCGATGCTTCACTTCAGGCTTTCTCTCTCCATAGGACCTTCTTATTGACGATGGAACACAGAAATTGCAACGGAACAAAATACAAATGGCACAATGCCGACATAAGTACAAGAAGACTGACTCATACTACTGTCTATGATTTGAACGATTCCTGTGACATTAGTTATAGATTCCGATGTTTCACTTCAAGTTTACTGTATCCTTTGGACCATCTTATTTGCGACGAAATACAGAAATAGCATCGGAATTAAATACAAAAGGCACAATGCCGACATAAGTACAAGAAGGCTGACTCTTCATACTGACTGGTTTGAACAATTCCTGTGACACTAGTTATAGATGCCGATGCTCTACCTCAGGTTTACTGTATCCCTCTGACCTTCTTATTGACGATGAAACACTGAAATTGCATCGGAATTAGATACAAAAGGCACAATGCCAACTTATGTACAAAAAACCGACTCTTCTTACTGTCTATGGTTTGAACCTTTCCTGTGACACTAGTTATAGATTCCGATGCTTCACTTCAGGTTTACTGTATCCCTTGCACCCTCTTATTGACGATGAAACACAGAAATTGCATCGGAATTAACTACAAAAGGCACAATGCCGACTTAAGTACAAGAAGACTGACCCTTCTTACTGTCTGTGTTTTGAACCATTCCTGTGACACTAGTTATAGATTCCGATGCTTCACTTCAGGTTTACTGTATCCCTCTGACCTTCTTATTGACGATGAAACACAGAAATTGCATCGGAATTAAATACAAAAGGCACAATGCCGACTTAAGTACAAGAAGACTGACTCTTAGTACAGACTATGATTGAACCACTCCTGTTGCACTACTTATAGATTACGATGATTCACTTCAGGTTTACTGTATCTCTTGGACCTTCTTATTGACGATGAAACACAGATATTGCATCGGAATTAAATTCAAAAGGCACAATGCCGACTTAAGTACAAGAAGATTGACTCTTCTTACTGACTATGTTTGGAACCATTCCTGTGACACTAATTATTGATTCCGATGCTTCTCTTCTGGTTTACTGTATTACTCTGACCTTCTTATTGACGATGAAACACAGATATTGCATCGGAAATAAATAGAAAAGGCACATTGCCGACTTAAGTACAAGAAGACTGACTCTTCTTACTGACTATGTTTTGAACCATTCCTGTGACACTAGTTATAGATTCCGATGATTCACTTCTGGTTTACTGTATCTATCTGACCTTCTTCTTGACGATGAAACACAGAAATTGCATTGGAATTAAACTGAAAAGGCACAATGCCGAATTAAGTACAAGAAGACTGACTCTCCTTACTGTCTATGCTTTGAACTAATCCTGTGACACGAGTTATAGATTCCGATGCTTCACTTCAGGTATACTGTATCCCTTGGACCTTCGTATTGTCGATGAAACACAGAAATTGCATTGGAATTAAATAGAAAAGGCACAATGCGAACTTAAGTACAAGAAGACTGACTCTTCTTACAGACTATGTTTTGAACCATTCCTGTGACACTAGTTATTGATTCCGATGCTTCACTTCTGGTTTACTGTATCCCTCTGACCTTCTTATTGACGATGAAACACAGAAATTGCCTCGGAATGAAATAGAAAAGGCACAATGCCGACTTAAGTAGAAGAAGCCTGACTCTTCTTACTGTCTATGTTTTCAACCATTCCTGTGACACTAGTTATAGATTCCGATGCTTCATTTCAGGGTTACTGTATTAATCTGACCTTCTTAATGACGATGAAACACAGAAATTGCATCGGAATTAAATAGAAAAGGCACAATGCCGTCTTAAGTAGAAGAAGACTGACTCTTCCTACTGTCTATGATTTGAACTAATCCTGTAACACTAGTTAGAGATTCCGATGCTTCACTTCAGGTTTACTCTATCCATAGGACCTTCTTATTGACGATGAAACACAGAAATTGCAACGGAACTAAATACAAAAGGCACAATGCCGACTTAAGTACAAGAAGACTGACTCATACTACTGTCTATGTTTAGAACGATTCCTGTGACATTAGTTATAGATTCCGATGCTTCACTTAAGGTTTACTGCATCCTTTGGACCATCTTATTGGCGACGAAATACAGAAATAGCATCGGAATTAATTACAGAAGCCACAATGCCGACATAAGTACGAGAAGGCTGACTCTTCATACTGACTGATTTGAACCATTCCTGTGACACTAGTTATAGATTCCGATGCTTCACCTCAGGTTTACTGTATCCCTCTGACCTTCTTATTGACGATGTAACACTGAAATTGCATCGGAATTAAATACAAAAGGCACAATGCCAACTTATGTACAAAAAGACTGACTTTTCTTACTGACTATGTTTGAACCATTCCTGTGACACTAGTTATAGATTCCGATGCTTCACACCAGGTTTACTGTATCCCTCTGACCTTATTATTGACGATGAAACACAGAAATTGCATCGGAATTAAATACAAAACGCACAATGCCGACTTAAGTACAAGAAGACTGACTCTTCGTACTGACTATGCTCTGAACAATTCCTGTGACACTAGTTATAGATTACGATGATTCACTTCAGGTTTACTGTATCCCTTGGACCATCTTATTGACGATGAAACACAGAAATCTAATCGGATATATATACAAAAGGCACAATGCCGACTTAAGTACAAGAAGACTGACTCTTCGTACTGACTATGCTTTGAATCATTCCTGTGACACTACTTATAGATTACGATGATTCACTTCAGGTTTACTGTATCCCTTGGACCTTCTTATTGACGATGAAACACAGAAATTGCATCGGAATTAAATACAAAAGGCACAATGCCGACTTAAGTACAAGAAGACTGACTCTTCTTACTGACTATGTTTTGAACCATTCCTGTGACACTAGTTATTGATTCCGATGCTTCACTTCTGGTTTACTGTATCCCTCTGACCTTCTTATCGACGATGAAACACAGAAATTGCATCGGAATTAAATACAAAAGGCACAATGCCGACTTAAGTACAAGAAGACTGACTCTTAGTACAGACTATGATTGAACCACTCCTGTTGCACTACTTATAGATTACGATGATTCACTTCAGGTTTACTGTATCTCTTGGACCTTCTTATTGACGATGAAACACAGATATTGCATCGGAATTAAATACAAAAGCCACAATGCCGACTTAAGTACAAGAAGACTGACTCTTCTTACAGACTATGTTTGGAACCATTCCTGTGACACTAATTATAGATTCCGATGCTTCTCTTCAGGTTTACTGTACCCCTCTGACCTTCTTATTGACGATGAAACACAGATATTGCATCGGAATTAAATAGAAAAGGCACATTGCCGACTCAAGTACAAGAAGACTGACTCTTCTTACTGACTATGTTTTGAACCTTTCCTGTGACACTAGTTATAGATTCCGATGATTCACTTCTGGTTTACTGTATCTATCTGACCGTCTTATTGACGATGAAACTCAGAAATTGCATTGGAATTAAATTGAAAAGGCACAATGCCGAATTAAGTACAAGAAGACTGACTCTCCTTACTGTCTATGCTTTGAACTAATCCTGTGACACTAGTTATAGATTCCGATGCTTCACTTCAGGTTTACTGTGTCCCTTGGACCTTCGTATTGACGATGAAACACAGAAATTGCATTGGAATTAAATAGAAAAGGCTCAATGCGAACTTAAGTACAAGAAGACTGACTCTTCTTACAGACTATGTTTTGAACCATTCCTGTGACACTAGTTATAGATTCCGATGATTCACTTCTGGTTTACTGTATCCCTCTGACCATCTTATTGACGATGAAACACAGAAATTGCCTCCGAATGAAATAGAAAAGGCACAATGCCGACTTAAGTACAAGAAGCCTGACTCTTCTTACTGTCTATGTTTTGAACCATTCCTGTGACACTAGTTATTGATTCCGATGCTTCACTTCAGGGTTACTGTATTATTCTGGCCTTCTTAATGACGATGAAACACAGAAATTACATCGGAATTAAATAGAAAAGGCACAATGCCGTCTTAAGTAGAAGAAGACTGACCCTTCTTACTGTCTGTGTTTTGAACCATTCCTGTGACACTAGTTATAGATTCCGATGCTTCACTTCAGGTTTACTGTATCCCTCTGACCTTCTTATTGACGATGAAACACAGAAATTGCATCGGAATTAAATACAAAAGGCACATTGCCGACTTAAGTACAAGAAGACTGACTCTTCTTACTGACTATGTTTTGAACCATTCCTGTGACACTAGTTATAGATTCCGATGATTCGCTTCTGGTTTACTGTATCTATCTGACCTTCTTCTTGACGATGAAACACAGAAATTGCATTGGAATTAAACTGAAAAGGCACAATGCCGAATTAAGTACAAGAAGACTGACTCTCCTTACTGTCTATGCTTTGAACTAATCCTGTGACACGAGTTATAGATTCCGATGCTTCACTTCAGGTATACTGTATCCCTTGGACCTTCGTATTGTCGATGAAACACAGAAATTGCATTGGAATTAAATAGAAAAGGCACAATGCGAACTTAAGTACAAGAAGACTGACTCTTCTTACAGACTATGTTTTGAACCATTCCTGTGACACTAGTTATTGATTCCGATGCTTCACTTCTGGTTTACTGTATCCCTCTGACCTTCTTATTGACGATGAAACACAGAAATTGCCTCGGAATGAAATAGAAAAGGCACAATGCCGACTTAAGTAGAAGAAGCCTGACTCTTCTTACTGTCTATGTTTTCAACCATTCCTGTGACACTAGTTATAGATTCCGATGCTTCATTTCAGGGTTACTATATTAATCTGACCTTCTTAATGTCGATGAAACACAGAAATTGCATCGGAATTAAATAGAAAAGGCACAATGCCGTCTTAAGTAGAAGAAGACTGACTCTTCCTACTGTCTATGATTTGAACTAATCCTGTAACACTAGTTAGAGATTCCGATGCTTCACTTCAGGTTTACTCTATCCATAGGACCTTCTTATTGACGATGAAACACAGAAATTGCAACGGAACTAAATACAAAAGGCACAATGCCGACTTAAGTACAAGAAGACTGACTCATACTACTGTCTATGTTTTGAACGATTCCTGTGACATTAGTTATAGATTCCGATGCTTCACTTAAGGTTTACTGCATCCTTTGGACCATCTTATTGGCGACGAAATACAGAAATAGCATCGGAATTAATTACAGAAGCCACAATGCCGACATAAGTACGAGAAGGCTGACTCTTCATACTGACTGATTTGAACCATTCCTGTGACACTAGTTATAGATTCCGATGCTTCACCTCAGGTTTACTGTATCCCTCTGACCTTCTTATTGACGATGTAACACTGAAATTGCATCGGAATTAAATACAAAAGGCACAATGCCAACTTATGTACAAAAAGACTGACTTTTCTTACTGACTATGTTTGAACCATTCCTGTGACACTAGTTATAGATTCCGATGCTTCACACCAGGTTTACTGTATCCCTCTGACCTTATTATTGACGATGAAACACAGAAATTGCATCGGAATTAAATACAAAACGCACAATGCCGACTTAAGTACAAGAAGACTGACTCTTCGTACTGACTATGCTCTGAACATTTCCTGTGACACTAGTTATAGATTACGATGATTCACTTCAGGTTTACTGTATCCCTTGGACCTTCTTATTGACGATGAAACACAGAAATCTAATCGGATATAAATACAAAAGGCACAATGCCGACTTAAGTACAAGAAGACTGACTCTTCGTACTGACTATGCTTTGAATCATTCCTGTGACACTACTTATAGATTACGATGATTCACTTCAGGTTTACTGTATCCCTTGGACCTTCTTATTGACGATGAAACACAGAAACTGCATCGGAATTAAATACAAAAGGCACAATGCCGACTTAAGTACAAGAAGACTGACTCTTCTTACTGACTATGTTTTGAACCATTCCTGTGACACTAGTTATTGATTCTGATGCTTCACTTCTGGTTTACTGTATCCCTCTGACCTTCTTATCGACGATGAAACACAGAAATTGCATCGGAATTAAATACAAAAGGCACAATGCCGACTTAAGTACAAGAAGACTGACTCTTAGTACAGACTATGATTGAACCACTCCTGTTGCACTACTTATAGATTACGATGATTCACTTCAGGTTTACTGTATCTCTTGGACCTTCTTATTGACGATGAAACACAGATATTGCATCGGAATTAAATACAAAAGGCACAATGCCGACTTAAGTACAAGAAGACTGACTCTTCTTACAGACTATGTTTGGAACCATTCCTGTGACACTAATTATAGATTCCGATGCTTCTCTTCAGGTTTACTGTACCCCTCTGACCTTCTTATTGACGATGAAACACAGATATTGCATCGGAATTAAATAGAAAAGGCACATTGCCGACTCAAGTACAAGAAGACTGACTCTTCTTACTGACTATGTTTTGAACCTTTCCTGTGACACTAGTTATAGATTCCGATGATTCACTTCTGGTTTACTGTATCTATCTGACCGTCTTATTGACGATGAAACTCAGAAATTGCATTGGAATTAAATTGAAAAGGCACAATGCCGAATTAAGTACAAGAAGACTGACTCTCCTTACTGTCTATGCTTTGAACTAATCCTGTGACACTAGTTATAGATTCCGATGCTTCACTTCAGGTTTACTGTATCCCTTGGACCTTCGTATTGACGATGAAACACAGAAATTGCATTGGAATTAAATAGAAAAGGCTCAATGCGAACTTAAGTACAAGAAGACTGACTCTTCTTACAGACTATGTTTTGAACCATTCCTGTGACACTAGTTATAGATTCCGATGATGCACTTCTGGTTTACTGTATCCCTCTGACCATCTTATTGACGATGAAACACAGAAATTGCCTCCGAATGAAATAGAAAAGGCACAATGCCGACTTAAGTACAAGAAGCCTGACTCTTCTTACTGTCTATGTTTTGAACCATTCCTGTGACACTAGTTATTGATTCCGATGCTTCACTTCAGGGTTACTGTATTATTCTGGCCTTCTTAATGACGATGAAACACAGAAATTACATCGGAATTAAATAGAAAAGGCACAATGCCGTCTTAAGTAGAAGAAGACTGACCCTTCTTACTGTCTGTGTTTTGAACCATTCCTGTGACACTAGTTATAGATTCCGATGCTTCACTTCAGGTTTACTGTATCCCTCTGACCTTCTTATTGACGATGAAACACAGAAATTGCATCGGAATTAAATACAAAAGGCACAATGCCGACTTAAGTACAAGAAGACTGACTCTTAGTACAGACTATGATTGAACCACTCCTGTTGCACTACTTATAGATTACGATGATTCACTTCAGGTTTACTGTATCTCTTGGACCTTCTTATTGACGATGAAACACAGATATTGCATCGGAATTAAATTCAAAAGGCACAATGCCGACTTAAGTACAAGAAGATTGACTCTTCTTACTGACTATGTTTGGAACCATTCCTGTGACACTAATTATTGATTCCGATGCTTCTCTTCTGGTTTACTGTATCCCTCTGACCTTCTTATTGACGATGAAACACAGATATTGCATCGGAATGAAATAGAAAAGGCACATTGCCGACTTAAGTACAAGAAGACTGACTCTTCTTACTGACTATGTTTTGAACCATTCCTGTGACACTAGTTATAGATTGCGATGATTCACTTCTGGTTTACTGTATCTATCTGACCTTCTTCTTGACGATGAAACACAGAAATTGCATTGGAATTAAACTGAAAAGGCACAATGCCGAATTAAGTACAAGAAGACTGACTCTCCTTACTGTCTATGCTTTGAACTAATCCTGTGACACGAGTTATAGATTCCGATGCTTCACTTCAGGTTTACTGTATCCCTTGGACCTTCGTATTGTCGATGAAACACAGAAATTGCATTGGAATTAAATAGAAAAGGCACAATGCGAACTTAAGTACAAGAAGACTGACTCTTCTTACAGACTATGTTTTGAACCATTCCTGTGACACTAGTTATTGATTCCGATGCTTCACTTCTGGTTTACTGTATCCCTCTGACCTTCTTATTGACGATGAAACACAGAAATTGCCTCGGAATGAAATAGAAAAGGCACAATGCCGACTTAAGTAGAAGAAGCCTGACTCTTCTTACTGTCTATGTTTTCAACCATTCCTGTGACACTAGTTATAGATTCCGATGCTTCATTTCAGGGTTACTGTATTAATCTGACCTTCTTAATGACGATGAAACACAGAAATTGCATCGGAATTAAATAGAAAAGGCACAATGCCGTCTTAAGTAGAAGAAGACTGACTCTTCCTACTGTCTATGATTTGAACTAATCCTGTAACACTAGTTAGAGATTCCGATGCTTCACTTCAGGTTTACTCTATCCATAGGACCTTCTTATTGACGATGAAACACAGAAATTGCAACGGAACTAAATACAAAAGGCACAATGCCGACTTAAGTACAAGAAGACTGACTCATACTACTGTCTATGTTTTGAACGATTCCTGTGACATTAGTTATAGATTCCGATGCTTCACTTAAGGTTTACTGCATCCTTTGGACCATCTTATTGGCGACGAAATACAGAAATAGCATCGGAATTAATTACAGAAGCCACAATGCCGACATAAGTACGAGAAGGCTGACTCTTCATACTGACTGATTTGAACCATTCCTGTGACACTAGTTATAGATTCCGATGCTTCACCTCAGGTTTACTGTATCCCTCTGACCTTCTTATTGACGATGTAACACTGAAATTGCATCGGAATTAAATACAAAAGGCACAATGCCAACTTATGTACAAAAAGACTGACTTTTCTTACTGACTATGTTTGAACCATTCCTGTGACACTAGTTATAGATTCCGATGCTTCACACCAGGTTTACTGTATCCCTCTGACCTTATTATTGACGATGAAACACAGAAATTGCATCGGAATTAAATACAAAACGCACAATGCCGACTTAAGTACAAGAAGACTGACTCTTCGTACTGACTATGCTCTGAACAATTCCTGTGACACTAGTTATAGATTACGATGATTCACTTCAGGTTTACTGTATCCCTTGGACCTTCTTATTGACGATGAAACACAGAAATCTAATCGGATTTAAATACAAAAGGCACAATGCCGACTTAAGTACAAGAAGACTGACTCTTCGTACTGACTATGCTTTGAATCATTCCTGTGACACTACTTATAGATTACGATGATTCACTTCAGGTTTACTGTATCCCTTGGACCTTCTTATTGACGATGAAACACAGAAATTGCATCGGAATTAAATACAAAAGGCACAATGCCGACTTAAGTACAAGAAGACTGACTCTTCTTACTGACTATGTTTTGAACCATTCCTGTGACACTAGTTATTGATTCCGATGCTTCACTTCTGGTTTACTGTATCCCTCTGACCTTCTTATCGACGATGAAACACAGAAATTGCATCGGAATTAAATACAAAAGGCACAATGCCGACTTAAGTACAAGAAGACTGACTCTTAGTACAGACTATGATTGAACCACTCCTGTTGCACTACTTATAGATTACGATGATTCACTTCAGGTTTACTGTATCTCTTGGACCTTCTTATTGACGATGAAACACAGATATTGCATCGGAATTAAATACAAAAGGCACAATGCCGACTTAAGTTCAAGAAGACTGACTCTTCTTACAGACTATGTTTGGAACCATTCCTGTGACACTAATTATAGATTCCGATGCTTCTCTTCAGGTTTACTGTACCCCTCTGACCTTCTTATTGACGATGAAACACAGATATTGCATCGGAATTAAATAGAAAAGGCACATTGCCGACTCAAGTACAAGAAGACTGACTCTTCTTACTGGCTATGTTTTGAACCTTTCCTGTGACACTAGTTATAGATTCCGATGATTCACTTCTGGTTTACTGTATCTATCTGACCGTCTTATTGACGATGAAACTCAGAAATTGCATTGGAATTAAATTGAAAAGGCACAATGCCGAATTAAGTACAAGAAGACTGACTCTCCTTACTGTCTATGCTTTGAACTAATCCTGTGACACTAGTTATAGATTCCGATGCTTCACTTCAGGTTTACTGTATCCCTTGGACCTTCGTATTGACGATGAAACACTGAAATTGCATTGGAATTAAATAGAAAAGGCTCAATGCGAACTTAAGTACAAGAAGACTGACTCTTCTTACAGACTATGTTTTGAACCATTCCTGTGACACTAGTTACAGATTCCGATGATTCACTTCTGGTTTACTGTATCCCTCTGACCATCTTATTGACGATGAAACACAGAAATTGCCTCCGAATGAAATAGAAAAGGCACAATGCCGACTTAAGTACAAGAAGCCTGACTCTTCTTACTGTCTATGTTTTGAACCATTCCTGTGACACTAGTTATTGATTCCGATGCTTCACTTCAGGGTTACTGTATTATTCTGGCCTTCTTAATGACGATGAAACACAGAAATTGCATCGGAATTAAATAGAAAAGGCACAATGCCGTCTTAAGTAGAAGAAGACTGACTCTTCCCACTGTCTATGTTTTGAACTAATCCTGTAACACTAGTTATAGATTCCGATGCTTCACTTCAGGTTTACTCTATCCATAGGACCTTCTTATTGACGATGAAACACAGAAATTGCAAAGGAACTAAATACAAAAGGCACAATGCCGATTTAAGTACAAGAAGACTGACTCATACTACTGCCTATGTTTTGAACGATTCCTGTGACATTAGTTATAGATTCCGATGCTTCACTTCAGGTTTACTGTATCCTCTGGACCATCTTATTGGCGACGAAATACAGAAACAGCATCGGAATTAATTACAAAAGGCACAATGCCGACATAAGTACAAGAAGGCTGACTCTTCATACTGACTGTTTTGATCCATTCCTGTGACACTAGTTATAGATTCCGACGCTTCACCTCAGGTTTACTGTATCCCTCTGACCTTCGTATTGACGATGAAACACTGAAATTGCATCGGAATTAAATACAAAAGGCACAATGCCAACTTATGTACAAAAAGACTGACTCTTCTTACTGACTATGTTTTGAACCATTCCTGTGACACTAGTTATAGATTCCGATGCTTCACACCAGGTTTACTGTATCCCTCTGACCTTATTATTGACGATGAAACACAGAAATTGCATCGGAATTAAATACAAAACGCACAATGCCGACTTAAGTACAAGAAGACTGACTCTTCGTACTGACTATGCTTTGAACAATTCCTGTGACACTAGTTATAGATTACGATGATTCACTTCAGGTTTACTGTATCCCTTGGACCTTCTTATTGACGATGAAACACAGAAATCTAATCGGATTTAAATACAAAAAGCACAATGCCGACTTAAGTACAAGAAGACTGACTCTTCGTACTGACTATGCTTTGAATCATTCCTGTGACACTACTTATAGATTACGATGATTCACTTCAGGTTTACTGTATCCCTTGGACCTTCTTATTGACGATGAAACACAGAAATTGCATCGGAATTAAATACAAAAGGCACAATGCCGACTTAAGTACAAGAAGACTGACTCTTCATACTGACTCTGTTTGGAACCATTCCTGTGACACTAGTTATAGATTCCGATGCTTCACTTCAGGTTTACTGTATCCCTCTGACCTTCTTATTGACGATGAAACACGTATATTGCATCGGAATTAAATAGAAAAGGCACAATGCCGACTTAAGTACAAGAAGACTGACTCTTCTTACTGACTATGTTTTGAACCATTCCTGTGACACTAGTTATAGATTCCGATGCTTCACTTCTGGTTTACTGTATCCCTCTGACCTACTTATTGACGATGAAACACAGAAATTGCATCGGAATTAAATAGAAAAGACACAATGCCGACTTAAGTACAAGAAGACTGACTCTTCTTACTGTCTATGTTTTGAACCAATCCTGTGACACTAGTTATAGATTCCGATGCTTCACTTCAGGTTTACTGTATTAATCTGGCCTTCTTATTGACGATGAAACACAGAAATTGAATCGGAATTAAATAGAAAAGGCACAATGCCGGCTTTACTACAAAGAGACTGACTCTTCTTATTGTCTATGTTTTGAACCATTCCTGTGACACTAGTTATAGAATCCGATGCTTCACTTCAGGTTTACTGTATCCTCTGGACCATCTTATTGGCGACGAAATACAGAAACAGCATCGGAATTAATTACAAAAGGCACAATGCCGGCTTTACTACAAAGAGACTGACTCTTCTTATTGTCTATGTTATGAACCATTCCTGTGACACTAGTTATTCATTCCGATGTTTCACTTCAGGTTTACTGTATCCCTTGGACATTATTATTGACGATGAATCACAGAAATTGCATCGGAATTAAATAGAAAAGGCACAATGCCGACTTTATCACAAGAAGACTGTTTCTTCTTACTGTCTATGCTTCGAACCATTCCTGTGACGCTAGTTACAGATTCCGATGCTTCACTTCAGGGTTACTCTATTAATCGAACCTTCTTAATGACGATGAAACACAGAAATTGCATCGGAATTAAATAGGAAAGGCACAATGCCGACTTAAGTAGAAGAAGACTGACTCTTCCTACTGTCTATGTTTTCAACCATTCCTGAGACACTAGTTATAGATTCCGATGCTTCAGTTCAGGTTTACTGTATCCCTCTGACCTTCTCATTGACGATGAAACTCAGAAATTGCATCGGAATTAAATACAAAAGACACAATGCCGACTTAAGTACATGAAAACTGACTCTTCTTACTGTCAATGTCTTGAACCAATCCTGTGACACTAGTTATAAATTCCGATGCTTCACTTAGGTTTACTGTATCCATAGGACCTTCTTATTGATGGTGAAACACAGAAATTGACGGAACTAAATACAAAAGGCACAATGCCGACTTAAGTACAAGAAGACTGACTCTTACTACTGTCTATGTTTTGAACGATTCCTGTGACATTAGTTATAGATTCCGAGGCTTAACTTCAGGTTTACTGTATCCTTTAGACCATCTTATTGGCGACGAAATATAGAAATAGCATCCGAATTAATTACAAAAGGCACAATGCCGACTTAAGTACAAGAAGACTGACTCTTCTTATTGTCTATGTTTTGAACCATTCCTGAGACACTAGTTATAGATTCCGATGCTTCTGTTCAGGTTTACTATATCCCTCTGACCTTCTCATTGACGATGAAACTCAGAAATTGCATCGGAATGAAATACAAAAGGCACAATGCAAACTTAAGTACAAGAAGACTGACTCTTCCTACTGTCTATGTTTTGAACCATACCTGTGACACTAGTTATAGATTCCGATGCTTCACTTCAGGTTTACTGTATCCATCTGACCTTCTTGTTAACGATTAAACACAGAAATTGCATCGGAATTAAATAGACGAGGCACAATGCCGACTTAAGTACAAGAAGACTGACACTTCCTACTATCTATGTTTTGAACCATTCCTATGACACTAGTTATAGATTCCGATGCTTCACTTCAGGTTTACTGTATCCCTCCGACCTTCTTTTTGACGATGAAACACAGAAATTGCATCAGAATTAAATAGAAAAGGCACAATGCCGACTTAAGTACAAGAAGATTGACTCTTACTACTGTCTATGTTTTGAACCATTCCTGTGACACTAGTTATAGATTCCGATGCTTCACTTCAGGTTCACTGTATCCCTCTGACCTTCTTTTTGACGATGAAACACAGAAATAGCATCGGAATTAAATAGAAAATGTACAATGCTGCCTTAAGTACAAGAAGACTGACTCTTCTTACAGTCTATGTTCTGAACCATTCCTGTGTCACTAGTTATAGATTCCGATGCTTCACTTCAGGTTTACTGTATCCTTTGGACCTTGTTATTGACGATGAAACACAGAAATTGCATCGGAATTAAATACAAAATGCACAATGCCGAATTAAGTACAAGAAGACTGACTCTTCTTTCTAACTGTTTTGAACCATTCCTGTGACACTAGTTATAGATTCCGATGCTTCACTTCGGGTTTACTGTATCCCTCTGACCTTCTTATTGACGATGAAACACAGAAATTGCATCGGAATTAAATACAAACGGAACAATGCCAACGTAAGTACAAAAAGACTGACTATTCTTACTGACTATGATTTGAACCATTCCTGGGACACTAGTTATAGATTCCGATGCTTCACATCACGTTTACTGTAACCCTTGCACCTTCTTATTGACGATGAAACACAGAAATTGCATCGGAATTAAATAGTAAAGGCACAATGCCGACTTAAGTACAAGACGAACGACTCTTCTTACTGACTATGTTTTGAACCATTCCTGTGACACTAGTTATTGATTCCGATGCTTCACTTCTGGTTTAGTGTATCCCTCTGACCTTCTTATTGACGATGAAACACAGAAATTGCATCGGAATTAAATACAAAAGGCACAATGCCGACTTAAGTACAAGAAGACTGACTCTTAGTACAGACTATGATTGAACCACTCCGGTTGCGCTACTTATAGATTACGATGATTCACTTTAGGTTTACTGTATCCCTTGGACATTCTTATTGACGATGAAACACAGATATTGCATCGGAATAAAATAGAAAAGGCACAATGGCGACTTAAGTACAAGAAGAATGACTCTTCTTACTGACTGTTTTGAACCATTCCTGTCACACTAGTTATAGATTCCGATGCTTCACTTCAGGTTTACTGTATCCCTCTGACCTTCTTATTGACGATGATACACAGAAATTGCTTCAGAATTAAATACAAAAGGCACAATGCCGACTTAAGTACAAGGAGACTGACCCTTCTTACTGACTGTTTTGAACCATTCCTGTGACACTAGTTATAGATTCCGATACTTCACTTCGGGTTTACTGCATCCCTCTGACCTTGTTATTGACGATGATACACAGAAATTGGATCGGAATTAAATACAAAAGGCACAATGCAGACTTAAGTACAAGAAGACTGACTCTTCTTACAGTCTATGATTTGAACCATTCCTGTGACACTAGTTATAGATTCCGATGCTTCACTTTAGGTTTACCGTATCCCTTGGACCTTCTTATTGACAATGAAACACAGAAATTGCATCGGAATTAAATACAAAAGGCACAATGCCGACTTAAGTACAAGAAGACTGACCCTTCATACTGTCTATGTTTTGAACGATTCCTGTGACACTAGTTACAGATTCTGATGATTCACTTCAGGATTACTGTTTCCCTCTGACCTTCTTATTGACGATGAAACACAGAAATTGCATCGGAATTAAATACAAAACGCACAATGCCGACTTAAGTACAAGAAGACTGACTCTTCTTACTGTCTATGTTTTGAACCATTCGTGTGACACTAGTTATGGATTCCGATGCTTCACTTCAGGTTTACTGTATCCTTTGGACCTTGTTATTGCCGATGAAACACAGAAATTTCATCGGAATGAAATAGAAAAGGCTCAATGCCGACTTAAGTACAAAAAGACTGACTCTTCCTACTATCTATGCTTTGAACCATTCCGGTGACACTCGTTATAGATTCCGATGCTTCACTTCAGGTTTACTCTATCCCTAGGACCTTCTTATTGACGATGAAACATAGAAATTGCATCGGAATTAAATACAAAAGGCACAATGCCGACTTAAGTACAAGAAGACTGACCCTTCTTTCTGTCTATGCTTCGAACCATTAATGTGACGCTAGTTACAGATTCCGAAGCTTCACTTCAGGGTTACTGCATTAATCTGACCTTCTTAATGACGATGAAACACAGAAATTGCATCGGAATTAAATAGAAAAGGCACAATGCCGACTTAAGTAGAAGAAGACTGACTCTTCCTACTGTCTATGTTTTGAACCATTCCTGTGACACTAGTTATAGATTCTGCTGCATCACATTAGGTTTACTCTATCCATAGGAGCTTCTTATTGACGATGAAACACAGAAAATGCAACGGAACCAAATACAAAAGGCACAATGCCGACTTAAGTACAAGAAGACTGACTCTTACTACTGTCTATGTTTTGAACGATTCCTGGGCCATTAGTTATAGATTCCGATGCTTTACTTCAGGTTTACTGTATCCCTGTGACCTTCTTATTGACGATGAAACACAGAAATTGCATCGGAACTAAAAACAAAAGGCACAATGCCGACTTAAGTATAAGAAGATATACTCTTCCTACTGTCTATGTTTTGAACCATTCCTGTGACACTAGTTATAGATTCCGGTGCTTTACTTCAGGTTTACTGTATCCCTCTGGGCTTCTTATTGACGATGAAACACAAAAATTGCATCGGAATTAAATAGAAAAAGTACAATGCCGACTTAAGTACAAGAAGACTGACTATTCCTACTATCTATGTTTTGGACCGTTCCTGTGACACTAGTTATAGATTCCGATGCTTCACTTCAGGTTTACTGTATCCCTCTGACCTTCTGTTTGACGATGAAACACAGAAATTGCATCGGAATTAAATAGAAAAGGCACAATACCGACTTCAGTACAAGAAGATTGACTCTTCCTACTGTCTATGTTTTGAACCATTCCTGTGACACTAGTTATAGATTCCGATGCTTCACTTCAGGTTTACTGTATCCCTGTGACTTTCTTCTTGACGATGAAACACAGAAATTGTATCGCAATTAAATACAAAAGGCACAATGCCGACTTAAGTACAAGAAGACTGACTCTTCATACTGACTATGTTTGGAACCATTCCTGTGACACTAGTTATAGATTCCGATGCTTCACGTCGGTTTACTGTATCCCTTGGACCTTCACATTGACGATGAACAACAGAGATTGCATCGGAATTAAATAGAAAAGGCACAATGCCGACTTAAGTACAAGAAGACTGACCCTTCTTACTGTCTGTGTTTTGAACCATTCCTGTGACACTAGTTATAGATTCCGATGCTTCACTTCAGGTTTACTGTATCCCTCTGACCTTCTTATTGACGATGAAACACAGAAATTGCATCGGTATTAAATACAAAAGGCACAATGCCGTCTTAAGTACAAGAAGACTGACTCTTAGTACACACTATGATTGAACCACTCCTGTGATACTACTTATAGATTACGATGATTCACTTCAGGTTTACTGTATCCCTTGTACCTTCTTATTGACGATGAAACACAGATATTGCATCGGAACTAAATAGAAAAGGCACATTGCCGACTTAAGTACAAGAAGACTGACTCTTCTTACTGACTATGTTTTGAACCATTCCTGTGACACTAGTTATAGATTCCGATGATTCACTTCTGGTTTACTGTATCTATCTGACCTTCCTATTGACGATGAAACACAGAAATTGCATTGGAATTAAATTGAAAAGGCACAATGCCGAATTAAGTACAAGAAGACTGACTCTCCTTACTGTCTATGTTTTAACAAATCCTGTGACACTAGTTATAGATTCCGATGCTTCACTTCAGGTTTACTGTATCCCTTGGACCTTCGTATTGACGATGAAACACAGAAAATGCATCGGAATTAAATAGAAAAGGCACAATGCGAACGTAAGTACAAGAAGACTGACTCTTCTTACTGACTATGTTTTGAACCATTCCTGTGAAACTACTTATAGATTCCGATGCTTCACTTCTGGTTTACTGTATCCCTCTGACCTTCTTATTGACGATGAAACACAGAAATTGCCTCGGGATTAAATAGAAAAGGCACAATGATGACTTAAGTACAAGAAGCCTGACTCTTCTTACTGTCTATGTTTTGAACCATTCCTGTGACACTAGTTATAGATTCCGATGCTTCACTTCAGGTTTACTGTATCCCTTGGACCTTCTTATTGACGATGAAACACAGATAATTGCATCGGAATTAAATAGAAAAGGCACAATGCCGACTTAAGTACAAGCAGACTGTTTCTTCTTACTGTCTATGTTTCGAACCATTCCTGTGACGCTAGTTACAGATTCCGATGCTTCACTTCAGGGTTACTGTATTAATCTGACCTTCTTAATGACGATGAAACACAGAAATTGCATCGGAATTAAATAGAAAAGGCACAATGTCGTCTTAAGTAGAAGAAGACTGACTCCTCCTACTGTCTATGTTTTGAACTAATCCTGTGACACTAGTTATAGATTCCGATGCTTCACTTCAGGTTTACTCTATCCATAGGACCTTCTTATTGACGATGAAACACAGAAATTGCAACGGAACTAAATAAAAATGGCACAATGCCGACTTAAGTACAAGAAGACTGACTCATACTACTGTCTATGTTTTGAACGATTCCTGTGACATTAGTCATAGATTCCGATGTTTCACTGCAGGTTTACTGTATCCTTTGGACCATTTTATTGGCGACGAAATACAGAAATAGCATCGGAATTAATTACAAAAGGCACAATGCCGACATAAGTACAAGAAGGCTGGCTCTTCATACTGACTGGTTTGAACCATTCCTGTGACACTAGTTATAGATTCCGATGCTTCACCTCAGGTTTACTGTATGCCTCTGACCTTCTTATTGACGATGAAACACTGAAATTGCATCGGAATTAAATACAAAATGCACAATGCCATCTTATGTACAAAAAGACTGACTCTTCTTACCGTCAATGTTTTGAACCATTCCTGTGCCACTAGTGATAGATTCCGATGCTTCACTTCAGGTTTACTGTATCCCTTGCACCTTCTTATTGACGATGAAACACAGAAATTGCATCGGAATTAAATACAAAAGGCACAATGCCTACTTAAGTACAACAAGACTGACCCTTCTTACTGTCTGTGTTTTGAACCATTCCTGTGACACTAGTTATAGATTCCGATGCTTCACCTCAGGTTTACTGTATCCCTCTGACCTTCTTATTGACGATGAAACACAGAAATTGCATCGGAATTAAATACAAAAGGCACAATGCCGACTTAAGTACAAGAAGACTGACTCTTAGTGCAGACTATGATTGAACCACTCCTGTTGCACTGCTTATAGATTACGATGATTCACTTCAGGTTTACTGTATCCCTTGGACCTTCTTATTGACGATGAAACACAGATATTGCATCGGAATTAAATAGAAAAGGCACATTGCCGACTTAAGTACAAGAAGACTGACTCTTCCTACTGACTATGTTTTGAACCATTCCTGTGACACTAGTTATAGATTCCGAGGATTCACTTCTGGTTTACTGTATCTATCTGACCTTCTTATTGACGATGAAACACAGAAATTGCATTGGAATTAAATTGAAAAGGCACAATGCCGAATTAAGTACAAGAAGTCTGACTCTCCTTACTGTCTATGCTTTGAACTAATCCTGTGACACTAGTTATAGATTCCGATGCTTCACTTCAGGTTTACTGTATCCCTTGGACCTTCGTATTGACGATGAAACACAGAAAATGCATTGGAATTAAATAGAAAGGGCACAATGCGAACTTAAGTACAAGAAGCCTGACTCTTCTTACTGTTTATGTTTTGAACCATTCCTGTGACACTAGTTATGGATTCCGATGCTTCACTTCAGGGTTACTGTATTAATCTGACCTTCTTAATGAGGATGAAACACAGAAATTGCAGCGGAATTAAATAGGAAGGGCACAATGCCGTCTTAAGTTGAAGAAGACTGACTCTTCCTACTGTCTATGTTTTGAACTAATCCTGTAACACTAGTTATAGATTCCGATGCTTCACTTCAGGTTTACTCTATCCATAGGACCTTCTTATTGACGATGAAACACAGAAATTGCAACGGAACTAAATGCAAAATGCACAATGCCGACTTAAGTACAAGAAGACTGACTCATACTACTGTATATGTTTTGAACGATTCCTGTGACATTAGTTATAGATTCCGATGCTTCACTTCAGGTTTACTGTATCCTTTGGACCATCTTATTGGCGACGAAATACAGAAATAGCATCGGAATTAATTACAAAAGGCACAACGCCGACATAAGTACAAGAAGGCTGACTCTTCATACTGACTGTTTTTGAACCATTCCTGTGACACTAGTTATAGATTCCGATGCTTCACCTCAGGTTTACCGTATCCCTCTGACCTTCTTAGTGACGATGAAACACTGAAATTGCATCGCAATTAAATACAAAAGGCACAATGCCAACTTATGTACAAGAAGACTGATTCTTCATCCTGACTATGTTTGGAACGATTCCTGTGACATTAGTTACAGATTCCGATGCTTCACTTCAGGTATACTGTATCCTTTGGACCATCTTATTGGCGAAGAAATACAGAAATTGCATAGGAATTAATTAGAAAAGGCACAATGCCGACTTAAGTACAAGAAGACTGACTCTTCTTACTGTCTATGTTTTGAACCATTCCTGTGACACTAGTTATAGATTCCGATGCTTCACTCCAGGTTTACTGTATCCCTCTGTCCTTCTTATTGACGATGAAACACAGAAATTAAATCGGTATTGAATACAAAAGGCACAATGCCGACTTAAGTACAAGAAGACTGACTCTTCGTACTGACTATGCTTTGAATCATTCCTGTGACACTACTTATAGATTACGATGATTCACTTCAGGTTTACTGTATCCCTTGGACCTTCTTATTGACGATGAAACACAGAAATTGCATCGGATTAAAATACAAAAGGCACAATGCCGACTTATGTACAAGAAGACTGACTCTTGATACTGACTCTGTTTGGAACCATTCCTGTGACACTAGTTATAGATTCCGAAGCTTCACTTCAGGTTTACTGTATCCCTCTGACCTTCTTATTGACGATGAAACACAGATATTGGATCGGAATTAAATAGAAAAGGCACAATGCCGACTTAAGTACAAGAAGACTGGCTCTTCTTACTGACTATGTTTTGAAACATTCCTGTGACACTAGTTATAGATTCCGATGCTTCACTTCTGGTTTACTGTATCCCTCTGACCTTCTTATTGACGATGAAACACAGAAATTGCATCGGAATTAAATACAAAATGCACAATGCGCACTTAAGGACAAGATGACTGACTCTACTCACTGACTATGTATTGAACCACTCCTGTGACACTAGTTATAGATTCCGATGCTTCACTTCTGGGTTACTGTATCCCTCTGACCTTCTTATTGACGATGAAACACAGAAATTGCCTCGGAATTAAATAGAAAGGGCACAATGCCGACTTAAGTACAAGAAGACTGACTCTTCTTACTGTCTATGCTTTTGAACCATTCCTGTGACACTAGTTATTGATTACGATGTTTCACTTCAGGTTTACTGTGTCCCTTGGACATTCTTATTGACGATGAATGACAGAAATTGCATCGGAATTAAATAGAAAAGGCACAATGCCGACTTATTTACAAGAAGACTGTTTCTTCTTACTGTCTATGTTTCGAACCATTCCTGTGACGCTAGTTACAGATTCCGATGCTTCACTTCAGGTTACTGTATTAATCGGACCTTCTTAATGACGATGAAACACAGAAATTGCATTGGAATTAAATAGGAAAGGCACAATGCCGACTTAAGTAGAAGAAGACTGACTCTTCCTACTGTCTATGTTTTGAACCAATCCCGTGACACTAGTTATAAATTCCGATGCTTCACTTCAGGTTTACTCTATCCATAGGACCTTCTTATTGACGATGAAACACAGAAATTGACGGAACTAAATACAAAAGGCACAATGCCGACTTAAGTACAAGAAGACTGACTCTTACTACTGTCTATGTTTTGAAAGATTCCTGTGACGTTAGTTATAGATTCCGAGGCTTCACTTCAGGTTTACTGTATCCTTTGGACCATCTTATTGGCGACGAAATACAGAAATAGCAACCGAATTAATTACAAAAGGCATAATGCTGACTTAAGTACAAGATGACTTACTCTTCTTATTGTCTATGTTTTGAACCATTCCTGAGACACTAGTTATAGATTCCGATGCTTCAGTTCAGGTTTACTGCATCCCTCTGACCTTCTTATTGACGATGAAACTCAGAAATTGCATCGGAATTAAATACAAAAGGCACAATGCCGACTTAAGTACAAGAAGACTGACTCTTTCTACTGTCTATGTTTTGAACCATTCCTGTGACACTAGTTATAGATTCCGATGCTTCACTTCAGGTTTACTGTATCCCTCTGACCTTCTTGATAACGATTAAACACAGAAATTGCATCGGAATTAAATAGAAGAGGCACAATGCCGACTTAAGTACAAGAAGACTGACGCTTCCGAATATCCATGTTTTGAACCATTCCTGTGACACTAGTTATAGATTCCGATGTTTCACTTCAGGTTTACTGTATCCCTCTGACCTTCTTATTGACGATGAAACACAGAAATTGCATCGGAATTAAATACAAACGGCACAATGCCAACTTAAGTACAAAAAGACTGACTCTTCTTACTGACTATGATTTGAACCATTCCTGGGACACTAGTTATAGATTCCGATGCTTCACATCAGGTTTACTGTATCCCTTGCACCTTCTTATTGACGATGAAACACAGAAATTGCTTCGGAATTAAATACAAAAGGCACAATGCCGACTTAAGTACAAGACGACTGACCCTTCCTACTGTCTATGTTTTGAATCATTCCTGTGACACTTTTATAGATTCCGATGCTTCACTTCAGGTTCACTGTATACCTCTGACCTTCTTATTGACGATGAAACACAGAAATTGCATCGGAATTAAATACAAACGGCACAATGCCGACTTAAGTACAGGAAGACTGACTCTTCGTACTGACTATGTTTAGAACCATTCGTGTGACACTAGTTATAGATTACGATGATTCACTTCAGGTTTACTGTATCCCTTGGCCATTCTTATTGACGATGAAACACAGATATTGCATCGGAATAAATTAGAAAAGGCACAATGCCGACTTAAGTACAAGAAGACTGACTCTTCATACTGACTATGTTTGGAACCATTCCTGTGACACTAGTTATAGATTCCGATGCTTCACTTCAGGTTTACTGTATCCCTCTGACCTTCTTATTGACGATGAAACATAGGAAATGCATCGGAATTAAATTCAAAAGGCACAATGGCGACTTAAGTACAAGAAGACTGACTCTTCTTACTGACTGTTTTGAACCATTCCTGTGACATTAGTTATTGATTCCGATGCTTCACTTCAGGTTTACTGTATCCCACTGACCTTCTTATTGATTATGATACACAGAAATTGCTCCGGAATTAAATACAAAAAGCACAATGCCGACTTAAGTACAAGAAGACTGACTCTTTATACTGACTATGTTTTGAACCATTCCTGTGACACTAGTTATAGATTCCGATGCTTCACTTCTGGTTTACTGTATCCCTCTGACCTTCTTATTGACGATGAAACACAGAAATTGCCTCGGAATTAAATAGAAAAGGCACAATGATGACTTAAGTACAAGAAGCCTGACTCTTCTTACTGTCTATGTTTTGAACCATTCCTGTGACACTAGCTATAGATTCCGATGCTTCACTTCAGGTTTACTGTATCCCTTGGACCTTCTTATTGACGATGAAACACAGATAATTGCATCGGAATTAAATAGAAAAGGCACAATGCCGACTTATGTACAAGCAGACTGTTTCTTCTTACTGTCTATGTTTCGAACCATTCCTGTGACGCTAGTTACAGATTCCGATGCTTCACTTCAGGGTTACTGTATTAATCTGACCTTCTTAATGACGATGAAACACAGAAATTGCATCGGAATTAAATAGAAAAGGCACAATGTCGTCTTAAGTAGAAGAAGACTGACTCCTCCTACTGTCTATGTTTTGAACTAATCCTGTGACACTAGTTATAGATTCCGATGTTTCACTTCAGGTTTACTGTATCCTTTGGACCATTTTATTGGCGACGAAATACAGAAATAGCATCGGAATTAATTACAAAAGGCACAATGCCGACATAAGTACAAGAAGGCTGGCTCTTCATACTGACTGGTTTGAACCATTCCTGTGACACTAGTTATAGATTCCGATGCTTCACTTCAGGTTTACTGTATCCCTCTGACCTTCTTATTGACGATGAAACACTGAAATTGCATCGGAATTAAATACAAAAGGCACAAAGCCATCTTATGTACAAAAAGACTGACTCTTCTTACCGTCAATGTTTTGAACCATTCCTGTGCCACTAGTGATAGATTCCGATGCTTCACTTCAGGTTTACTGTATCCCTTGCACCTTCTTATTGACGATGAAACACAGAAATTGCATCGGAATTAAATACAAAAGGCAGAATGCCTACTTAAGTACAAGAAGACTGACCCTCCTTACTGTCTGTGTTTTGAACCATTCCTGTGTCACTAGTTATAGATTCCGATGCTTCACCTCAGGTTTACTGTATCCCTCTGACCTTCTTATTGACGATGAAACACAGAAATTGCATCGGAATTAAATACAAAAGGCACAATGCCGACTTAAGTACAAGAAGACTGACTCTTAGTGCAGACTATGATTGAACCACTCCTCTTGCACTGCTTATAGATTACGATGATTCCCTTCAGGTTTACTGTATCCCTTGGACCTTCTTATTGACGATGAAACACAGATATTGCATCGGAATTAAATAGAAAAGGCACATTGCCGACTTAAGTACAAGAAGACTGACTCTTCTTACAGACTATGTTTTGAACCATTCCTGTGACACTAGCTATAGATTCCAGTGCTTCACTTCTGGTTTACTGTATCTATCTGACCTTCTTATTGACGATGAAACACAGAAATTGCATTGGAATTAAATTGAAGAGGCACAATGCCGAATTAAGTACAAGAAGTCTGACTCTCCTTACTGTCTATGCTTTGAACTAATCCTGTGACACTAGTTATAGATTCCGATGCTTCACTTCAGGTTTACTGTATCCCTTGGACCTTCGTATTGACGATGAAACACAGAAAATGCATTGGAATTAAATAGAAAAGGCACAATGCGAACTAAGTACAAGAAGACTGACTCTTCTTACAGACTATGTTTTGAACCATTCCTGTGACACTAGTTATAGATTCCAGTGCTTCACTTCTGGTTTACTGTATCCCTCTGACCTTCTTATTGACGATGAAACACAGAAATTGCATCGGAATTAAATAGAAAAGGCACAATGCCGTCTTAAGTAGAAGAAGACTGACTCTTCCAACTGTCTATGTTTTGAACTAATCCTGTAACACTAGTTATAGATTCCGATGCTTCACTTCAGGTTTACTCTATCCATGGGACCTTCTTATTGACGATGAAACACAGAAATTGCAACGGAACTAAATACAAAAGGCACAATGCCGACCTAAGTACAAGAAGACTGACTCATACTACTGTCTATGTTTTGAACGATTCCTGTGACATTAGTTATAGATTCCGATGTTTCACTTCAGGTTTACTGTATCCTTTGGACCATCTTACTGGCGACGAAATACAGAAATAACATCGGAATTAATTCCAAAAGGCACAATGCCGACATAAGTACAAGAAGGCTGGCTGTTCATACTGACTGGTTTGAACCATTCCTGTGACACTAGTTATAGATTCCGATGCTTCACTTCAGTTTTACTGTATCCCTCTGACCTTCTTATTGACGATGAAACACTGAAATTTGCATCGGAATTAAATACAAAAGGCACAATGCCATCTTATGTACAAAAAGACTGACTCTTCTTACTGTCTATGTTTTGAACCATTCCTGTGACACTAGTTATAGATTCCGATGCTTCACTTCAGGTTTACTGTATCCCTTGCACCTTCTTATTGACGATGAAACACAGAAATTGCATCGGAATTAAATACAAAAGGCACAATGCCGACTTAAGTACAAGAAGACTGACCCTTCTTACTGTCTGTGTTTTGAACCATTCCTGTGACACTTGTTATAGATTCCGATGCCGCACTTCATGTTTACTGTATCCCTCTGACCTTCTTATTGACGATGAAACACAGAAATTGCATCGGAATTAAATACAAAAGGCACAATGCCGGCTTAAGTACAAGAAGACTGACTCTTAGTACAGACTATGATTGAACCACTCCTGTTGCACTGCTTATAGATTACGATGATTCACTTCAGGTTTACTGTATCCCTTGGACCTTCTTATTGACGATGAAACACAGATATTGCATCGCAATTAAATAGAAAAGGCACATTGCCGACTTAAGTACAAGAAGACTGACTCTTCTTACTGACTGTGTTTTGAACCATTCCTGTGATTCCGAGGATTCACTTCTGGTTTACTGTATCTATCTGACCTTCTTATTGACGATGAAACACATAAATTGCATTGGAATTAAATTGAAAAGGCACAATGCCGAGTTAAGTACAAGAAGACTGACTCTCCTTACTGTCTATGCTTTGAACTAATCCTGTGACACTAGTTATAGATTCCGATGCTTCACTTCAGGTTTACTGTATCCCTTGGACCTTCGTATTGACGATGAAACACAGAAATTGCATTGGAATTAAATAGAAAAGGCACAATGCGAACTTAAGTACAAGAAGACTGACTCTTCTTACAGACTATGTTTTGAACCATTCCTGTGACACTAGTTATATATTCCGATGCTTCACTTCTGGTTTACTGTATCCCTCTGACCTTCTTAATGAGGATGAAACACAGAAATTGCATCGGAATTAAATAGGAAGGGCACAATGCCGTCTTAAGTTGAAGAAGACTGACTCTTCCTACTGTCTATGTTTTGAACTAATCCTGTAACACTAGTTATAGATTCCGATGCTTCACTTCAGGTTTACTCTATCCATAGGACCTTCTTATTGACGATGAAACACAGAAATTGCAACGGAACTAAATGCAAAAGGCACAATGCCGACTTAAGTACAAGAAGACTGACTCATACTACTGTATATGTTTTGAACGATTCCTGTGACATTAGTTATAGATTCCGATGCTTCACTTCAGGTTTACTGTATCCTTTGGACCATCTTATTGGCGACGAAATACAGAAATAGCATCGGAATTAATTACAAAAGGCACAACGCCGACATAAGTACAAGAAGGCTGACTCTTCATACTGACTGTTTTTGAACCATTCCTGTGACACTAGTTATAGATTCCGATGCTTCACCTCAGGTTTACCGTATCCCTCTGACCTTCTTAGTGACGATGAAACACTGAAATTGCATCGCAATTAAATACAAAAGGCACAATGCCAACTTATGTACAAGAAGACTGATTCTTCATCCTGACTATGTTTGGAACGATTCCTGTGACATTAGTTACAGATTCCGATGCTTCACTTCAGGTATACTGTATCCTTTGGACCATCTTATTGGCGAAGAAATACAGAAATTGCATAGGAATTAATTAGAAAAGGCACAATGCCGACTTAAGTACAAGAAGACTGACTCTTCTTACTGTCTATGTTTTGAACCATTCCTGTGACACTAGTTATAGATTCCGATGCTTCACTTCTGGTTTACTGTATCCCTCTGACCTTCTTATTGACGATGAAACACAGAAATTGCATCGGAATTAAATACAAAATGCACAATGCGCACTTAAGGACAAGATGACTGACTCTACTCACTGACTATGTATTGAACCACTCCTGTGACACTAGTTATAGATTCCGATGCTTCACTTCTGGGTTACTGTATCCCTCTGACCTTCTTATTGACGATGAAACACAGAAATTGCCTCGGAATTAAATAGAAAGGGCACAATGCCGACTTAAGTACAAGAAGACTGACTCTTCTTACTGTCTATGCTTTTGAACCATTCCTGTGACACTAGTTATTGATTACGATGTTTCACTTCAGGTTTACTGTGTCCCTTGGACATTCTTATTGACGATGAATGACAGAAATTGCATCGGAATTAAATAGAAAAGGCACAATGCCAACTTAATTACAAGAAGACTGTTTCTTCTTACTGTCTATGTTTCGAACCATTCCTGTGACGCTAGTTACAGATTCCGATGCTTCACTTCAGGGTTACTGTATTAATCGGACCTTCTTAATGACGATGAAACACAGAAATTGCATTGGAATTAAATAGGAAAGGCACAATGCCGACTTAAGTAGAAGAAGACTGACTTATCCTACTGTCTATGTTTTGAACCAATCCCGTGACACTAGTTACAAATTCCGATGCTTCACTTCAGGTTTACTCTATCCATAGGACCTTCTTATTGACGATGAAACACAGAAATTGACGGAACTAAATACAAAAGGCACAATGCCGACTTAAGTACAAGAAGACTGACTCTTACTACTGTCTATGTTTTGAACGATTCCTGTGACATTAGTTATAGATTCCGAGGCTTCACTTCAGGTTTACTGTATCCTTTGGACCATCTTATTGGCGACGAAATACAGAAATAGCAACCGAATTAATTACAAAAGGCATAATACTGACTTAAGTACAAGAAGACTTACTCTTCTTATTGTCTATGTTTTGAACCATTCCTGAGACACTAGTTATAGATTCCGATGCTTCAGTTCAGGTTTACTGCATCCCTCTGACCTTCTTATTGACGATGAAACTCAGAAATTGCATCGGAATTAAATACAAAAGGCACAATGCCGACTTAAGTACAAGAAGACTGACTCTTTCTACTGTCTATGTTTTGAACCATTCCTGTGACACTAGTTATAGATTCCGATGCTTCACTTCAGGTTTACTGTATCCCTCTGACCTTCTTGATAACGATTAAACACAGAAATTGCATCGGAATTAAATAGAAGAGGCACAATGCCGACTTAAGTACAAGAAGACTGACGCTTCCGAATATCCATGTTTTGAACCATTCCTGTGACACTAGTTATAGATTCCGATGTTTCACTTCAGGTTTACTGTATCCCTCTGACCTTCTTATTGACGATGAAACACAGAAATTGCATCGGAATTAAATACAAACGGCACAATGCCAACTTAAGTACAAAAAGACTGACTCTTCTTACTGACTATGATTTGAACCATTCCTGGGACACTAGTTATAGATTCCGATGCTTCACATCAGGTTTACTGTATCCCTTGCACCTTCTTATTGACGATGAAACACAGAAATTGCTTCGGAATTAAATACAAAAGGCACAATGCCGACTTAAGTACAAGACGACTGACCCTTCCTATTGTCTATGTTTTGAATCATTCCTGTGACACTTTTATAGATTCCGATGCTTCACTTCAGGTTCACTGTATACCTCTGACCTTCTTATTGACGATGAAACACAGAAATTGCATCGGAATTAAATACAAACGGCACAATGCCGACTTAAGTACAGGAAGACTGACTCTTCGTACTGACTATGTTTAGAACCATTCGTGTGACACTAGTTATAGATTACGATGATTCACTTCAGGTTTACTGTATCCCTTGGCCATTCTTATTGACGATGAAACACAGATATTGCATCGGAATAAATTAGAAAAGGCACAATGCCGACTTAAGTACAAGATGACTGACTCTTCATACTGACTATGTTTGGAACCATTCCTGTGACACTAGTTATAGATTCCGATGCTTCACTTCAGGTTTACTGTATCCCTCTGACCTTCTTATTGACGATGAAACATAGGAAATGCATCGGAATTAAATTCAAAAGGCACAATGGCGACTTAAGTACAAGAAGACTGACTCTTCTTACTGACTGTTTTGAACCATTCCTGTGACACTAGTTATAGATTCCGATGCTTCACTTCAGGTTTACTGTATCCCTCTGACCATCTTATTGACGATGAAACACAGAAATTGCATCGGAATTAAATACAAAAGGCACAATGGCGACTTAAGTACAAGAAGACTGACTCTTCTTACTGACTGTTTTGAACCATTCCTGTGACATTAGTTATAGATTCCGATGCTTCACTTCAGGTTTACTGTATCCCACTGACCTTCTTATTGATTATGATACACAGAAATTGCTCCGGAATTAAATACAAAAGGCACAATGCCGACTTAAGTACAAGAAGACTGACTCTTTATACTGACTATGTTTTGAACCATTCCTGTGACACTAGTTATAGATTCCGATGCTTCACTTCTGGTTTACTGTATCCCTCTGACCTCCTTATTGACGATGAAACACAGAAATTGCATCGGAATTAAATAGAAAAGACACAATGCCGACTTAAGTACAAGAAGACTGACTCTTCTTACTGTCTATGTTTTGAACCAATCCTGTGACACTAGTTATAGATTCCGATGCTTCACTTCAGGTTTACTGTATCCGTTGGACCTTCGTATTGACGATGAAACTCAGAAATTGCATCGGAATTACATAGAAAAGGCACAATGCCGACATAAGTACAAGAAGACTGACTCTTCTTACTGTCTATGATTTGAACCATTCCTGTGACGCTAGTTACAGATTCCAGAGCTTCACTTCAGGTTTACTGTATTAATCTGACCTTCTTATTGACGATGAAACACAAAAATTGAATCGGAATTAAATAGAAAAGATACAATGCCGGCTTAAGTACAAAAAGACGGACTTTTCTTACTGTCTATGTTTTGAACCATTCCTGTGACACTAGTTATAGATTCCGATGCTTCACTTCAGGTTTACTGTATCCCTCTGTCTTTCTTATTGACGATGAATGACAGAAATTGCATCGGAATTAAATAGAAAAGGCACAATGCCGACTTAATTACAAGAAGACTGTTTCTTCTTACTGTCTATGTTTCGAACCATTCCTGTGACGCTAGTTACAGATTCCGATGCTTCACTTCAGGGTTACTGTATTAATCGGACCTTCTTAATGACGATGAAACACAGAAATTGCATCGGAATTAAATAGGAAAGGCACACTGCCGACTTAAGTAGAAGAAGACTGACTCTTCCTACTGTCTATGTTTTGAACCAATCCCGTGACACTAGTTATAAATTCCGATGCTTCACTTCAGGTTTACTCTATCCATAGGACCTTCTTATTGACGATGAAACACAGAAATTGACGGAACTAAATACAAAAGGCACAATGCCGACTTAAGTACAAGAAGACTGACTCTTACTACTGTCTATGTTTTGAACAATTCCTGTGACATTAGTTATAGATTCCGAGGCTTCACTTCAGGTTTACTGTATCCTTTGGACCATCTTATTGGCGACGAAATACAGAAATAGCAACAGAATTAATTACAAAAGGCATAATGCTGACTTAAGTACAAGAAGACTTATTCCTCTTATTGTCTATGTTTGAACCATTCCTGAGACACTAGTTATAGATTACGATGCTTCAGTTCAGGTTTACTGCATCCCTCTGACCTTCTTATTGACGATGAAACTCAGAAATTGCATCGGAATTAAATACAAAAGGCACAATGCCGACTTAAGTACAAGAAGACTGACTCTTCCTACTGTCTATGTTTTGAACCATTCCTGTGCCACTAGTTATAGATTCCGATGCTTCACTTCAGGTTTACTGTATCCCTCTGACCTTCTTGATAACGATTAAACACAGAAATTGCATCGGAATTAAATAGAAGAGGCACAATGCCGACTTAAGTACAAGAAGACTGACTCTTCCTAATATCCATGTTATGAACCATTCCTGTGACACTAGTTATAGATTCCGATGCTTCACTTCAGATTTACTGTATCCCTCTGACCTTCTTATTGACGATGAAACACAGAAATTGCACCGGAATTAAATACAAACGGCACAATGCCAACTTAAGTACAAAAAGACTGACTCTTCTTACTGACTATGATTTGAACCATTCCTGGGACACTAGTTATAGATTCCGATGCTTCACATCAGGTTTACTGTATCCCTTGCACCTTCTTATTTACGATGAAACACAGAAATTGCATCGGAATTAAATACAAAAGGCACAATGCCGACTTAAGTACAAGACGACTGACCCTTCCTACTGTCTATGTTTTGAATCATTCCTGTGACACTTTTATAGATTCCGATGCTTCACTTCAGGTTTACTGTATCCCTCTGACCTTCTTATTGACGATGAAACACAGAAATTGCATCGGAATTAAATACAAACGGCACAATGCCGACTTAAGTACAGGAAGACTGACTTTTCGTACTGACTATGTTTTGAACCATTCGTGTGACACTAGTTATAGATTACGATGATTCACATCAGGTTTACTGTATCCCTTGGCCATTCTTATTGACGATGAAACACAGATATTGCATCGGAATAAAATAGAAAAGGCACAATGCCGACTTAAGTACAAGAAGACTGACTCTTCATACTGACTATGTTTGGAACCATTCCTGTGACACTAGTTATAGATTCCGATGCTTCACTTCAGGTTTACTGCATCGCTCTGACCTTATTATTGACGATGATACACAGAAATTGCTTCGGAATTAAATACAAAAGGCACAATGGCGACTTAAGTACAAGAAGACTGACTCTTCTTACTGACTGTTTTGAACCATTCCTGTGACATTAGTTATAGATTCCGATGCTTCACTTCAGGTTTACTGTATCCCACTGACCTTCTTATTGATTATGATACACAGAAATTGCTCCGGAATTAAATACAAAAGGCACAATGCCGACTTAAGTACAAGAAGACTGACTCTTCTTACTGTCTATGTTTTGAACCATTCCTGTGACACTAGTTATAGATTCCGATGCTTCACTTCTGGTTTACTGTATCCCTCTGACCTTCTTATTGACGATGAAACACAGAAATTGCATCGGAATTAAATAGAAAAGACACAATGCCGACTTAAGTACAAGAAGACTGACTCTTCTTACTGTCTATGTTTTGAACCAATCCTGTGACACTAGTTATAGATTCCGATGCTTCACTTCAGGTTTACTGTATCCCTTGGACCTTCGTATTGACGATGAAACTCAGAAATTGCATCGGAATTAAATAGAAAATGCACAATGCCGACATAAGTACAAGAAGACTGACTCTTCTTACTGTCTATGATTTGAACCATTCCTGTGACGCTAGTTACAGATTCCAGTGCTTCACTTCAGGTTTACTGTATTAATCTGACCTTCTTATTGACGATGAAACACAAAAATTGAATCGCAATTAAATAGAAAAGATACAATGCCGGCTTAAGTACAAGGAGACGGACTTTTCTTACTGTCTATGCTTTGAACCATTCCTGTGACACTAGTTATAGATTCCGATGCTTCACTTCAGGTTTACTGTATCCCTCTGTCCTTCTTATTGACGATGAAACACAGAAATAGCATCGGAATTAAATACAAAAGGCACAATGCGCACTTAAGGACAAGATGACTGATTCTTCTTACTGACTATGTATTGAACCACTCCGGTGACACTAGTTATAGATTCCGATGCTTTACTTCTGGTTTACTGTATCCCTCTGACCTTCTTATTGACGATGAAACTCAGAAATTGCCTCGGAATTAAATAGAAAAGGCACATTGCCGACTTAAGTACAAGAAGACTGACTCTTCTTACTGTCTATGATTTGAACCATTCCTGTGACACTAGTTACTGATTCCGATGCTTCACTTCAGGTTTACTGTATCCCTTGGACATTCTTCTTGACGATGAATCAGAGAAATTGTATCGGAATTAAATAGAAAAGGCACAATGCCGACTTAAGTACAAGAAGACTGTTTCATCTTACTGTCTATGTTTCGAACCATTCCTGTGACGCTAGTTACAGATTCCGATGCTTCACTTCAGGGTTACTGTATTAATCGGACCTTCTTAATGACGATGAAACACACAAATTGCATCGGAAATAAATAGGAAAGGCACAATGCCGACTTAAGTAGAAGAAGACTGCCCCTTCCTACTGTCTATGTTTTAACCAATCCTGTGACACTAGTTATAGATTCCGATGCTTCACTTCAGGTTTACTGTATCCCTATGACCTTCTTGTTAACGATTAAACACAGAACTTGCATCTGAATTAAATAGAAGAGGCACAATGCCGACTTAAGTACAAGAAGACTGACTCTTCCTACTATCTATGTTTTGAACCATTCCTGTGACACTACTTATGGATTCCGATGCTTCACTTCAGGTTTACTGTATCCCTCTGACCTTCTTTTTGACGATGAAACACAGAAATTAAATCGGAATTAAATAGAAAAGGCACAATGCCGACTTCAGTACAAGGAGATTGACTATTCCTACTGTCTATGTTTTGAACCATTCCTGTGACACAAGTTATAGATTCCGATGCTTCACTTCAGGTTCACTGTATCCCTCTGACCTTCTTTTTGACGATGAAACTCAGAAATTGCATCGGAATTAAATAGAAAATGTACAATGCTGCCTTAAGTACAAGAAGACTGACTCTTCTTACAGTCTACGTTTTGAACCATTCCTGTGACACTAGTTATAGATTCCGATGCTTCACTTCAGGTTTACTGTATCCCTTGGACCTTCTTATTGACGATCAAACACAGAAATTGCATCGGAATTAAATACAATATGCACAATGCCGACTTAAGTACAAGAAGACTGACTCTTCTTACTGACTGTTTTGAACCATTCCTGTGACACTAGTTATAGATTCCGATGCTTCACTTCATGTTTACTGTATCCCTCTGACCTTCTTATTGACGTTGAAACACAGAAATTGCATCGGAATTAAATACAAACGGCACAATGCCGACTTAAGTACAAGAAGAATGACTCTTCGTACTGACTATGTTTTAAACCATTCGTGTGACACTAGTTATAAATTACGATGATTCACTTCAGGTTTACTGTATCCCTTCGACATTCTTATTGACGATGAAACACAGATATTGCATCGGAATTAAATAGAAAAGGCACAATGCCGACTTAAGTACAAGAAGACGGTCTCTTCATACTGACTATGTTTGGAACCATTCCTGTGACACTAGTTATACATTCCGATGCTTCACTTCAGGTTTACTGTATCCCTTGGACCTTCTCATTGACGATGAAACACAGCAAATGCATCGTAATTAAATACAAAGGGCACAATGCCGACTTAAGTTCAAGAAGACTGACCCTTCTTACTGTCTATGTTTTGAACCATTCCTGTGACACTAGTTATAGATTCCGATGCTTCACTTCGGGATTAGTGTATCCCTCTGACCTTCTTATTGACGACGAAACACAGAAATTGCATCGGAATTGAATACAAAAGGCACAATGCCGACTTAAGTACAAGAAGACTTATTCTTCGTACTGACAATGTTTTGAACCATTCCTGTGACACTACTTATAGATTACGATGATTCACTTCAGGTTTACTGTATCCCTTGAACCTTCTTATTGACGATGAAACACAGAATTTGCATCGGAATTAAATACAAAAGGCACAATGCGCACATAAGGACAAGATGACTGACTCTTCTTACTGACTATGTATTGAACCACTCCTGTGACACTAGTTATAGATTCCGATGCTTCACTTCTGGTTTTCTGTATCCCTCTGACCTTCTTATTGACGATGAAACACAGAAATTGCCTCGGAATTAATTACAAAAGGCACAATGCCGACTTAAGTACAAGAAGACTGACTCTTCTTATTGTCTATGTTTTGAACCATTCCTGAGACACTAGTTATAGATTCCGATGCTTCACTTCAGGTTTACTGTATCCCTCTGACCTTCGTATTGACGATGAAACACAGAAATTGCATCGGAATTAAATACAAAAGGCACAATGCGGATTTAAGTACTAGAAGACTGACTCTTCCTACTGTCTATGTTTTGAACCATTCCTGTGACACTAGTTATAGATTCCGATGCTTCACTTCAGGTTTACTGTATCCCTTGGACCTTCTTATTGACGATGTACCACAGAAATTGCATCGGAATTAAATAGAAAAGGCACAATGCCGACTTAAGTACAATAAGATTGACTCTTGCTAATGTCTATGTTTTGAACCGTTCCTGTGACACTAGTTATAGATTCCGATGCTTCACTTCAAGTTCACTGTATCCCTCTGACCTTCTTTTTGACGATGAAACACAGAAATTGCATCGGAATTAAATAGAAAAGCTACAATGCTGCCTTAAGTACAAGAAGACTGACTCTTCTTACAGTCTATGTTTTGAACCATTCCTGCGACACTAGCTATAGATTCCGATGCTTCACTTCAGGTTTACTGTATCCCTTGGACCTTCTTATTGACGATGAAACACAGAAATTGCATCGGAATTAAATACGAAATGCTCAATGCCGTCTTAAGTGCAAGAAGACTGACTCTTCTTACTGACTGTTTTGAAACATTCCTGTGACACTAGTTATAGATTCCGATGCTTCACTTCAGGTTTACTGTATCCCTCTGACCTTCTTATTGACGATGAAGCACAGAAGTTGCATCGGAATTTAATACAAACGGCACAATGCCAACTTAAGTACATAAAGACTGACTCTTCTTACTGACTATGTTTTGAACAATTCCTGGGAAACTAGTTATAGATTCCGATGCTTCACATCAGGTTTACTGTATCCCTTGCACCTTCTTATTGACGATGAAACACAGAAATTGCATCGGAATTAAATACAAAAGGCACAATGCCGACTTAAGTACAAGACGACTGACTCTACATACTGACTATGTTTGGAACCATTCCTGTGACACTAGTTATAGATTCCGATGCTTCCCTTCAGGTTTACTGTATCCCTCTCACCTTCTTATTGACGATGAAACATAGAAAATGCATCGGAATTAAATACAAAAGGCACAATGGTGACTTAAGTATAAGAAGAGTGACTCTTCTTACTGACTGTTTTGAACCATTCCTGTGACACTAGTTATAGATTCCGATGCTTCACTTCAGGTTTACTGTATCCCTCTGACCTTCTTATTGACGATGATACACAGAAATTGCTTCGGAATTAAATACAAAAGGCACAATGCCGACTTAAGTACAAGAAGACTGACTCTTCGTACTGACAATGTTTGAACCATTCCTGTGACACTACTTATAGATTACGATGATTCACTTCAGGTTTACTGTATCCCTTGGACCTTCTTATTGACGATGAAACACAGAAATTGCTTCAGAATTAAATACAAAAGGCACAATGCCGACTTAAGTACAAGAAGACTGACTCTTCTTACTGACTCTGTTTGGAACCATTCCTGTGACACTAGTAATAGATTCCGATGCTTCACTTCAGGTTTACAGTATCCCTCTGACCTTCTTAATGACGATGAAACACAGATATTGCATCAGAATTAAATAGAAAATACACAATGCCGACTGAAGTACAAGAAGACTGACTCTTCTTACTGACTATGTTTTGAACCATTTCTGTGACACTAGTTATAGATTCCGATGCTTCACTTCTGGTTTACTGCATCCCTCTGACGTTCTTATTGACGATGAAACACAGAAATAGCATCGGAATTAAATAGAAAAGACACAATGCCGACTTAAGTACAAGAAGACTGACTCTTCTTACTGTCTATGTTTTGAACCAATCCTGTGACACTAGTTATAGATTCCGATGCTTCACTTCAGGTTTACTGTATCCCTTGAACCTTCGTATTGACGATGAAACACAGAAATTGCGTCGGAATTAAATAGAAAAGGCACAATGCCGACATAAGTACAAGAAGACTGACTCTTCTTACTGTCTATGTTTTGAACCATTCCTGTGACGCTAGTTACAAATTCCGATGCTTCACATCAGGGTTACTGTATTAATCTGACCTTCTTATTGACGATGAAACACAGAAATTGAATCGGACTTAAATAGAAAAGGTACAATGCCGACTTAAGTACAAAAAGACTGACTCTTCTTACTGTCTATGATTTGAACCATTCCTGTGACACTAGTTATTGATTCCGATGCTTCACTTCAGGTTTACTGTATCCCTCTGACGTTCTTATTGACGATGAAACACAGAAATAGCATCGGAATTAAATAGAAAAGGTACAATGCCGACTTAAGTACAAAAAGACTGACTCTTCTTACTGTCTATGATTTGAACCATTCCTGTGACACTAGTTATAGATTCCGATGCTTCACTTTAGGTTTACTGTACTCCTCTGACCTTCGATTTGACGATGAAACACATTAATTGCATCGGAATTAAATAGAAAATGCACAATGCTGCCTTAAGTACAAGAAGACTCACTCTTCTTACTGACTGAGTTTGGAACCATTCCTGTGACACTAGTTATAGATTACGATGATTCACGTCATGTTTACTCTATCCCTTGCACCCTCGTATTGACGATGAAACACAGAAATTGCATCGGAATTATATACAAAATGCACAATGCCGACTTAAGTACAAGAAGACTGACCCTTCTTACTGTCTATGCTTTGAACCCTTCCTGTGACACTAGTTATAGATTCCGATGCTTCACTTCAGGTTTACTGCATCCCTCTGACCTTCTTATTGACGATGAAACACAGAAATTGCATCAGAATTAAATACAAAAGGCACAGTGCCGACTTAAGTACAAGAAGACTGACTCTTCTTACTGACTGTTTTGAACCATTCCTGTGACACTAGTTATAGATTCCGATGCTTCACTTCAGGTTTACTGTATCCCTATGACCTTCTTGGTAACGATTAAACACAGGAATTGCATCTGAATTAAATAGAAGAGGCATAATGCCGACTTAAGTACAAGAAGACTGACTCTTCCTACTATCTATATTTTGAACCATTCCTGTGACACTACTTATGGATTCCGATGCTTCACTTCAGGTGTACTGTATCCCTCTAACCTTCTTTTTGACGATGAAACACAGAAATTGATCCGGAATTAAATAGAAAAGGCACAATGCCGACTTAAGTACAAGGAGATTGACTATTCCTACTGTCTATGTTTTGAACCATTCCTGTGACACAAGTTATAGATTCCGATGCTTCACTTCAGGTTCACTGTATCCCTCTGACCTTCTTTTTGACGATGAAACTCAGAAATTGCATCGGAATTAAATAGAAAATGTACTATGCTGCCTTAAGTACAAGAAGACTGACTCTTCTTACAGTCTACGTTTTGAACCATTCCTGTGACACTAGTTATAGATTCCGATGCTTCACTTCAGGTTTACTGTATCCCTTGGACCTTCTTATTGACGATCAAACACAGAAATTGCATCGGAATTAAATACAATATGCACAATGCCGACTTAAGTACAAGAAGACTGACTCTTCTTACTGACTGTTTTGAACCATTCCTGTGACACTAGTTATAGATTCCGATGCTTCACTTCATGTTTACTGTATCCCTCTGACCTTCTTATTGACGTTGAAACACAGAAATTGCATCGGAATTAAATACAAACGGCACAATGCCGACTTAAGTACAAGAAGAATGACTCTTCGTACTGACTATGTTTTGAACCATTCGTGTGACACTAGTTATAAATTACGATGATTCACTTCAGGTTTACTGTATCCCTTGGACATTCTTATTGACGATGAAACACAGATATTGCATCGGAATTAAATAGAAAAGGCACAATGCCGACTTAAGTACAAGAAGACGGTCTCTTCATACTGACTATGTTTGGAACCATTCCTGTGACACTAGTTATACATTCCGATGCTTCACTTCAGGTTTACTGTATTCCTTGGACCTTCTCATTGACGATGAAACACAGCAAATGCATCGTAATTAAATACAAAGGGCACAATGCCGACATAAGTTCAAGAAGACTGACCCTTCTTACTGTCTATGTTTTGAACCATTCCTGTGACACTAGTTATAGATTCCGATGCTTCACTTCAGGATTAGTGTATCCCTCTGACCTTCTTATTGACGACGAAACACAGAAATTGCATCGGAATTGAATACAAAAGGCACAATGCCGACTTACGTACAAGAAGACTTACTCTACGTACTGACAATGTTTTGAACCATTCCTGTGACACTACTTATAGATTACGATGATTCACTTCAGGTTTACTGTATCCCTTGAACCTTCTTATTGACGATGAAACACAGAATTTGCATCGGAATTAAATACAAAAGGCACAATGCGCACTTAAGGACAAGATGACTGACTCTTCTTACTGACTATGTATTGAACCACTCCTGTGACACTAGTTATAGATTCCGATGCTTCACTTCTGGTTTTCTGTATCCCTCTGACCTTCTTATTGACGATGAAACACAGAAATTGCCTCGGAATTAATTACAAAAGGCACAATGCCGACTTAAGTACAAGAAGACTGACTCTTCTTATTGTCTATGTTTTGAACCATTCCTGAGACACTAGTTATAGATTCCGATGCTTCACTTCAGGTTTACTGTATCCCTCTGACCTTCGTATTGACGATGAAACACAGAAATTGCATCGGAATTAAATACAAAAGGCACAATGCGGATTTAAGTACTAGAAGACTGACTCTTCCTACTGTCTATGTTTTGAACCATTCCTGTGACACTAGTTATAGATTCCGATGCTTCACTTCAGGTTTACTGTATCCCTTGGACCTTCTTATTGACGATGTAACACAGAAATTGCATCGGAATTAAATAGAAAAGGCACAATGCCGACTTAAGTACAGTAAGATTGACTCTTCCTAATGTCTATGTTTTGAACCGTTCCTGTGACACTAGTTATAGATTCCGATGCTTCACTTCAGGTTCACTGTATCCCTCTGACCTTCTTTTTGACGATGAAACACAGAAATTGCATCGGAATTAAATAGAAAAGCTACAATGCTGCCTTAAGTACAAGAAGACTGACTCTTCTTACAGTCTATGTTTTGAACCATTCCTGTGACACTAGCTATAGATTCCGATGCTTCACTTCAGGTTTACTGTATCCCTTGGACCTTCTTATTGACGATGAAACACAGAAATTGCATCGGAATTAAATACGAAATGCTCAATGCCGTCTTAAGTGCAAGAAGACTGACTCTTCTTACTGACTGTTTTGAACCATTCCTGTGACACTAGTTATAGATTCCGATGCTTCACTTCAGGTTTACTGTATCCCTCTGACCTTCTTATTGACGATGAAGCACAGAAGTTGCATCGGAATTAAATACAAACGGCACAATGCCAACTTAGGTACATAAAGACTGACTCTTCTTACTGACTATGTTTTGAACAATTCCTGGGAAACTAGTTATAGATTCCGATGCTTCACATCAGGTTTACTGTATCCCTTGCACCTTCTTATTGACGATGAAACACAGAAATTGCATCGGAATTAAATACAAAAGGCACAATGCCGACTTAAGTACAAGACGACTGACTCTACATACTGACTATGTTTGGAACCATTCCTGTGACACTAGTTATAGATTCCGATGCTTCCCTTCAGGTTTACTGTATCCCTCTCACCTTTTTATTGACGATGAAACATAGAAAATGCATCGGAATTAAATACAAAAGGCACAATGGCGACTTAAGTATAAGAAGAGTGACTCTTCTTACTGACTGTTTTGAACCATTCCTGTGACACTAGTTATAGATTCCGATGCTTCACTTCAGGTTTACTGTATCCCTCTGACCTTCTTGATGACGATGATACACAGAAATTGCTTCGGAATTAAATACAAAAGGCACAATGCCGACTTAAGTACAAGAAGACTGACTCTTCGTACTGACAATGTTTTGAACCATTCCTGTGACACTACTTATAGATTACGATGATTCACTTCAGGTTTACTGTATCCCTTGAAGCTTCGTATTGACGATGAAACACAGAAATTGCGTCGGAATTAAATAGAAAAGGCACAATGCCGACATAAGTACAAGAAGACTGACTCTTCTTACTGTCTATGTTTTGAACCATTCCTGTGACGCTAGTTACAAATTCCGATGCTTCACATCAGGGTTACTGTATTAATCTGACCTTCTTATTGACGATGAAACACAGATATTGAGTCGGAATTAAATAGAAAAGGTACAATGCCGACTTAAGTACAAAAAGACTGACTCTTCTTACTGTCTATGATTTGAACCATTCCTGTGACACTAGTTATTGATTCCGATGCTTCACTTCAGGTTTACTGTATCCCTCTGACGTTCTTATTGACGATGAAACACAGAAATAGCATCGGAATTAAATAGAAAAGACACAATGCCGACTTAAGTACAAGAAGACTGACTCTTCTTACTGTCTATGTTTTGAACCAATCCTGTGACACTATTTATAGATTCCGATGCTTCACTTCAGGTTTACTGTATCCCTTGAACCTTCGTATTGACGATGAAACACAGAAATTGCGTCGGAATTAAATAGAAAAGGCACAATGCCGACATAAGTACAAGAAGACTGACTCTTCTTACTGTCTATGTTTTGAACCATTCCTGTGACGCTAGTTACAAATTCCGATGCTACACATCAGGGTTACTGTATTAATCTGACCTTCTTATTGACGATGAAACACAGAAATTGAGTCGGAATTAAATAGAAAAGGTACAATGCCGACTTAAGTACAAAAAGACTGACTCTTCTTACTGTCTATGATTTGAACCATTCCTGTGACACTAGTTATTGATTCCGATGCTTCACTTCAGGTTTACTGTATCCCTCTGACGTTCTTATTGACGATGAAACACAGAAATAGCATCGGAATTAATTAGAAAAGGTACAATGCCGACTTAAGTACAAAAAGACTGACTCTTCTTACTGTCTATGATTTGAACCATTCCTGTGACCCTAGTTATAGATTCCGATGCTTCACTTTAGGTTTACTGTACTCCTCTGACCTTCGATTTGACGATGAAACACATTAATTGCATCGGAATTAAATAGAAAAGGCACAATGCTGCCTTAAGTACAAGAAGACTCACTCTTCTTACTGACTGAGTTTGGAACCATTCCTGTGACACTAGTTATAGATTACGATGATTCACGTCATGTTTACTCTATCCCTTGCACCCTCGTATTGACGATGAAACACAGAAATTGCATCGAAATTATATACAAAAGGCACAATGCCGACTTAAGTACAAGAAGACTGACCCTTCTTACTGTCTATGCTTTGAACCCTTCCTGTGACACTAGTTATAGATTCCGATGCTTCACTTCAGGTTTACTGCATCCCTCTGACCTTCTTATTGACGATGAAACACAGAAATTGCATCAGAATTAAATACAAAAGGCACAGTGCCGACTTAAGTACAAGAATACTGACTCTTCTTACTGACTGTTTTGAACCATTCCTGTGACACTAGTTATAGATTCCGATGCTTCACTTCAGGTTTACTGTATCCCTATGACCTTCTTGTTAACGATTAAACACAGATATTGCATCTGAATTAAATAGAAGAGGCATAATGCCGACTTAAGTACAAGAAGACTGACTCTTCCTACTATCTATGTTTTGAACCATTCCTGTGACACTAGTTATGGATTCCGATGCTTCACTTCAGGTTTACTGTATCCCTCTAACCTTCTTTTTGACGATGAAACACAGAAATTGATCCGGAATTAAATTAGAAAAGGCACAATGCCGACTTAAGTACAAGGAGATTGACTCTTCCTACTGTCTATGTTTTCAACCATTCCTGTGACACTAGTTATAGATTCCGATGCTTCACTTCAGGTTCACTGTATCCCTCTGACCTTCATTTTGACGATGAAACTCAGAAATTGCATCGGAATTAAATAGAAAAGGTACAATGCTGCCTTAAGTACAAGAAGACTGACTCTTCTTACAGTCAACGTTTTGAACCATTCCTGTGACACTAGTTATAGATTCCGATGCTTCACTTCAGGTTTACTGTATCCCTTGGACCTTCTTATTGACGATCAAACACAGAAATTGCATCGGAATTAAATACAATATGCACAATGCCGGCTTAAGTACAAGAAGACTGACTCTTCTTACTGACTGTTTTGAACCATTCCTGTGACACTAGTTATAGATTCCGATGCTTCACTTCAGGTTTACTGTATCCCTCTGACCTTCTTATTGACGATGAAACACAGAAATTGCATCGGAAATAAATACAAACGACACAATGCCAACTTAAGTACAAAAAGACTGACTCTTCTTACTGACTATGTTTTGAACCATTCCTGGGACACTAGTTATAGATTCCGATGCTTCACATCAGGTTTACTGTATCCCTTGCACCTTCTTATTGACGAAGAAACACAGAAATTGCATCTGAATTAAATACAAAAGGCGCAATGCCGACTTAAGTACAAGAAGACTGACCCTTCTTACTGTCTATGTTTTGAACCATTCCTGTGACACTAGTTATTGATTCCGATGCTTCACTTCATGTTTACTGTATCCCTCTGACCTTCGTATTGACGTTGAATCACAGAAATTGCATCGGAATTAAACACAAACGGCACAATGCCAACTTAAGTACAAAAAGACTGACTCTTCTTACTGACTATGTTTTGAACAATTCCTGGGAAACTAGTTATAGATTCCGATGCTTCACATCAGGTTTACTGTATCCCTTGCACCTTCTTATTGACGATGAAACACAGAAATTGCATCGGAATTAAATACAAAATGCACAATGCCGACTTCAGTACAAGAAGACTGACTCTTCATACTGACTATGTTTGGAACCATTCCTGTGATACTAGTTATAGATTCCGATGCTTCACTTCAGGTTTACTGTATCCCTCTGACCTTCTTGTTGACGATGAAACACAGAAATTGCATCGGAATTAAATAAAAAAGGCACAATGCCGACTTAAGTACAAGATGACTGACTCTTCCTACTGTCTATGTTTGAACCATTCCTGTGACACTAGTTATAGATTCCGATGCTTCACTTTAGGTTTACTGTATCCCTCTGACCTTCTTATTGACGATGAAACACAGAAATTGCCTCGGAATTAATTACAAAAGGCACAATGCCGACTTAAGTACAAGATGACTGACTCTTCTTTTTGTCTATGTTTTGAACCATTCCTGAGACACTAGTTATAGATTCCGATGCTTCACTTCAGGTTTACTGTATCCCTCTAACCTTCTTATTGACGATGAAACTCAGAAATTGCATCGGAATTAAATACAAAAGGCACAATGCCGATTTAAGTACTAGAAGACTGACTCTTCCTACTGTCTATGTTTTGAACCATTCCTGTGACACTAGTTATAGATTCCGATGCTTCACTTCAGGTTTACTGTATCCCTTGGACCTTCTTATTGACGATGAAACACAGAAATTGCATCGGAATTAAATAGAAAAGGCACAATGCCGACTGAAGTACAAGAAGATTGACTCTTTCTAATGTCTATGTTTTGAACCATTCCTGTGACACTAGTTATAGATTCCGATGCTTCACTTCAGGTTCACTGTATTCCTCTGACCTTCTTTTTGACGATGAAACACAGAAATTGCATCGGAATTAAATAGAAAAGCTACAATGCTGCCTTAAGTACAAGAAGACTGACTCTTCTTACAGACTACGTTTTTAACCATTCCTGTGACACTAGCTATAGATTCCGATGCTTCACTTCAGGTTTACTGTATCCCTTGGACCTTCTTATTGACGATGAAACACAGAAATTGCATCGGAATTAAATAGAAAAGGCACAATGCCGACTGAAGTACAAGAAGATTGACTCTTTCTAATGTCTATGTTTTGAACCATTCCTGTGACACTAGTTATAGATTCCGATGCTTCACTTCAGGTTCACTGTATTCCTCTGACCTTCTTTTTGACGATGAAACACAGAAATTGCATCGGAATTAAATAGAAAAGCTACAATGCTGCCTTAAGTACAAGAAGACTGACTCTTCTTACAGACTATGTTTTGAACCATTCCTGTGACACTAGCTATAGATTCCGATGCTTCACTTCAGGTTTACTGTATCCCTTGGACCTTCTTATTGACGATGAAACACAGAAATTGCATCGGAATTAAATACAAAATGCTCAATGCCGTCTTAAGTACAAGAAGTCTGACTCTTCTTACTGACTGTTTTGAACCATTCCTGTGACACTAGTTATAGATTCCGATGCTTCACTTCAGGTTTACTGTATCCCTCTGACCTTCTTATTGACGATGAAACACAGAAGTTGCATCGGAATTAAATACAAACGGCACAATGCCAACTTAAGAACAAAAAGACTGACTCTTCTTACTGACTATGTTTTGAACAATTCCTGGGGAACTAGTTATAGATTCCGATGCTTCACATCAGGTTTACTGTATCCCTTGCACCCTCTTATTGACGATGAAACACAGAAATTGCATCTGAATTAAATACAAAAGGCACAATGCCGACTTCAGTACAAGAAGACTGACTCTTCATACTGACTATGTTTGGAACCATTCCTGTGACACTAGTTATAGATTCCGATGCTTCCCTTCAGGTTTACTGTATCCCTCTCACCTTCTTATTGACGATGAAACATAGAAAATGCATCGGAATTAAATACAAAAGGCACAATGGCGACTTAAGTATAAGAAGACTGACTCTTCTTACTGACTGTTTTGAACCATTCCTGTGACACTAGTTATAGATTCCGATGCTTCACTTCAGGTTTATTGTATCCCTCTGACCTTCTTATTGACGATGATACACAGAAATTGCTTCGGAATTAAATACAAAACGCACAATGCCGACTTAAGTACAAGAAGACTGACTCTTCGTACTGACAATGTTTTGAACCATTCCTGTGACAGTACTTATAGATTACGATGATTCACTTCAGGTTTACTGTATCCCTTGGACCTTCTTATTGACGATGAAACACAGAAATTGCATCGGAATTAAATACAAAAGGCACAATGCCGACTTAAGTACAAGAAGACTGACTCTTCTTACTGACACTGTTTGGAACCATTCCTGTGACACTAGTTATAGATTCCGATGCTTCACTTCAGGTTTACAGTATCCCTCTGACCTTCTTAATGACGATGAAACACAGATATTGCATCAGAATTAAATAGAAAAGACACAATGCCGACTGAAGTACAAGAAGACTGACTCTTCTTACTGACTATGTTTTGAACCATTTCTGTGACACTAGTTATAGATTCCGATGCTTCACTTCCGGTTTACTGTATCCCTCTGACGTTCTTATTGACGATGAAACACAGAAATTGCATCGGAATTAAATAGAAAAGACACAATGCCGACTTAAGTACAAGAAGACTGACTCTTCTTACTGTCTATGTTTTGAACCAATCCTGTGACACTAGTTATAGATTCCGATGCTTCACTTCAGGTTTACTGTATCCCTTGAACCTTCGTATTGACGATGAAACACAGAAATTGCATCGGATTTAAATAGAAAAGGCACAATGCCGACATAAGTACAAGAAGACTGACTCTTCTTACTGTCTATGTTTTGAACCATTCCTGTGACGCTAGTTACAAATTCCGATGCTTCACATCAGGGTTACTGTATTAATCTGACCTTCTTATTGACGATGAAACACAGAAATAGAATCGGAATTAAATAGAAAAGGTACAATGCCGACTGACTCTTCTTACTGTCTATGATTTGAACCATTCCTATGATACTAGTTATTGATTCCGATGCTTCACTTCAGGTTTACTGTATCCCTCTGACCTTCTTGTTGACGATGAAACACAGAAATTGCATCGGAATTAAATAAAAAAGGCACAATGCCGACTTAAGTACAAGATGACTGACTCTTCCTACTGTCTATGTTTGAACCATTCCTGTGACACTAGTTATAGATTACGATGATTCACTTCAGGTTTACTCTATCCCTTGCACCTTCGTATTGACGATGAAACACAGAAATTGCATCGGAATTATATACAAAAGGCACAATGCCGACTTAAGTACAAGAAGACTGACCCTTCTTACTGTCTATGTTTTGAACTGTTCCTGTGACACTAGTTATAGATTCCGATGCTTCACTTCAGGTTTACTGCATCCCTCTGACCTTCTTATTGACGATGAAACACAGAAATTGCATCAGAATTAAATACAAAAGGCACAGTGCCGACTTAAGTTCAAGAAGACTGACTCTTCGTACTGTCTATGTTTTGAACCATTCCTGTGACACTAGTTATAGATTACGATGTTTCACTTCAGATTATTGTTTCCCTTGGACCTTCTTATTGACGATGAAACACCGAAATTGCATCGGAATTAAATACAAAAGGCACAATGCCGACTTAAGTACAAGAAGACTGACTCTTCTTACTGACTGTGTTTGGATCCATTCCTGTGGCACTAGTTATAGATTCCGATGCTTCACTTCAGGTTTACAGTATCCCTCTGACCTTCTTATTGACGATGAAACACAGAAAATGCATCGGAATTAAATACAAAAGGCACAATGCCGACTTAGGTACAAGAAGACTGACTCTTCTTACTGACTGTTTGAACCATTCCTGTGACACTAGTTATAGATTCCGATGCATACTTCAGGTTTACTGTATCCCTCTGACCTTCTTATTGACGATGAAACACAGAAATTGCATCGGAATTAAATACAAAAGGTACAATGCCGACTTAAGTACAAGAAGACTGACTCTTCTTACTGTCTATGTTTTGAACCATTCCTGTGACTCTAGTTATAGATTCCGAAGCTTCACTTCATGTTTACTGTATCCCTTGCACCTTCTCATTGACGATGAAACACAGAAATTGCATCGGAATTAAATACAAAAGGCACAATGCCGACTTATGTACAAGAAGACTGACTCTTCGTACTGACTATGTTTTGAACCATTCCTGTGACACTAGTTATAGATTACGATGATTCACTTCAGGTTTACTGTCTCCCTTGGACCTTCTTATTGACGATGAAACACAGAAATTGCATCGGAATTAAGTAGAAAAGGCACAATGCAGACTTCAGTACAAGGAGACTGTCTCATCTTACTCACTATGTTTGGAACCATTCCTGTGACACTAGTTATAGATTCCGATGCTTCACTTCTGGGTTACTGTATCCCTCTGACCATCTTATTGACGATGACACACAGATATTGCATCGGAATTAAATAGAAAATGCACAATGCCGACTTAAGTACAAGAAGACTGACTCTTCTTACTGACTATGTTTTGAACCATTCCTGTGACACTAGTTATATATTCCGATGCTTCACTTCAGGTTTACTGTATCCCTTGGACCTTCTTATTGACGATGAAACACAGAAATTGCATCGGAATTAAATACAAAATGCACAATGCCGACGTAAGAACATGACGACTGACTCTTCTTACTGACTGTTTTGAACCATTCCTGTGACACTAGTTATAGATTCCGATGCTTCACTTTAGGTTTACTGTATCCCTATGACCTTCTTATTGACGATGAAAGACAGAAATTGCATCGGAATTAAATACAAAATGCACAATGCCAACTTAAGTACAAGTAGACTGACTCTTCTTACAGACTATGTTTTGAACCATTCCTGAGACACTAGTTATAATTTCCGATGCTTCACTTCAGGTTTACTGTATCCCTTGCAACTTCTTATCGACATTGAAACACAGAAATTGCATCGGAATTAAATACAAAAGGCACAATGCCGACTTGAGTACAAGAAGAATGATCCTTCTTACTGTCTATGTTTTGAACCATTCCTGTGACACTAGTTATAGATGCCGATGCATCACTTCAGGTTTACTGTATCCCTCTGACCTTCTTATTGACGATGAAACACAGAAATTGCATCGAAATTAATTACAAAAGGCACAATGCCGACTTAAGTACAAGAAGAATGACTCTTCTTACTGACTATGTTTGGAACCATTCCTGGGACACTAGTTATAGATTCCGATGCTTCACTTCAGGTTTACTGTATCCCTCTGACCTTCTTATTGACCATGAAACACAGAAAATGCATCTGAATTAAATACAAAAGGCACAATGACGACTTAAGTACAAGAACACTGACTCCTCTTAATGACTGTTTTGAACGATTCCTGTGACACTAGTTGTAGTTTCCGATGCTTCACTTCAGGTTTACTGTATCCCTCTGACCTTCTTATTGACGATGAAACACCGAAATTGCATAGGAATTAAATACAAAAGGCACAGTGCCGACTTAAGTACAAGAAGACTGACTCTTCGTACTGACTATGTTTTGAACCATTCCTGTGACACTAGTTACCGATTACCATGATTCACTTCAGATTTACTGTATCCCTTGGACCTTCTTATTGACGATGAAACACAGAAATTGCATCGGAATTATATACAAAAGGCACAATGCCGACTTAAGTACAAGAAGACTGACCCTTCTTACTGTCTATGTTTTGAACTGTTCCTGTGACACTAGTTATAGATTCCGATGCTTCACTTCAGGTTTACTGCATCCCTCTGACCTTCTTATTGACGATGAAACACAGAAATTGCATCAGAATTAAATACAAAAGGCACAGTGCCGACTTAAGTACAAGAAGACTGACTCTTCGTACTGTCTATGTTTTGAACCATTCCTGTGACACTAGTTATAGATTACGATGTTTCACTTCAGATTATTGTTTCCCTTGGACCTTCTTATTGACGATGAAACACCGAAATTGCATCGGAATTAAATACAAAAGGCACAATGCCGACTTAAGTACAAGAAGACTGACTCTTCTTACTGACTGTGTTTGGATCCATTCCTGTGGCACTAGTTATAGATTCCGATGCTTCACTTCAGGTTTACAGTATCCCTCTGACCTTCTTATTGACGATGAAACACAGAAAATGCATCGGAATTAAATACAAAAGGCACAATGCCGACTTAGGTACAAGAAGACTGACTCTTCTTACTGACTGTTTGAACCATTCCTGTGACACTAGTTATAGATTCCGATGCATACTTCAGGTTTACTGTATCCCTCTGACCTTCTTATTGACGATGAAACACAGAAATTGCATCGGAATTAAATACAAAAGGTACAATGCCGACTTAAGTACAAGAAGACTGACTCTTCTTACTGTCTATGTTTTGAACCATTCCTGTGACTCTAGTTATAGATTCCGAAGCTTCACTTCATGTTTACTGTATCCCTTGCACCTTCTCATTGACGATGAAACACAGAAATTGCATCGGAATTAAATACAAAAGGCACAATGCCGACTTATGTACAAGAAGACTGACTCTTCGTACTGACTATGTTTTGAACCATTCCTGTGACACTAGTTATAGATTACGATGATTCACTTCAGGTTTACTGTCTCCCTTGGACCTTCTTATTGACGATGAAACACAGAAATTGCATCGGAATTAAGTAGAAAAGGCACAATGCAGACTTCAGTACAAGGAGACTGTCTCATCTTACTCACTATGTTTGGAACCATTCCTGTGACACTAGTTATAGATTCCGATGCTTCACTTCTGGGTTACTGTATCCCTCTGACCATCTTATTGACGATGACACACAGATATTGCATCGGAATTAAATAGAAAATGCACAATGCCGACTTAAGTACAAGAAGACTGACTCTTCTTACTGACTATGTTTTGAACCATTCCTGTGACACTAGTTATATATTCCGATGCTTCACTTCAGGTTTACTGTATCCCTTGGACCTTCTTATTGACGATGAAACACAGAAATTGCATCGGAATTAAATACAAAATGCACAATGCCGACGTAAGAACATGACGACTGACTCTTCTTACTGACTGTTTTGAACCATTCCTGTGACACTAGTTATAGATTCCGATGCTTCACTTTAGGTTTACTGTATCCCTATGACCTTCTTATTGTCGATGAAAGACAGAAATTGCATCGGAATTAAATACAAAATGCACAATGCCAACTTAAGTACAAGTAGACTGACTCTTCTTACAGACTATGTTTTGAACCATTCCTGAGACACTAGTTATAATTTCCGATGCTTCACTTCAGGTTTACTGTATCCCTTGCAACTTCTTATCGACATTGAAACACAGAAATTGCATCGGAATTAAATACAAAAGGCACAATGCCGACTTGAGTACAAGAAGAATGATCCTTCTTACTGTCTATGTTTTGAACCATTCCTGTGACACTAGTTATAGATGCCGATGCATCACTTCAGGTTTACTGTATCCCTCTGACCTTCTTATTGACGATGAAACACAGAAATTGCATCGAAATTAATTACAAAAGGCACAATGCCGAATTAAGTACAAGAAGAATGACTCTTCTTACTGACTATGTTTGGAACCATTCCTGGGACACTAGTTATAGATTCCGATGCTTCACTTCAGGTTTACTGTATCCCTCTGACCTTCTTATTGACCATGAAACACAGAAAATGCATCTGAATTAAATACAAAAGGCACAATGACGACTTAAGTACAAGAACACTGACTCCTCTTAATGACTGTTTTGAACGATTCCTGTGACACTAGTTGTAGTTTCCGATGCTTCACTTCAGGTTTACTGTATCCCTCTGACCTTCTTATTGACGATGAAACACCGAAATTGCATAGGAATTAAATACAAAAGGCACAGTGCCGACTTAAGTACAAGAAGACTGACTCTTCGTACTGACTATGTTTTGAACCATTCCTGTGACACTAGTTACCGATTACCATGATTCACTTCAGATTTACTGTATCCCTTGGACCTTCTTATTGACGATGAAACACAGAAATTGCATCGGAATTAAATAGAAAAGGCACCATGCCGACTTAAGTACAAGAAGACTGACTCTTCTTACTGACTATGTTTGGAACCATTCCTGGGACACTAGTTATAGATTCCGATGCTTCACTTCAGGTTTACTGTATCCCTCTGACCTTCTTATTGACCATGAAACACAGAAAATGCATCTGAATGAAATACAAAAGGCACAATGATGACTTAAGTACAAGAAGACTGACTCCTCTTAATGACTGTTTTGAACGATTCCTGTGACACTAGTTGTAGTTTCCGATGCTTCACTTCAGGTTTACTGTATCCCTCTGACCTTCTTATTGACGATGAAACACCGAAATTGCATAGGAATTAAATACAAAAGGCACAGTGCCGACTTAAGTACAAGAAGACTGACTCTTCGTACTGACTATGTTTTGAACCATTCCTGTGACACTAGTTATAGATTACGATGATTCCCTTCAAGTTTACTGTTTCCCTTGGACCTTCGTATTGACGATGAAACACAGAAATTGCATCGGAATTAAATTGAAAAGGGACAATGCCGACTTAAGTGCAAGAAGACTGACCCTTCTTACTGACTGTGTTTGGAACCATTCCTGTGACACTAGTTTTAAATTCCGATGCTTCACGTCAGGTTTACTGTATCCCTCTGACTTTCTTATTGACGTTGAAACACAGAAAATGCATCGGAATTAAATACAAAATTCACAATGCCGACTTAAGTACAAGAAGACTGACTCATCTTACTGACTATGTTTGGAACCATTCCAGTGACACTAGTTATAGATTCCGATGCTTCACTTTAGGGTTACTGTATCCCTCTGACCATCTTATTGACGATGAAACACAGAAATTGCAACGGAATTAAATAGAAAAGGCACAATGCCGACTTAAGTACAAGAAGACTGACTCTTCCTACTGTCTTTGTTTTGAACCATTCCTGTGACACTAGTATAGATTCCGATGCTTCACTTTAGGTTTACTGTATCCCTTGGACGTTCTTATTGACGATGAAACAAAGAAATCGCATCGGAATTAAATAGAAAAGGCACAATGCCGACTTAAGTACAAGAAGACTGACTCTTCCTACTGTCTATGTTTTGAACCAATCCTGTGACACTACTTATACATTGCGATGCTTCACTTCAGTTTTACTGTATCCCTTGGACCTTCTTATTGACGATGAAACACAGAAATTGCATCAGAATTAAATAGAAAAGGCACAACACCGACTTAGGTACAAGAAGACTGACTCTTCCTACTGTCTATGCTTTGAACCATTCCTGTGACACTAGTTATAGATTCCGATGCTTCACTTCAGGTTTACTGTATCCCTCTGACCTTCTTTTTGACGATGAAAACAGAAATTACATCGGAATTAAATACAAAAGGCACGATGCCGACTTAAGTACAAGAAGACTGACTCTTCTTCCTGTCTATGATTTGATCCATTCCTGTGACACTAGTTATAGATTCCGATGCTTTCCTTCAGGTTTACTGCATCCCTTGGACCTTTTTATTGACGAAAAAACACAGAAATTGCATCGGAATTAAATACAAAATGCACAATGCTGACTTAAGTACAAGAAGGCTGACTCGTCTTACTGACTGCTTTGAACCATTCCTGTGACACTAATTATAGATTCCGTTGCTTCACTTCAGGTTCACTGTATCCCTCTGACCTTCTTATTGACGATGAAACACAGAAATTGCATCGGAATTAAATACAAAAGGCACAATGCCAACTTAAGTACAAGAAGACTGACTCTTCTTACTGACTATGTTTTGAGCCATTCCTGTGACACTAGTTATAGATTCCGATGCTTCACATCAGGTTTACTGTATCCCTTGGACCTTCATTTTGACGATGAAACAAAGAAATTGCATCGGAATTAAATACAAAAGACACAATGCCGACTGAAGTACAAGAAGACTGACTCTTCTTACTGACCATGCTTTGAACCATTCCTGTGACACTAGTTACAGATTCCGATGCTTCACTTCAGGTTTACTGTATCTCTCTGACCTTCTTATTGACGAAGAAACACAGAAATTCCATTTTAATGAAATACAAAAGGCACAATGCCGACTTCAGTACAAGAACACTGTCTCTTCTTACTGTCTACGGTTTGAACCATTCCTGTGACACTGGTTAAAGATTCCGATGCCTCACTTCAGATTTACTGTATCCCTTGGACCTTCTTATTGACGATGAAACACAGAAATTGCATCGGAATGAAATACAAAAGGCGCAATGCCGACTAAAGTACAAGAAGACTGCCTCCGCTTACTGACTACTTTGAACCATTACTGTGACACTAGTTATAGATTCCGATGCTTCACTTCAGATTTACTGTAACCCTCTGACTTTCTTATTGACGATGAAACACAGAAATTGCATCGGAATTAAATACAAAATGCACAATGCCGACTTAAGTACAAGAAGACTTACTCTTCCTTTTGTCTATGTTTGAACCATTCATGTGACACCAGTTATAGATTCCGATGCTTCACATCAGGTTTACTGTATCCCTTGTACCTTCTTATTGACGATGAAACACAGAAATTGCATCGGAATTAAATACAAAAGGCACAATGCCGACATAAGTACTAGAAGACTGACTCTTCTTACTGACTATGTTTTGAACCTTCCTGTGACACTAATTATAGATTCAGATGTTTCACATCAGGTTTACTGTATCCCTTGGACCTTCTTATTGACGGTGAAACACAGAAATTGCATCGGAATTAAATTTAAAAGGCACAATGCCGACTTAAATACAAGAAGACTGACCCTTCTTACTGTCTATGTTTTGAACCATTCCTGTGACACTAATTATAGATTCCGTTGCTTCACTTCAGGTTTACTGTATCCCTCTGACCTTCGTATTGACGATGAAACACAGAAATTGCATCGGAATGAAATACAAAACGCACAATGCCGACTTAAGTACAAGAAGACTGACTCTTCTTACTGTCTATGTTTTGAACCATTCCTGTGACACTAGTTATTGATTCCGATGCTTCACATCAGGTTTACTGTATCCCTTGCACCTTCTTATTGGCGATGAAACACAGAAATTGCATCGAAATTAAATACAAAAGGCACAATGCCGACTTAAGTACAAGAAGACTGACCCTTCTTACTGTCTATGTTTTGATGCATTCCTGTGACACTAGTTATAGATTCCGATGCTTCACTTCAGGTTTACTGTATCCCTCCTACCCTCTTAGTGACGATGAAACACAGAAATTGCATCGGAATTAAATACAAAAGGCAAAATGCCGACTTAAGTACAAGAAGACTGACTCTTCGTACTGACTATGTTTTCAACCATTCCTGTGACTCTAGTTATAGATTACGATGATTCACTTCAGGTTTACTGTATCCCTTGGACCTTCTTATTGACGATGAAACACAGAAATTGCATCGGAATTAAATACAAAATGCACAATGCTGACTTAAGTACAAGAAGGCTGACTCTTCTTACTGACTGTTTTGAACCATTCCTGTGACACTAATTATAGATTCCGATGCTTCACTTCAGGTTCACTGTATCCCTCTGACCTTCTTATTGACGATGAAACACAGAAATTGCATCAGAATTAAATAGAAAAGGGACAATGCCGACTTAGGTACAAGAAGACTGACTCTTCCTACTGTCTATGTTGTGAACCATTCCTGTGACACTAGTTATAGATCCGATGCTTCACTTCAGGTTTACTGTATCGCACTGACCTTCGTTTTGACGATGAAAACAGTTATTACATCGGAATTAAATACAAAAGGCACAATGCCGACTTAAGTACAAGAAGACTGACTCTTCTTACTGTCTATGATTTGATCCATTCCTGTGACACTAGTTATAGATTCCGATGTCTCACTTCAGGTTTACTGTATCCCTTGGACCTTCTTATTGACGAAAAAACACAGAAATTGCATCGGAATTAAATACATAGTGCACAATGCTGACTTAAGTACAAGAAGGCTGACTCCTCTTACTGACTGTTTTGAACTATTCCTGTGACACTAATTATAGATTCCGATGCTTCACTTCAGGTTCACTGTATCCCTCTGACCTTCTTATTGACGATGAAACACAGAAATTGCATCGGAATTAAATACAAAAGGCACAATGCCAACTTAAGTACAAGAAGACTGACTCTTCTTACTGACTATGATTTGAACCATTCCTGTGACACTAGTTATAGATTCCGGTGCTTCACATCAGGTTATTGTATCCCTTGGACCTTCTTCTTGAAGATGAAACGCAGAAATTGCATCGGAATTAAATACAAAAGGCACAATGCCGACTTAAGTACAAGAAGACTGACTCTTCTTACTGACAATGTTTTGAACCATTCCTGTGACACTAGTTATAGATTCCGATGCTTCACTTCGGGTTTACTGTATCTCTCTGAAGTTCTTATTGACGATAAAACACAGAAATTACATTTTAATGAAATACAAAAGGCATAATGCCGACTTCAGTACAAGAACACTGTCTCTTCTTGCTGTCTATGGTATGAACCATTCCTGTGACACTGGTTATAGATTCCGATGCCTCACTTCAGATTTACTGTATCCCTTGGACCTTCTTATTGACGATGAAACACAGAAATTGCATCGGAATTAAATACAAAAGGCGCAATGCCGGCTAAAGTACAAGAAGACTGACTCTGCTTACTGACTGCTTTGAACCATTCCTGTGACGCTAGTTATAGATTCTGATGCTTCACGTCAGATTTACTGTAACCCTCTGACCTTCTTATTGACGATGAAACACAGAAATTGCATCGGATTTAAATATAAAGTGCACAATGCTGACTTAAGTACCAGAAGACTGACTCTTCTTTTTGTCTATGTTTTGAACCATTCCTGTGACACTAGTTATAGATTCCGATGTTTCACTTCAGGTTTATTGTATCCCTTGCACCTTCTTATTGACGATGAAACACAGAAATTGCATCGGAATTAATTACAAAAGGCACAATGCCGACTTAAGTACAAGAAGACTGACTCTTCGTACTGACTAAGTCTTGAACCATTCCTGTGACACTAGTTATAGATTCCGATGCTTCACTTCAGGTTTACTGTATCCCTCTGACCTTCGTATTTACGATGAAACACTAAAATTGCATCGGAATGAAATACAAAACGCACAATGCCGACTTAAGTACAAGAAGACTGACTCTTCTTACTGTCTATGTTTTGAACCATTCCTGTGACACTAGTTATTGATTCCGATGCTTCACATCAGGTTTACTGTATCCCTTGCACCTTCTTATTGGCGATGAAACACAGAAATTGCATCGGAATTAAATACAAAAGGCACAATGCCGACTTAAGTACAAGAAGACTGACCCTTCTTACTGTCTATGTTTTGATGCATTCCTGTGACACTAGTTATAGATTCCGATGCTTCACTTCAGGTTTACTGTATCGCACTGACCTTCTTTTTGACGATGAAAACAGTTATTACATCGGAATTAAATACAAAAGGCACAATTCCGACTTAAGTACAAGAAGACTGACTCTTCTTACTGTCTATGATTTGATCCATTCCTGTGACACTAGTTATAGATTACGATGATTCACTTCAGGTTTACCGTATCCCTTGGACCTTCTTATTGACGATGGAACACAGAAATTGCATCGGAATTAAATACAAAATGCACAATGCTGACTTAAGTACAAGAAGGCTGACTCTTCTTACTGACTGTTTGAACCATTCCTGTGACACTAATTATAGGTTCCGATGCTTCACTTCAGGTTCACTGTATCCCTCTGACCTTCTTATTGACGATGAAACACAGAAATTGCATCAGAATTAAATAGAAAAGGGACAATGCCGACTTAGGTACAAGAAGACTGACTCTTCCTACTGTCTATGCTTTGAACCATTCCTGTGACACTAGTTATAGATTCCGATGCTTCACTTCAGGTTTACTGTATCCCACTGACCTTCTTTTTGACGATGAAAACAGTTATTACATCGGAATTAAATACAAAAGGCACAATGCCGACTTAAGTACAAGAAGACTGACTCTTCTTACTGTCTATGATTTGATCCATTCCTGTGCCACTAGTTATGGATTCCGATGCCTCACTTCAGGTTTACTGTATCCCTTGGACCTTCTTATTGACGAAAAAACACAGAAATTGCATCGGAATTAAATACATAATGCACAATGCTGACTTAAGTACAAGAAGGCTGACTCCTCTTACTGACTGTTTTGAACTATTCCTGTGACACTAATTATAGATTCCGATGCTTCACTTCAGGTTCACTGTATCCCTCTGACCTTCTTATTGACGATGAAACACAGAAATTGCATCGGAATTAAATACAAAAGGCACAATGCCAACTTAAGTGCAAGAAGACTGACTCTTCTTACTGACTATGTTTTGAACCATTCCTGTGACACTAATTATGGATTCCGGTGCTTCACATCAGGTTTACTGTATCCCTTGGACCTTCTTTTTGACGATGAAACACAAAAATTGCATCGGAATTAAATACAAAAGGCACAATGCCGACATAAGTACAAGAAGACTGACTCTTCTTACTGACTATGTTTTAACCATTCCTGTGACACTAGTTACAGATTCCGATGCTTCACTTCAGGTTTACTGTATCTCTCTGACCTTCGTATTGACGACGAAACACAGAAATTACATTTTAATGAAATACAAAAGGCACAATGCCGACTTCAGTACAAGAACACTGTCTCTTCTTACTGTCTATGGTATGAACCATTCCTGTGACACTGGTTATAGATTCCGATGCCTCACTTCAGATTTACTGTAACCCTCTGACCTTCTTATTGACGATGAAACACAGAAATTGCATCGGAATTAAATATAAATTGCACAATGCCGACTTAAGTACAAGAAGACTGACTCGTCTTTTTGTCTATGTTTTGAACCATTCCTGTGACACTAGTTATAGATTCTGATGCTTCACTTCAGGTTTACTGTATCCCTTGGACCTTCGTATTGACGATGAATCACAGAAATTGCATTGGAATTAAATACAAAAGGCACAATGCCGACTTAAGTACACGAAGACTGACCCTTCTTACTGTCTAAGATTTGAACCATTCCTGTGACACTAGTTACAGATTCCGTTGCTTCACTTCAGGTTTACTGTATAACTCTGACCTTCTTTTGACGATGAAACACAGAACTTTCAACGGAATTAAATACAAAAGGCACAATGCCGACTTAAGTACAAGAAGACTGACTCTTCGTACTGACTATGTTTCGAACCATTCCTGTGACACTAGTTATAGATTCCGATGATTCACTTCAGGTTTACTGTATCCTTTGGACCTTCTTATTTACGATGAAACACAAAAATTGCATCGGAATTAAATAGAAAAGGCACAATGCCGACATAGGTACTAGAAGACTGACCCTTCTTACTGACTATGTTTGGAACCATTCCTGTGACACTAATTATAGATTCCGATGCTTCACATCAGGTTTACTGTATCCCTCTGACCTTCTTATTGACGATGAAACACAGATATTGCGTCGGAATTAAATTGAAAGGGCACAATGCCGACTTAAATACAAGAAGACTGACTCTTCGTACTGACTATGCTTTGAACCTTCCTGTGACACTAGTTATAGATTCCGATGCTTAACTTCAGGTTTACTGTCTCCCTCTGACCTTCTTAATGACGGTGAAACACAGAAATTGCATCGGAACTAAATAGAAAAGGCATAATGCCGACTTAAGTACAAGAAGACTAACTCTTCTTACCGACTATGTTTGGAACCATTCCTGTGAGAGTAGTTATAGATTCCGATGCTTCACTTAATCTTTACTGTATCCCTTGCACCTTGTTATTGACGATGAAACACAGAAATTGCATCGGAATTAATTACAAAATGCACAATGCCGACTTAAGTACAAGAAGACTGACTCTTCGTACTGACTAAGATTTGAACCTTTCCTGTGACACTAGTTATACATTCCGATGCTTCACTTCAGGTTTACTGTATCCCTTGCACCTTCTTATTGACGATGAAACACGGAAATTGCATCGGAATTAAATACAAAAGGCACAATGCCGACTTAAGTACAAGAAGACTGACCCTTCTTACTGTCTATGTTTTGATGCATTCCTGTGACACTAGTTATAGTTTCCGGTGCTTCACTTCAGGTTTACTGTATCCCTGTTACCCTCTTATTGACGATGAAACACAGAAAATGCATCGGAATTAAATACAAAAGGCAAAATGCCGACTTAAGTACAAGAAAACTGACTCTTCGTACTGACTATGATTTGAACCATTCCTGTGACACTAGTTATAGATTACGATGATTCACTTCTGGTTTACTGTATCCCTTGGACCTTCTTATTGACGATGAAACACAGAAATTGCATTGGAATTAAATGGAAAACGCACACTAGCGACTTAAGTACACGTAGACTTGCTCTTCTTACTGACTGTGTTTGGAACCATTCCTGTGACACTAGTTATAGATTCCGAAGCTTCACTTCAGGTTTACTGTATCCCTCTGACCTTGTTATTGACGATAAAACACAGAAATTGCATCGGAATTAAATGCAAAAGGCTCAATGCCGACTTAAGTACATGAAGACTGACTCTTCTTACTGTCTATGTTTTGAACCATTCCTGTGACACTAATTATAGATTCCGATGCTTCACTTCAGGTTTACTGTTTCCCTTGCACCTTCTTATTGACGATGAAACACAGAAATTGCATCGGAGTTAAGTACAAAAGGCACAATGCCGACTTAAGTACAAGAACACTGACTCTTCTATCTGACTATGTTTTGGAACCATTCCTGTGACACTAGTTATAGATTCCGATTCTTCACTTCAGGTTTACTGTATCCCTCTGACCTTCCTATTGACGATGGAACACAGAAAATGCATCGGAATTAAATACAAAAGGCACAATGACGACTTAAGTACAAGAAGACTGACTCTTCTTACTGACTGTTTTGAACCATTCCTGTGACACTAGTTATAGATTCCGATGCTTCACTTAAGGTTTACTGTATCCCTCTGACCTAGTTATTGACGATGAAACACAGAAATTGCATCGGAATTAAATACAAATGGCACCATGCCGACTTAAGTACAAGAAGACTGACTCTTCGTACTGACTATGCTTTGAACCTTTCCTGTGACACTAGTTATAGATTCCGATGATTCACTTCAGATTTACTGTATCCTTTGGACCTTCGTATTTACGATGAAACACAAAAATTGCATTGGAATTAAATAGAAAATGCACAATGCCGACATAAGTACTAGAAGACTGACACTTCTTACTGACTATGTTTGGAACCATTCCTGTGACACTTATTACAGATTCCGATGCTTCACATCATTCTCACTGTATCCCTCTGACCTTGTTATTGACGATGAAACACAGATATTGCATCGGAATTAAATAGAAAAGGCACAATGCCGACTTATGTACAAGTAGACTGACTCTTCTTACTGACTATGTTTGGAACCATTCCTGTGACACTAGTTATAGATTCCGATGCTTCACTTCATGTTTACTGTATCCCTCTGACCTTCTTATTCACGATGAAACACAGAAATTGCATCGGAATTAAATACAAAAGGCACAATGCCAACTTAAGTAGAAGAGGACTGACTCTTCATACTGGCTATGTTTGTAACCATTCCTGTGACACTAGTTATAGATTCCGATGCTTCACATCATGTTTACTGTATCCATCTGACCTTTTTATTGACGATGAAACACAGAAAATGCATCGGAATTAAATAGAAAAGGCACAATGCCGACTTAAGTACAAGTAGACTGACTCTTCTTGCTGACTGTGTTTGGAACCACTCCTGTGACACTAGTTATAGATTGCGATGCTTCACTTCAGGTTTACTGTATCCCTCTGACCTTCTTATTGACGATGAAACACAGAAATTGCATCGGAATTAAATACAAAAGGCACAATGCCGACTTAAGTACAAGAAGACTGACTCTTCTCACTGTCTATGTTTTGAACCACTCCTGTGACACTAGTTATAGATTCCGATGCTTCACTTCAGGTTTACTGTATCCCTTGCACCTTCGTATTGACGATGAAACACAGATATTGCATCGGAATAAAATACAAAAGGCACAACGCCGACTTAAGTACAAGAAGTCTGACTCTTCGTACTGACTATGTTTGAACCATTCCTGTGACTCTAGTTATAGATTACGATGATTCACTTCAGGTTAACTGTATCCCTTGGACCTTCTAATTGACGATGAAATACAGAAATTGCATCGGAATTAAATAGAAAAGGCACAATGCCGACTTAAGTACAAGAACACTGACTCTTCTTACTGACTGTATTGAACCATTCCTGTGACACTAGTTATAGATTCCGATGCTTCACATAAGGTTTACTGTATCCCTCTGACCTTCTTATTCACGATGAAACACAGAAATTGCATCGGAATTAAATACAAAAGGCATAATGCCGACTTAAGTACAAGACGACTGACTCTTCGTACGGACTATGTTTTGAACTATTCCTGTGACACTAGTTATAGATTCCGATGATTCACTTCACGTTTACTGTATCCTTTGGACCTTCGTATTTACGATGAAACACAAAAATTGCATCGGAATTAAATAGAAAAGTCACAATGCCGACATAAGCACTAGAAGACTGAATCTTCTTACAGACTAAGTTTGGAACCATTCCTGTGACACTTATTATAGATTCCGATGCTTCACATCAGGTTTACTGTATCCCTCTGACCTTCTTATTGACGATGAAACACAGATATTGCATCTGAATTAAATAGAAAAGGCACAATGCCGACTTACGTACAAGAAGACTGACTCTTCTTACTGACTACGTTTGGAACCATTCCTGTGACACTAGTTATAGATTACGACGATTCACTTCCGGTTTACTGTATCCCTTGCACCTTCTTATTGACGATGAAACACAGAAATTGGATTGGAATTAAATACAAAAGGCACAATGTCGACTTAAGTACAAGAAGACTGACCCTTCTTACTGTCTATGTTTTGATGCATTCCTGTGACACAAGTTATAGATTCCGATGCTTCACTTCAGGTTTACTGTATCCCTCTTACCCTCTTATTGACGATGAAACACAGAAATTGCATCGGATGTAAATACAAAAGGCAAAATGCCGACTCAAGTACAAGAAGACTGACTCTTCGTACTGACTATGATTTGAACCTTTCCGGTGACACTAGTTATAGATTACAACGATTCACTTCAGGTTTACTGTATCCCTTGGACCTTCTTGTTGAGGATGAAACACAGAAATTGCATCGGAATTCAATAGAAAAGGCACAATGCCGACATAAGTACAAGTAAACTGACTCTTCTTACTGACTGTGTTTGGAGCCATTCCTGTGACACTAGTTATAGATTCCGATGCTTCACTTCAGGTTTACTGTATCCCTCTGACCTTCTTATTGACGATGAAACACAGAAATTGCATCCGAATTAAATACAAAAGGCACAATGCCGACTTCAGTACAAGAAGACTGACTCTTCATACTGTCTATGTTTTGAATCATTCCTGTGACACTAGTTATGGATTCCGATGCTTCACTTCAGGTTTACTGTATCCCTCTGACCTTCTTATTGGCGATGAAACTCAGAAATTGCATCGGAATTAAATACAAAAGACACAATGCCGACTTAAGTACAAGAAGACTGATTCCTCTTACTGTCTATGTTTTGAACCATTCCTGTGACACTAGTTATAGATTCCGATGCTTCACTTCAGGTTTACTGTATCCCTTTGACCTTCTTATTGACGATGAAACACAGAAATTGCATCGGAATTAAATACAAAAGGCACAATGCCGACTTAAGTACGAGATGACTGACTCTTCGTACTGACTATGTTTTGAACCATTCCTGTGACACTAGTTATAGATTACGATGATTCACTTCAGGTTTACTGTATCCCTTGGACCTTCTTATTGACGATGAAATACAGAAATTGCATCGGAATTAAATAGAAAAGGCAGAATGCCGACTTAAGTACAAGTAGACTGACTCTTCTTACTGACTGTGTTTGGAACCATCCCTGTGACACTAGTTATAGATTCCGATGCTTCACTTCAGGTTTACTGTATCCCTCTGACCTTCCTATTGACGATGAAACACAGAAAACGCATCGGAATTATATACAAAAGGCACAATGACGACTTAAGTACAAGAAGACTGACTCTTCTTACTGACTGTATTGAACCATTCCTGTGACACTAGTTATAGATTCCGATGCTTCACTTAAGGTTTACTGTATCCCTCTGACCTTCTTATTCACGATGAAACACAGAAATTGCATCGGAATTAAATACAAAAGGCATAATGCCGACTTAAGTACAAGAAGACTGACTCTTCGTACTGACTATGTTTTGAACTATTCCTGTGACACTAGTTATAGATTCCGATGATTCACTTCACGTTTACTGTATCCTTTGGACCTTCGTATTTACGATGAAACACAAAAATTGCATCGGAATTAAATAGAAAAGTCACAATGCCGACATAAGTACTAGAAGACTGACTCTTCTTACTGACTAAGTTTGGAACCATTCCTGTGACACTTATTATAGATTCCGATGCTTCACATCAGGTTTACTGTATCTCTCTGACCTTCTTATTGACGATGAAACACAGATATTGCATCGGAATTAAATAGAAAAGGCACAATGCCGACTTAAGTAGAAAAAGACTGACTCTTTTTACTGACTGTGTTTGGAACCATCCCTGTGACACTAGTTATAGATTCCGATGCTTCACTTCAGGTTTACTGTATCCCTCTGACCTTCTTATTGACGATGAAACACAGAAATTGCATCGGAATTAAATACAAAACGCACAATGCCGACTTAAGTACAAGAAGACTGATTCCTCTTACTGTCTATGTTTTGAACCATTCCTGTGACACTAGTTATAGATTCCGATGATTCACTTCAGGTTTACTGTATCCCTTGGACCTTCTTATTGACGAGGAAATACAGAAATTGCATCGGAATTAAATAGAAAAGGCACAATGCCGACTTAAGTACAAGTAGACTGACTCTTCTTACTGACTGTGTTTGGAACCATCCCTGTGACACTAGTTATAGATTCCGATGCTTCACTTCAGGTTTACTGTATCCCTCTGACCTTCTTATTGACGATGAAACACAGAAATTGCATCGGAATTAAATACAAAAGGCACAATGCCGACATAAGTACAAGAAGACTGACTCTTCTTACTGACTATGTTTTTAACCATTCCTGTGACACTAGTTACAGATTCCGATGCTTCACTTCAGGTTTACTGTATCTCTCTGACCTTCGTATTGACGATGAAACACAGAAATTACATTTTAATGAAATACAAAAGGCACAATGCCGACTTCAGTACAAGAACACTGTCTCTTCTTACTGTCTATGGTATGAACCATTCCTGTGACACTGGTTATAGATTCCGATGCCTCACTTCAGATTTACTGTAACCCTCTGACCTTCTTATTGACGATGAAACACAGAAATTGCATCGGAATTAAATATAAATTGCACAATGCCGACTTAAGTACAAGAAGACTGACTCTTCTTTTTGTCTATGTTTTGAAACATTCCTGTGACACTAGTTATAGATTGTGATGCTTCACTTCAGGTTTACTGTATCCCTTGGACCTTCTTATTGACGATGAATCACAGAAATTGCATTGGAATTAAATACAAAAGGCACAATGCCGACTTAAGTACACGAAGACTGACCCTTCTTACTGTCTAAGATTTGAACCATTCCTGTGACACTAGTTACAGATTCCGTTGCTTCACTTCAGGTTTACTGTATAACTCTGACCTTCTTTTGACGATGAAACACAGAACTTTCAACGGAATTAAATACAAAAGGCACAATGCCGACTTAAGTACAAGAAGACTGACTCTTCGTACTGACTATGATTCGAACCATTCCTGTGACACTAGTTATAGATTCCGATGATTCACTTCAGGTTTACTGTATCCTTTGGACCTTCTTATTTACGATGAAACACAAAAATTGCATCGGAATTAAATAGAAAAGGCACAATGCCGACATAAGTACTAGAAGACTGACCCTTCTTACTGACTATGTTTGGAACCATTCCTGTGACACTAATTATAGATTCCGATGCTTCACATCAGGTTTACTGTATCCCTCTGACCTTCTTATTGACGATGAAACACAGATATTGCGTCGGAATTAAATTGAAAGGGCACAATGCCGACTTAAATACAAGAAGACTGACTCTTCGTACTGACTATGCTTTGAACCTTCCTGTGACACTAGTTATAGATTCCGATGCTTAACTTCAGGTTTACTGTCTCCCTCTGACCTTCTTAATGACGGTGAAACACAGAAATTGCATCGGAACTAAATAGAAAAGGCATAATGCCGACTTAAGTACAAGAAGACTAACTCTTCTTACCGACTATGTTTGGAACCATTCCTGTGAGAGTAGTTATAGATTCCGATGCTTCACTTAATCTTTACTGTATCCCTTGCACCTTGTTATTGACGATGAAACACAGAAATTGCATCGGAATTAATTACAAAATGCACAATGCCGACTTAAGTACAAGAAGACTGACTCTTCGTACTGACTAAGATTTGAACCTTTCCTGTGACACTAGTTATACATTCCGATGCTTCACTTCAGGTTTACTGTATCCCTTGCACCTTCTTATTGACGATGAAACACGGAAATTGCATCGGAATTAAATACAAAAGGCACAATGCCGACTTAAGTACAAGAAGACTGACCCTTCTTACTGTCTATGTTTTGATGCATTCCTGTGACACTAGTTATAGATTCCGGTGCTTCACTTCAGGTTTACTGTATCCCTGTTACCCTCTTATTGACGATGAAACACAGAAAATGCATCGGAATTAAATACAAAAGGCAAAATGCCGACTTAAGTACAAGAAAACTGACTCTTCGTACTGACTATGATTTGAACCATTCCTGTGACACTAGTTATAGATTACGATGATTCACTTCTGGTTTACTGTATCCCTTGGACCTTCTTATTGACGATGAAACACAGAAATTGCATCGGAATTAAATGGAAAACGCACAATAGCGACTTAAGTACACGTAGACTTGCTCTTCTTACTGACTGTGTTTGGAACCATTCCTGTGACACTAGTTATAGATTCCGAAGCTTCACTTCAGGTTTACTGTATCCCTCTGACCTTGTTATTGACGATAAAACACAGAAATTGCATCGGAATTAAATGCAAAAGGCTCAATGCCGACTTAAGTACATGAAGACTGACTCTTCTTACTGTCTATGTTTTGAACCATTCCTGTGACACTAATTATAGATTCCGATGCTTCACTTCAGGTTTACTGTTTCCCTTGCACCTTCTTATTGACGATGAAACACAGAAATTGCATCGGAATTAAATACAAAAGGCACAATGCCGACTTAAGTACAAGAACACTGACTCTTCTATCTGACTATGTTTTGGAACCATTCCTGTGACACTAGTTATAGATTCCGATTCTTCACTTCAGGTTTACTGTATCCCTCTGACCTTCCTATTGACGATGGAACACAGAAAATGCATCGGAATTAAATACAAAAGGCACAATGACGACTTAAGTACAAGAAGACTGACTCTTCTTACTGACTGTTTCGAACCATTCCTGTGACACTAGTTATAGATTCCGATGCTTCACTTAAGGTTTACTGTATCCCTCTGACCTAGTTATTGACGATGAAACACAGAAATTGCATCGGAATTAAATACAAATGGCACCATGCCGACTTAAGTACAAGAAGACTGACTCTTCGTACTGACTATGCTTTGAACCTTTCCTGTGACACTAGTTATAGATTCCGATGATTCACTTCAGATTTACTGTATCCTTTGGACCTTCGTATTTACGATGAAACACAAAAATTGCATCGGAATTAAATAGAAAATGCACAATGCCGACATAAGTACTAGAAGACTGACACTTCTTACTGACTATGTTTGGAACCATTCCTGTGACACTTATTACAGATTCCGATGCTTCACATCATTCTCACTGTATCCCTCTGACCTTGTTATTGACGATGAAGCACAGATATTGCATCGGAATTAAATAGAAAAGGCACAATGCCGACTTATGTACAAGTAGACTGACTCTTCTTACTGACTATGTTTGGAACCATTCCTGTGACACTAGTTATAGATTCCGATGCTTCACTTCATGTTTACTGTATCCCTCTGACCTTCTTATTGACGATGAAACACAGAAATTGCATCGGAATTAAATACAAAAGGCACAATGCCGACTTAAGTACAAGAAGACTGACTCTTCTCACTGTCTATGTTTTGAACCACTCCTGTGACACTAGTTATAGATTCCGATGCTTCACTTCAGGTTTACCGTATCCCTTGCACCTTCGTATTGACGATGAAACACAGATATTGCATCGGAATAAAATACAAAAGGCACAACGCCGACTTAAGTACAAGAAGTCTGACTCTTCGTACTGACTATGTTTGAACCATTCCTGTGACTCTAGTTATAGATTACGATGATTCACTTCAGGTTAACTGTATCCCTTGGACCTTCTAATTGACGATGAAACACAGAAATTGCATCGGAATTAAATAGAAAAGGCACAATGCCGACTTAAGTACAAGAACACTGACTCTTCTTACTGACTATGATTTGGAACCATTCCTGTGATACTAGTTATAGATTCCGATGCTTCACTTCAGGTTTACTGTATCCCTCTGACCTTCCTATTGACGATGAAACACAGAAAACGCATCGGAATTATATACAAAAGGCACAATGACGACTTAAGTACAAGAAGACTGACTCTTCTTACTGACTGTATTGAACCATTCCTGTGACACTAGTTATAGATTCCGATGCTTCACATAAGGTTTACTGTATCCCTCTGACCTTCTTATTCACGATGAAACACAGAAATTGCATCGGAATTAAATACAAAAGGCATAATGCCGACTTAAGTACAAGAAGACTGACTCTTCGTACGGACTATGTTTTGAACTATTCCTGTGACACTAGTTATAGATTCCGATGATTCACTTCACGTTTACTGTATCCTTTGGACCTTCGTATTTACGATGAAACACAAAAATTGCATCGGAATTAAATAGAAAAGTCACAATGCCGACATAAGCACTAGAAGACTGAATCTTCTTACAGACTAAGTTTGGAACCATCCCTGCCACACTTATTATAGATTCCGATGCTTCACATCAGGTTTACTGTATCCCTCTGACCTTCTTATTGACGATGAAACACAGATATTGCATCTGAATTAAATAGAAAAGGCACAATGCCGACTTACGTACAAGAAGACTGACTCTTCTTACTGACTACGTTTGGAACCATTCCTGTGACACTAGTTATAGATTACGACGATTCACTTCCGGTTTACTGTATCCCTTGCACCTTCTTATTGACGATGAAACACAGAAATTGGATTGGAATTAAATACAAAAGGCACAATGCCGACTTAAGTACAAGAAGACTGACCCTTCTTACTGTCTATGTTTTGATGCATTCCTGTGACACTAGTTATAGATTCCGATGCTTCACTTCAGGTTTACTGTATCCCTCTTACCCTCTTATTGACGATGAAACACAGAAATTGCATCGGATGTAAATACAAAAGGCAAAATGCCGACTCAAGTACAAGAAGACTGACTCTTCGTACTGACTATGATTTGAACCTTTCCGGTGACACTAGTTATAGATTACAACGATTCACTTCAGGTTTACTGTATCCCTTGGACCTTCTTGTTGAGGATGAAACACAGAAATTGCATCGGAATTCAATAGAAAAGGCACAATGCCGACATAAGTACAAGTAAACTGACTCTTCTTACTGACTGTGTTTGGAGCCATTCCTGTGACACTAGTTATAGATTCCGATGCTTCACTTCAGGTTTACTGTATCCCTCTGACCTTCTTATTGACGATGAAACACAGAAATTGCATCCGAATTAAATACAAAAGGCACAATGCCGACTTCAGTACAAGAAGACTGACTCTTCTTACTGTCTATGTTTTGAATCATTCCTGTGACACTAGTTATGGATTCCGATGCTTCACTTCAGGTTTACTGTATCCCTCTGACCTTCTTATTGGCGATGAAACTCAGAAATTGCATCGGAATTAAATACAAAAGACACAATGCCGACTTAAGTACAAGAAGACTGATTCCTCTTACTGTCTATGTTTTGAACCATTCCTGTGACACTAGTTATAGATTCCGATGCTTCACTTCAGGTTTACTGTATCCCTTTGACCTTCTTATTGACGATGAAACACAGAAATTGCATCGGAATTAAATACAAAAGGCACAATGCCGACTTAAGTACGAGATGACTGACTCTTCGTACTGACTATGTTTTGAACCATTCCTGTGACACTAGTTATAGATTACGATGATTCACTTCAGGTTTACTGTATCCCTTGGACCTTCTTATTGACGATGAAATACAGAAATTGCATCGGAATTAAATAGAAAAGGCACAATGCCGACTTAAGTACAAGTAGACTGACTCTTCTTACTGACTGTGTTTGGAACCATCCCTGTGACACTAGTTATAGATTCCGATGCTTCACTTCAGGTTTACTGTATCCCTCTGACCTTCCTATTGACGATGAAACACAGAAAACGCATCGGAATTATATACAAAAGGCACAATGACGACTTAAGTACAAGAAGACTGACTCTTCTTACTGACTGTATTGAACCATTCCTGTGACACTAGTTATAGATTCCGATGATTCACTTCACGTTTACTGTATCCTTTGGACCTTCGTATTTACGATGAAACACAAAAATTGCATCGGAATTAAATAGAAAAGTCACAATGCCGACATAAGTACTAGAAGACTGACTCTTCTTACTGACTAAGTTTGGAACCATTCCTGTGACACTTATTATAGATTCCGATGCTTCACATCAGGTTTACTGTATCTCTCTGACCTTCTTATTGACGATGAAACACAGATATTGCATCGGAATTAAATAGAAAAGGCACAATGCCGACTTAAGTACAAGAAGACTGACTCATCTTACTGACTATGTTTGGAACCATTCCTGTGACACTAGTTATAGATTACGACGTTTCACTTCCGGTTTACTGTATCCCTTGCACCTTCTTATTGACGATGAAACACAGAAATTGCATCGGAATTAAATACAAAAGGCACAATGCCGACTTAAGTAGAAAAAGACTGACTCTTTTTACTGACTGTGTTTGGAACCATCCCTGTGACACTAGTTATAGATTCCGATGCTTCACTTCAGGTTTACTGTATCCCTCTGACCTTCTTATTGACGATGAAACACAGAAATTGCATCGGAATTAAATACAAAACGCACAATGCCGACTTAAGTACAAGAAGACTGATTCCTCTTACTGTCTATGTTTTGAACCATTCCTGTGACACTAGTTATAGATTCCGATGATTCACTTCAGGTTTACTGTATCCCTTGGACATTCTTATTGACGATGAAATACAGAAATTGCATCGGAATTAAATAGAAAAGGCACAATGCCGACTTAAGTACAAGTAGACTGACTCTTCTTACTGACTGTGTTTGGAACCATCCCTGTGACACTAGTTATAGATTCCGATGCTTCACTTCAGGTTTACTGTATCCCTCTGACCTTCTTATTGACGATGAAACACAGAAATTGCATCGGAATTAAATACAAAAGGCACAATGCCGACTTAAGTACAAGAAGACTGATTCTTCTTACTGTCTATGTTTTGAACCATTCCTGTGACACTAGTTATAGATTCCGATGCTTCACTTCAGGTTTACTGTATCCCTTGCACCTTCTTATTGTCGATGAAACACACAAATTGAATCGGAATTAAATACAAAATGCACAATGCCGACTTATGTACAAGAAGACTGACCCTTCTTACTGTCTATGTTATGAACCATTCCTGTGACACTAGTTATGGATTCCGATGCTTCACTTCAGGTTTGCTGTATCCCTCTGACCGTCTTATTGACGATGAAACACAGAAATTGCATCGGAATTAAATACAAAAGGCATAATGCCGACTTATGTACAAGAAGACTGACTCTTGGTACTGACTATGTTTTGAACCATTCCTGTGACACTAGTTAAAGATTCCGATGATTCACCTCAGGTTTACTGTATCCTTTGGACCTTCTTATTTACGATGAAAAACAGAAATTGCATCGGAATTAAATAGAAAAGGCACAATGCGACTTAAGTACAAGAAGACTGACTCATCTTACTGACTATGTTTTGAACCCTCCTGTGTCACTAGTTATAGATTCCGATGCTTCACTTCAGGTTTACTGTATCCTTCTGACCTTCATATTGACGATGAAACACAGATTTTGCATCGGAAATAAATAGAAAAGGCATAATGCCGACTTAAGTACAAGTAGACTAACTCTTCTTATCGACTATGTTTGGAACCATTCCTGTGACACTAGTTATAGATCCCGATGCTTCACATCAGGTTTACTGTATCCCTCTGACCTTCTAATTGACGATGAAACACAGAAATGCATCGGAGTTAAATACAAATGCACAATGACGACTTAAGTACAAGAACACTGACTCTTCTTACTGACTGTTTTGAACCTTTCCTGTGGCACTAGTTAGAGATTCCGATGCTTCACTCTAGGTTTACTGTATCCCTTGCACCTTCTTATTGTCGATGAAACACACAAATTGCATCGGAATTAAATACAAAATGCACAATGCCGACTTATGTACAAGAAGACTGACCCTTCTTACTGTCTATGTTATGAACCATTCCTGTGACACTAGTTATAGATCCCGATGCTTCACATCAGGTTTACTGTATCCCTCTGACCTTCTAATTGACGATGAAACACAGAAATGCATCGGAGTTAAATACAAATGCACAATGACGACTTAAGTACAAGAACACTGACTCTTCTTACTGACTGTTTTGAACCTTTCCTGTGGCACTAGTTAGAGATTCCGATGCTTCACTTCAGGTTTACTGTATCCCTCTGACCTTCTTATTGACGATGAAACACAGAAATTGCATCGGAATTAAATACAAAAGCCACAATGCCGACTTAAGTACAAGAAGACTGACTCTTCGTACTGACTATGTTTGAACCGTTCCTGTGACACTGGTTATAGATTACGATGATTCACTTCAGGTTTACTGTATCCCTTGGACCTTCTTATTGACGATGAAACACAGAAATTGCATCGGAATTAAATAGAAAAGGCACAATCCCGACTTAAGTACAAGAAGACTGACTCTTCATACTGACTATGTTTGGAACCATTCCTGTGTCACTAGATATAGATTCCGATGGTTCACTTCAGGTTTACTGTATCCCTTGGACCTTCCTATTGACGATGAAACACAGAAAATGCATCGGAATTAAATACAAAAGGCACAATAACGACTTAGGTAGAAGAAGACTGACTCTTCTTACTGACTGTTTTGAACCATTCCTGTGACACTAGTTGTAGATTCCGATGCTTCACTTCAGGTTTACTGTAACCCTCTGACCTTCTTATTGACGATGAAACACAGAAATTGCATCGGAATTACATACAAAAGGCACAATTCCGACCTAAGTACAAGAAGACGGACTCTTTCTTACTGTCTATGTTTTGAACCATTCCTGTGACACAAGTTATAGATTTTGAAGCTTCACTTCAGGTTTACTGTATCCCTTGCACCTTCGAATTGACGATGAAACACAGAAATTGCATCGGAATTAAATACAAAAGGCACAATGCCGACTTAAGTACAAGAAGACTGACACTTCTTACTGTCTATGTTTTGAACCATACCTGTGACACTAGTTATAGATTCCGATGCTTCACTTCAGGTTTATCGTATCCCTCTGACCTTCTTATTGACGATGAAACACAGAAATTGCATCGGAATAAAATACAAACGGCACAATCCCGACTTAAGTACAAGAAGACTGACTCTTCGTACTGACTACGCTTTGAACCATTCCTGTGACACTAGTTATAGATTACGATGATTCACTTCAGGTTTACTGTATCCCTTGGACCTTCTTATTGACGATGAAACACAGAAATTGCATCGGAATTAAATACAAAAGGCACAATGCCGACTTAAGTAGAAGAAGACTGACTCTTCCTACTGTCTATGTTTTGAACCATTCCTGTGACACTAGTTATGGATTCCGATGCTTCACTTCAGGTTTACTGTATCCCTCTGACCTTCTTCTTGACGATGAAAATAGAAATTACATCGGAATTAAATACAAAAGGCACAATGCCGACTTAAGTACAAGAAGACTGACTCTTCTTATTGTCTATGTTTTGAGCCATTCCTGTGACACTAGTTATAAATTCCGATGCTTCACTTCAGGTTTACTGTATCCCTTGGACCTTCTTATTGACGAAAAAACCACAGAAATTGCATCGGAATTAAATACAAAATGCACAGTGCGGACTGAAGTACAAGAAGGCTGACTCTTCTTACTGACTGTTTTGAACGATTCCTGTGACACTAGTTATAGATTCCGATGCTTCACTTCAGGTTCACTGTATTCCTCTGACCTTCTTATTGACGATGAAACACAGATATTGCATCGGAATTAAATACAAAAAGCACAATGCCAACTTATGTTCAAGAAGACTGACTCTTCCTACTGACTATGTTTTGGACCATTCCTGTGACACTAGAAATAGATTCCGATGCTTCACATCAGGATTACTGTATCCCTCTGACCTTGTTATTGACGATGACACACAGAAATTGCATCGGAATTAAATACAAAAGGCACAATGCCGACTTAAGTACAAGAAGACTGACTCTTCTTACTGACTGTGTTTGGAACCATTCCTGTGACACTAGTTATAGATTCCGAAGCTTCACTTCAGGTTTACTGTATCCCTCTGACCTTGTTATTGACGATGACACACAGAAATTGCATCGGAATTAAATACAAAAGGCACAATGCCGACTTAAGTACAAGAAGACTGACTCTTCTTACTGACTATGTTTGAACCATTCCTGTGACACTATTTGCAGATTCCGATGCTTCAGTTCAGGTCTACTCTAGCCATAGGACCTTCTTATTGACGATGAAACACAGAAATTGCATCGGAATTAAATACAAAAGGCACAATGCCGACTTAAGTACAAGTAGACTGACTCTTCTTACTGACTGTGTTTGGAACCATTCCTGTGACACTAATTATAGAATCCGATGCTTCACTTCAGGTTTACTGTATCCCTCTGACCTTGTTATTGACGATGAAACAGAGAAATTGCATCGGAATTAAATACAGAAGGCACAATGCCGACTTAAGTACAAGAAGACTGACTCTTCTTACGGTCTATGTTTTGAACCATTCCTGTGACACTAGTTATAGATTCCGATGCTTCACTTCAGGTTTACTGTATCCCTTGCACCCTCTTATTGACGATGAAACACTGAAATTGCATAGGAATTAAATACAAAAGGCACAATGCCGACTTAAGTAGAAGAAGACTGACTCTTCGTACTGAATATGATTTGAACCATTCCTGTGACACTAGTTGTAGATTACGATGATTCACTTCAGGTTTACTGTATCCCTTGGACTTTCTTATTGACGATGAAGCACAGAAATTGCATCGGAATTAAGTAGAAAAGGCACAATGCCGACTTAAGTACAAGAACACTGACTCTTCTTACTGACTATGATTTGGAACCATTCCTGTGACACTAGTTATAGATTCCGATGCTTCACTGCAGGTTTGCTGTATCCCTCTGACCTTCCGATTGACGATGAAACACAGAAAATGCATCGGAATTAAATACATAAGGCACAATGACGACTTAAGTACAAGAAGACTGACTCTTCTTACTGACTGTTTTGAACCATTCCTGAGACACTAGTTATAGATTCCGATGCTTCACTTAAGGTTTACTGTATCCCTCTGACCTTCTTATTGACGTTGAAACACAGAAATTGAATCGGAATTAAATACAAAAGGCACAATGCCGACTTAAGTACAAGAAGACTGACTCTTCTTACTGACTACGCTCTGAACCATTCCTGTGACACTAGTTATAGATTCCGATGATTCACTTCAGGTTTACTGTATCCTTTGGATCTTCGTATTTACGATGAAACACAAAAATTGCATCGCAAGTAATTAGGAAAGGCACAATGCCGACATAAGTACCAGAATACTGACTCTTCTTACTGACTATGTTTGGAACCATTCCTGCGACACTTATTATAGATTCCGATGCTTCACATCAGGTTTACTGTATCCCTCTGACCTTCTTATTGACGATGAAACACAAATATTGCATCGGAATTAAATAGAAAAGGCACAATGCCGACTTAAGTACAAGAAGACTGACTCTTCTTACTGACTGTGTTTGGAACAATTCCTGTGACACCTTTTATAGATTCCGATGCTTCACTTCGTGTTTACTGTATCCCTCTGACCTTCTTATTGACGATGAAACACAGAAATTGCATCGGAATTAAATACAAATGGCACAATGCCGACTTAAGTACAAGAAGACTGACTCTTCTTACTGTCTATGTTTTGAATCATTCCTGTGACACTAGTTATGGATTCCGATGCTTCACTTCAGGTTTACCGTATCCCTCTGACCTTCTTATTGGCGATGAAACACAGAAAGTGCATCGGAATTAAATACAAAAGACACAATGCCGACTTAAGTACAAGAAGACTGATTCCTCTTACTGTCTATGTTTTGAACCATTCCTGTGACACTAGTTATAGATTCCGATGCTTCACTTCAGGTTTACTGTATCCCTTTGACCTTCTTATTGACGATGAAACACAGAAATTGCATCGGAGTTAAATACAAAAGGCACAATGCCGACTTAAGTACAAGATGACTGACTCTTCGTACTGACTATGTTTTGAACCATTCCTGTGACACTAGTTATAGATTCCGATGCTTCACTTCAGGTTTACTGTATCCCTCTGACCTTCCTATTGACGATGAAACACAGAAAACGCATCGGAAATATATACAAAAGGCACAATGACGACTTAAGTACAAGAAGACTGACTCTTCTTACTGACTGTATTGAACCATTCCTGTGACACTAGTTTTAGATTCCGATGCTTCACTTAAGGTTTACTGTATCCCTCTGACCTTCTTATTCACGATGAAACACAGAAATTTCATCGGAATTAATTAAAAAGGCATAATGCCGACTTAAGTACAAGAAGACTGACTCTTCGTACTGAAGATGTTTTGAACTATTCCTGTGACACTAGTTATAGATTCCGATGATTCACTTCACGTTTACTGTATCCTTTGGACCTTCGTATTTACGGTGAAACACAAAAATTGCATCGGAATTAAATAGAAAAGTCACAATGCCGACATAAGTACTAGAAGACTGACTCTTCTTACTGACTAAGATTGGAACCATTCCTGTGACACTAGTTATAGATTACGACGATTCACTTCCGGTTTACTGTATCCCCTGCACCTTCTTATTGACGATGAAACACAGAAATTGCATCGGAATTAAATACAAAAGGCACAATGATGACTTAAGTACAAGAAGACTGACCCTTCTTACTGTCTATGTTTTGATGCATTCCTGTGACACTAGTTATAGATTCCGATGCTTCACTTCAGGTTTACTGTATCCCTCTTACCCTCTTATTGACGATGTAACACAGAAATTGCATCGGATTTAAATACAAAAGGCAAAATGCCGACTCAAGTACAAGAAGACTGACTCTTCGTACTGACTATGATTTGAACCTTTCCTGTGACACTAGTTATAGATTACAACGATTCGCTTCAGGTTTACTGTATCCCTTGGACCTTCTTGTTGAGGATGAAACACAGAAAATGCATCGGAATTCAATAGAAAAGGCACAATGCCGACTTAAGTACAAGTAAACTGACTCTTCTTACTGACTGTGTTTGGAGCCATTCCTGTGACACTAGTTATAGATTCCGATGCTTCACTTCAGGTTTACTGTATCCCTCTGACCTTCTTATTGACGATGAAACACAGAAATTGCATCCGAATTAAATACAAAATTCACAATGCCGACTTAAGTACAAGATGACTGACTCTTCGTACTGACTATGTTTTGAACCATTCCTGTGACACTAGTTATAGATTCCGATGCTTCACTTCAGGTTTACTGTATCCCTCTGACCTTCCTATTGACGATGAAACACAGAAAACGCATCGGAAATATATACAAAAGGCACAATGACGACTTAAGTACAAGAAGACTGACTCTTCTTACTGACTGTATTGAACCATTCCTGTGACACTAGTTTTAGATTCCGATGCTTCACTTAAGGTTTACTGTATCCCACTGACCTTCTTATTCACGATGAAACACAGAAATTTCATCGGAATTAAATACAAAAGGCATAATGCCGACTTAAGTACAAGAAGACTGACTCTTCGTACTGAAGATGTTTTGAACTATTCCTGTGACACTAGTTATAGATTCCGATGATTCACTTCACGTTTACTGTATCCTTTGGACCTTCGTATTTACGATGAAACACAAAAATTGCATCGGAATTAAATAGAAAAGTCACAATGCCGACATAAGTACTAGAAGACTGACTCTTCTTACTGACTAAGATTGGTACCATTCCTGTGACACTAGTTATAGATTACGGACGATTCACTTCCGGTTTACTGTATCCCTTGCACCTTCTTATTGACGTTGAAACACAGAAATTGCATCGGAATTAAATACAAAAGGCACAATGCCGACTCAAGTACAAGTAAACTGACTCTTCTTACTGACTGTGTTTGGAGCCATTCCTGTGACACTAGTTATAGATTCCGATGCTTCACTTCAGGTTTACTGTATCCCTCTGACCTTCTTATTGACGATGAAACACAGAAATTGCATCCGAATTAAATACAAAATTCACAATGCCGACTTAAGTACAAGAAAGACTGACTCTTCTTACTGTCTATGTTTTGAATCATTCCTGTGACACTAGTTATGGATTCCCATGCTTCACTTCAGGTTTACTGTATCCCTCTGACCTTCTTATTGGCGATGAAACACAGAAATTGCATCGGAATTAAATAGAAAAGACACAATGCCGACTTAAGTACAAGAAGACTGATTCCTCTTACTGGCTATGTTTTGAACCATTCCTGTGACACTAGTTATAGATTCCGATGCTTCACTTCAGGTTTACTGTAACCCTTTGACCTTCTTATTGACGATGAAACACAGAAATTGCATCGGAATTAAATACAAAAGGCACAATGCCAACTTAAGTACAAGATGACTGACTCTTCGTACTGACTATGTTTTGAACCATTCCTGTGACACTAGTTATAGATTACGATGATTCACTTCAGGTTTACTGTATCCCTTGGACCATCCTATTGACGATGAAATACAGAAATTGCATCGGAATTAAATAGAAAAGGCACAATGCCGACTTAAGTACAAGTAGACTGACTCTTCTTACTGACTGTGTTTGGAACCATCCCTGTGACACTAGTTATAGATTCTGATGCTTCACTTCAGGTTTACTGTATCCCTCTGACCTTCTTATTGACGATGAAACACAGAAATTGCATCGGAATTAAATACAAAAGGCACAATGCCGACTTAAGTACAAGAAGACTCATTCTTCTTACTGTCTATGTTTTGAACCATTCCTGTGACACTAGTTATAGATTCCGATGCTTCACTTCAGGTTTACTGTATCCCTAGCACCTTCTTATTGTCGATGAAACACACAAATTGCATCGGAATTAAATACAAAATGCACAATGCCGACTTATGTACAAGAAGACTGACCCTTCTTACTGTCTATGTTATGAACCATTCCTGTGACACTAGTTATGGATTCCGATGCTTCACTTCAGGTTTACTGTATCCCTCTGACCGTCTTATTGACGATGAAACACAGAAATTGCATCGGAATTAAATACTAAAAGGCATAATGCCGACTTATGTACAAGAAGACTGACTCTTGGTACTGACTATGTTTTGAACCATTCCTGTGACACTAGTTAAAGATTCCGATGATTCACCTCAGGTTTACTGTATCCTTTGGACCTTATTATTTACGATGAAAAACAGAAATTGCATCGGAATTAAATAGAAAAGGCACAATGCGACTTAAGTACAAGAAGACTGACTCATCTTACTGACTATGTTTTGAACCCTCCTGTGACACTAGTTATAGATTCCGATGCTTCACTTCAGGTTTACTGTATCCTTCTGACCTTCATATTGACGATGAAACACAGATTTTGCATCGGAAATAAATAGAAAAGGCATAATGCCGACTTAAGTACAAGTAGACTAACTCTTCTTTTCGACTATGTTTGGAACCATTCCTGTGACACTAGTTATAGATTCCGATGCTTCACTTCAGGTTTACTGTATACCTTGCACCTTCTTATTGATGATGATACACAGAAATTGCATCGGAATTAATTACAAAAGGCACAATGTCGACTTAAGTACAAGAAGACTGACTCTTCGTACTGACTATGTTTTGAACCAATCCTGTGACACTAGTTATAGATTACGGTGATTCACTTCAGGTTTACTGTATCCCTTGGACCTTCTTATTGACGATGAAACACAGAAATTGCATCGGAATTAAATAGAAAAGACACAATGCCGAATTAAGTACAAGAAGACTGACTCTTCTTACTGACTATGATTGGATCATCCCTGTGAAACTAGTTATAGATCCCGATGCTTCACATCAGGTTTACTGTATCCCTCTGACCTTCTAATTGACGATGAAACACAGAAATGCATCGGAGTTAAATACAAATGCACAATGACGACTTAAGTACAAGAACACTGACTCTTCTTACTGACTGTTTTGAACCTTTCCTGTGACACTAGTTATAGATTCCGATGCTTCAGGTTTACTGTATCCCTCTGACCTTCTTATTGACGATGAAACAATGAAATTGCATCGGAATTAAATACAAAATGCACAATGCCGACTTAAGTACAAGAAGACTGACTCTTCGTACTGACTATGTTTGGACAATTCCTGTGACACTAATTATAGATTACGATGATTCACTTCAGGTTTACTGTATCCCTTGGACCTTCTTATTGACGATGAAACACAGAAATTGCATCGGAATTAAATAGAAAAGGCACAATGCCGACTTAAGTACAAGAAGACTGACTCTTCATACTGACTATGTTTGGAACCATTCCCGTGTCACTAGATATAGATTCCGATGGTTCACTTCAGGTTTACTGTATCCCTTGGACCTTCCTATTGACGATGAAACACAGAAAATGCATCGGAATTAAATACAAAAGGCACAATAACAACTTAGGTACAAGAAGACTGACTCTTCTTACTGACTGTTTTGAACCATTCCTATGACACTAGTTGTAGATTCCGATGCTTCACTTCAGGTTTACTATATACCTCAGACCTTCTTATTGACGATGAAACACAGAAATTGCATCGGAATTAAATACAAAAGGCACAATGCCGACTTAAGTACAAGAAGACGGACTCTTCTTACTGTCTATTTTTTGAACCACTCCTGTGACACAAGTTATAGATTCCGAAGCTTCACTTCAGGTTTACTGTATCCCTTGCACCTTCGTATTGACGATGAAACACAGAAATTGCATCGGAATTAAATACAAAAGGCACAATGCCGACTTAAGTACAAGAAGACTGACACTTCTTACTGTCTATGTTTTGAACCATTCCTGTGACACTAGTTTTAGATTCCGATGCTTCACTTCAGGTTTACTGTATCTCTCTGACCTTCTTATTGACGATGAAACACAGAAATTGCATCGGAATTAAAGACAAACGGCACAATGCCGACTTAAGTACAAGAAGACTGACTCTTCGTACTGACTACGCTTTGAACGATTCCTGTGACACTAGTTATTGATTACGATGATTCACTTCAGGTTTACTGTATCCCTTGGACCTTCTTATTGACGATGAAACACAGAAATTGCATCGGAATTAAATACAAAAGGCACAATGCCGACTTAAGTACAAGAAGACTGACTCTTCCTACTGTCTATGCTTTGAACCATTCCTGTGACACTAGTTATGGATTCCGATGCTTCACTTCAGGTTCTCTGTATTCCTCTGACCTTCTTATTGACGATGAAACACAGAAATTGCATCGGAATTAAATACAAAAAGCACAATGCCAACTTATGTTCAAGAAGACTGACTCTTCCTACTGATTATGTTTTGAACCATTCCTGTGACACTAGTAATATATTCCGATGCTTCACATCAGGATTACTGTATCCCTTGGACCTTCTTTTTGACGATGACACACAGAAATTACATCGGAATTAAATACAAAAGGCACAATGCCGACTTAAGTACAAGAAGACTGACTCTTCTTACTGACTATGTTTGAACCATTCCTGTGACACTATTTATAGATTCCGATGCTTCAGTTTAGGTCTACTCTAGCCATAGGACCTTCTTATTGACGATGAAACACAGAAATTGCATCGGAATTAAATACAAAAGGCACAATGCCGACTTAAGTACAAGTAGACTGACTCTTCTTACTGACTGTGTTTGGAACCATTCCTGTGACACTAGTTATAGAATCCGATGCTTCACTTCAGGTTTACTGTATCCCTCTGACCTTCTTATTGACGATGAAACAGAGAAATTGCATCGGAATTAAATACAGAAGGCACAATGCCGACTTAAGTACAAGAAGACTGACTCTTCTTACTGTCTATGTTTTGAACCATTCCTGTGAAACTAGTTATAGATTCCGATGCTTCACTTCAGGTTTACTGTATCCCTTGCACCTTCTTATTGACGATGAAACATTGAAATTGCATAGGAATTAAATACAAAAGGCACAATGCCGACTTAAGTAGAAGAAGACTGACTCTTCGTACTGAATATGATTTGAACCATTCCTGTGACACTAGTTGTAGATTACGATGATTCACTTCAGGTTTACTGTATCCCTTGGACTTTCTTATTGACGATGAAGCACAGAAATTGCATCGGAATTAAATAGAAAAGGCACAATGCCGACTTAAGTACAAGAACATTGACTCTTCTTACTGACTTTGATTTGGAACCATTCCTGTGACACTAGTTATAGATTACGATGCTTCACTGCAGGTTTGCTGTATCCCTCTGACTTTCCGATTGACGATGAAACACAGAAAATGCATCGGAATAAAATACATAAGGCACAATGACGACTTAAGTACAAGAAGACTGACTCTTCTTACTGACTGTTTTGAACCATTCCTGAGACACTAGTTATAGATTCCGATGCTTCACTTAAGGTTTACTGTATCCCTCTGACCTTCTTATTGACGTTGAAACACAGAAATTGCATCGGAATTAAATACAAAAGGCACATTGCCGACTTAAGTACAAGAAGACTGACACTTCTTACTGACTATGCTCTGAACCATTCCTGTGACACTAGTTATAGATTCCGATGATTCACTTCAGGTTTACTGTATCCTTTGGACCTTCGTATTTACGATGAAAGACAAAAATTGCATCGGAATTAAATACAAAAGGCACAATGCCGACTTCAAGAAGACTGTCTCTTCGTACTGACTATGTTTTCAACCATTCCTGTGACACTAGTTATAGATTACGATGATTCACTTCAGGTTTACTGTATCCCTTGGACCTTCTTATTGACGATGAAACACAGATTTTGCATCGGAATTAAATAGAAATGGCATAATGCCGACTTAAGTACAAGAAGACTAACTCTTCTTACCGACTATGATTGGAACCATTCCTGTGACACTAGTTATAGATTCCGATGCTTCACTTCAGGTTTACTGTATCACTTGCACCTTCTTATTGACGATGAAACACAGAAATTGCGTCGGAATTAATTACAAAAGGCACAATGCCGACTTAAGTACAAGAAAACTGACTCTTCTTACTGACTGCTTTGAACCTTTCCTGTGACACTAGTTATAGATTCCGATGCTTCACTTCAGGTTTACTGTATCCCTCTGACCATCTTATTGACGATGAAACACAGAAATTGCATCGGAATTAAATACAAAAGGCACAATGCCGACTTAAGTACAAGAAGACTGACTCTTCTTACAGTCTATGCTTTGAACCATTCCTGTGACACTAGTTATAGATTCCGATGCTTCACTTCAGCTTTACTGTATCATTATGACCTTCTTATTGACGATGAAACACAGAAATTGCATCGGAATTAAATACAAATGCACAATGCCGACTTAAGTACAAGACGACTGACCCTTCTTACTGTCTATTTTTTGAACCATTCTTGTGACACTAGTTATAGATTCCGATGCTTCACTTCAGGTTTACTGTATCCCTCTGACCTTCTTATTGACGATGAAACACAGAAATTGCATCGGAATTAAATACAAAAGGCATAATGCCGACTTATGTACAAGAAGACTGACTCTTGGTACTGATTATGTTTTGAACCATTCCTGTGACACTAGTTATAGATTCCGATGATTCACCTCAGGTTTACTGTGTCCCTCTGACCTTCTTATTGACGATGAAACACAGATTTTGCATCGGAATTAAATAGAAATTACATAATGCCGACTTAAGTACAAGAAGACTAACTCTTCTTACCGACTATGATTGGAACCATTCCTGTGACACTAGTTATAGATTCCGATGCTTCACTTCAGGTTTACTGTATCCCTTGCACCTTCTTATTGACGATGAAACACAGAAATTGCATCGGAATTAATTACAAAAGGCACAATGCCGACTTAAGTACAAGAAAACTGACTCTTCTTACTGACTGTTTTGAACCTTTCCTGTGACACTAGTTATAGATTCCGATGCTTCACTTCAGGTTTACTGTATCCCTCTGACCATCTTATTGACGATGAAACACAGAAATTGCATCGGAATTAAATACAAAAGGCACAATGCCGACTTAAGTACAAGAAGACTGACTCTTCTTACAGTCTATGCTTTGAACCATGCCTGTGACACTAGTTATAGATTCCGATGATTCACTTCAGCTTTACTGTATCAATCTGACCTTCTTATTGACGATGAAACACAGAAATTGCATCGGAATTAAATACAAAAGGCACAATGCCGACTTAAGTACAAGAAGACTGACTCTTCGTACTGACTACGTTTTGAACCTTTCCTGAGACACTAGTTATAGATTCCGATGATTCACTTCAGGTTTACTGTATCCCTTGGACCTTCTTATTGAAGATGAAACAAAGAAATTGCATCGGAATTAATTACAAAAGGCACAATGCCGACTTAAGTACATGAAGACTGACTCTTCATACTGACTATGATTGGAACCATTCCTGTGGGACTAGATATAGATTCCGATGCTTCACTTCAGGTTTACTGTATCCCTTGGACGTTCCTGTTGACGATGAAACACAGAAAATGCATCGGAATTGAATACAAAAGGCACAATGCCGACTTAAGTGCAAGAAGACTGACTCTTCGTACTGACTACGCTTTGAACCATTCCTGTGACACTAGTCATAGATTACGATGATTCACTTCAGGTTTACTGTATCCCTTGGAACTTCGTATTGACGATGAAACACAGAAAATGCATCGGAATTAAATAGAAAAGGCACAATGCCGACTTAAGTACAAGAAGACTGACTCTTCTTTCTGATTGTGTTTGGAACCATTCCTGTGAAACTAGTTATAGATTCCGATGCTTCACTTTAGGTTTACTGTATCCCTCTGACCTTCCAATTGACGATGAAAGACAGAAATTGCATCGGAATTAAATACAAAGGGCACAATGCCGACTTAAGTACAAGAAGACTGACTCTTCTTACTGTCTATGTTTTGAACCATTCCTGTGACACTAGTTATAGATTCCGATGCTTCACCTCAGGTTTAGTGTATACCTCTGACCTTCTTATTGACGATGAAACACAGAAATTGCATCGGAATTAATTACAAAAGGCACAATGCCGACTTAAGTACAAGAAGACTGACTCTACGTACTGACTATGTTTTGAACCATTTCTGTGACACTAGTTATAGATTACGATGATTCACTTCAGGTTTACTGTATCCCTTGGACCTTCTTATTGACGATGAAACACAGAAATTGCATCGGAATTAAATAGAAAAGACACAATGCCGACTTAAGTACAAGAAGACTGACTCTTCTTACTGACTTAGTTTGGAACCATCCCTGTGACACTAGTGATAGCTTCCGATGCTTCACTTCAGGTTTACTGTATCCCTCTGACCTTCCTAATGACGATGAAACACAGAAAATGCATCGGAATTAAACACAAAAGGCACAATGTCGACTTAAGTACAAGAAGACTGACCCATCTTACTGACTATGTTTTGAACCCTCCTGTGGCACTAGTTATAGATTCCGATTCTTCACTTCAGGTTTACTGTATCCCTCTGACCTTCCTATTGACGATGAAACACAGAAAATGCATCGGAATTAAATACAAAAGGCACAATGACGACTTAAGTATAAGAAGACTGACTCTTCTTACTAACTGTTTTGTACCATTCCTGTGACACTAGTTATAGATTCCGATGCTTCACTTAAGATTTATGGTATCCCTCTGACATTCTTATTGACGATGAAACACAGAAATTGCATCGGAATTAAATACAAAAGGCACAATGCCGACTTAAGTTCAAGAAGACTGACTCTTCTTACTGTCTATGTTTTGAACCATTCCTGTGACACAAGTTATTGATTCCGATGCTTCACTTCAGGTTTACTGTATCCCTCTGACCTTCTTATTGACGATGAAACACAGAAATTGCATCGGAATTAAATACAAAAGGCATAATGCCGACTTATGTACAAGAAGACTGACTCTTGGTACTGATTATGTTTTGAACCATTCCTGTGACACTAGTTATAGATTCCGACGATTCACCTCAGGTTTACTGTATCCCTCTGACCTTCTTATTGACGATGAAACACAGATTTTGCATCGGAATTAAATAGAAATTGCATAATGCCGACTTAAGTACAAGAAGACTAACTCTTCTTACCGACTATGATTGGAACCATTCCTGTGACACTAGTTATAGATTCCGATGCTTCACTTCAGGTTTACTGTATCCCTTGCACCTTCTTATTGACGATGAAACACAGAAATTGCATCGGAATTAATTACAAAAGGCACAATGCCGTCTTAAGTACAAGAAGACTGACTCTTCGTACTGACAATGTTTTGAACCATTCCTGTGACACTAGTTATAGATTACGATGAATCACTTCAGGTTTACTGTATCCCTTGGACCTTCTTATTGACGATGAAACACAGAAATTGCATCGGAATTAAATAGAAAAGGCACAATGCCGACTTAAGTACAAGAAGACTGACTCTTCTTACTGACTATGTTTGGAACCATCCCTGTGACACTAGTTATAGCTTCCGATGCTTCACTTCAGGTTTACTGTATCCCTCTGACCTTCTTATTAACGATGAAACACAGAAAATGCATCGGAATTAAATACAAAAGTCACAATGACGACTTAAGTACAAGAAAACTGACTCTTCTTAGTGACTGCTTTGAACCTTTCCTGTGACACTAGTTATAGATTCCGATGCTTCACTTCAGTTTTACTGTATCCCTCTGACCTTCTTATTGACGATGAAACACAGAAATTGCATCGGAATTAAATACAAAAGGCACAATGCCGACTTAAGCACAAGAAGACTGACAATTCTTACAGTCTATGCTTTGAACCATTCCTGTGACACTAGTTATAGATTCCGATGCTTCACTTCAGCTTTACTGTATCAATCTGACCTGCTTATTGACGATGAAACACAGAAATTGCATCGGAATTAAATACAAAAGGCACAATGCCGACTTAATTACAAGAAGACTGACTCTTCTTACTGTCTATGTTTTGAACCATTCCTGTGACACAGGTTATAGATTCCGATGCCTCACTTCAGGTTTACTGTATCCCTTGCACCTTATTATTGACGATGAAACACAGAAATTGCATCGGAATTAAATACAAAAGGCACAATGCCGACTTAAGTACAAGAAGACTGACCCTTCTTACTGTCTATGTTTTGAACCATTCCTGTGACACTAGTTATGGATTCCGATGCTTCACTTCAGGTTTACTGTATCCCTCTGACCTTCTTATTGACGATGAAACACAGAAATTGCATCGGAATTAATTACAAAAGGCATAATGCCGACTTATGTACAAGAAGACTGACTCTTGGTACTGACTATGATTTGAACCATTCCTGTGACACTAGTTATAGATTCCGATGATTCATCTCAGGTGTACTGTATCCTTTGGACCTTCTTATTTACGATGAAACACAGAAATTACATCGGAATTATATAGAAAAGGCACAATGCCGACTTAAGTACAAGAAGACAGCCTCATCTTACTGACTATGTTTTGAACCCTCCTGTGACACTAGTTATAGATTCCGATGCTTCACTTCAGGTTTACTGTATCCCTCTGACCTTCTTATTGACGATGAAACACAGATTTTGCATCGGAATTAAATTGAAATGGCATAATGCCGACTTAAGTACAAGAAGACTAACTCTTCTTACCGACTATGATTGGAACCACTCCTGTGACACTAGTTATAGATTCCGATGCTTCACTTCAGGTTTACTGTATCCCTTGCACCTTCTTATTGACGATGAAACACAGAAATTGCATCGGAATTAATTACAAAAGGCACAATGCCGACTTAAGTACAAGAAGACTGACTCTTCGTACTGACTATGTTTTGAACCATTCCTGTGACACTAGTTATAGATTACGATGATTCACTTCAGGTTTACTGTATCCCTTGGACCTGCTTATTGACGATGAAACACAGAAATTGCATCGGAATTAAATAGAATAGGCACAATGCCGACTTAAGTACAAGAAGACTGACTCTTCTTACTGACTATGTTTGGAACCATCCATGAGACACTAGTTATAGCTTCCGATGCTTCACTTCAGGTTTACTGTATCCCTCTGACCTTCTTATTGACGATGAAACACAGAAAATGCATCGGAATTAAATACAAAAGGCACAATGACGACTTAAGTACAAGAAAACTGACTCTTCTTACTGACTGTTTTGAACCTTTCCTATGACACTAGTTATAGATTCCGATGCTTCACTTCATGTTTACTTTATCCCTCTGACCTTCTTATTGACGATGAAACACAGAAATTGCATCGGAATTAAATATAAAAGGCACAATGCCGACTTAAGTACAAGAAGACTGACTCTTCTTACAGTCTATGCTTTGAAAAATTCCTGTGACACTAGTTATAGATTCCGATGCTTCACTTCAGCTTTACTGTATCAATCTGACCTGCTTATTAACGATGATACACAGAAATTGCATCGGAATTAAATACAAATGCACAATGCCGACTTATGTACAAGAAGACTGACCCTTCTTACTGTCTATGTTTTTAACCATTCCTGTGACACTAGTTATACATTCCGATGCTTCACTTCAGGTTTACTGTATCCCTCTGACCTTGTTATTGACGATGATACACAGAAATTGCATCGGAATTAAATACAAAAGGCACAATGCCGACTTAAGTACAAGGAGACTGACTCTTCGTACTGACTATGTTTTGAACCATTCCTGTGACACTAGTTATAGATTCCGATGATTCACTTCAGGTTTACTGTATCCCTTGGACCTTCTTATTGATGATGAAACACAGAAATTGCATCGGAATTAAATCCAAAAGGCACAATGCTGACTTAAGTACAGAAGACTGACTCTTCATACTGACTATGATTGGAACCATTCCTGTGGCACTCGATATAGATTCCGATGATTCACTTCAGGTTTACTGTATCCCTTGGACCTTCTTATTGATGATGAAACACAGAAATTGCATCGGAATTAAATACAAAAGGCACAATGCCGACTTCAGTACAAGAAGACTGACTCTTCATACTGACTATGATTGGAACCATTCCTGTGGCACTAGATATAGATGCCGATGCTTCACTTCAGGTTTACTGTATCCCTTGGACCTTCCTGTTGACGATGAAACACAGAAAATGCATCGGAATTGAATACAAAAGGCACAATGACGACTTAAGTACAAGAAGACTGACTCTTCTTACTGACTGTTTTGAACCAATCCTGTGACACTAGTTATAGATTCCGATGCTTCACTTCAGGTTAACTGTATCCCTCTGACGTTCTTATTGACGATGAAACACAGAAATTGCATCGGAATTAAATACAAAAGGCACAATGCCGACTTAAGTACAAGAAGACTGACTCTTCTTACTGTCTATGTTTTGAACCATTCCTGTGACACAAGTTATAGATTCCGAAGCTTCACTTCAGGTTTACTGTACCCTTGCACATTCTTATTGACGATGAAACATAGAAATTGCATCGGAATTAAATACAAAAGGCACATTGCCGACTTAAGTACAAGAAGACTGACCCTTCTTACTGTCTATGTTTTGAACCATTCCTGTGACACTAGTTATAGATTCCAATGCTTCACTTCAGGTTTACTGTATCCCTCTGACCTTCTTATTGACGATGAAACCAGAAATTGCATCGGAATTAGAAACAAACGGCACAATGCCGAATTAAGTACAAGAAGACTGACTCTTCGTACTGACTACGCTTTGAACCATTCCTGTGACACTGGTTATAGATTACGATGATTCACTTCAGGTTTACTGTATCCCTTGGACCTTCTTATTGACGATGAAACACGGAAATTGCATCGGAATTAAATTGAAAGGCACAATGCAGACTTAAGTGCAAGTAGACTGACTCTTCTTACAGACTGTGTTTGGAACCATTCCTGTGACACTAGTTATAGATTCCGATGCTTCACTTCAGGTTTACTGCATCCCTCTGACCTTCTTATTGACGATGAAACACAGAAATTGCATCGGAATTAAATACAAAAGGCACAATGCCGACTTCAGTACAAGAAGACTGACTCTTCTTACTGTCTATGATTTGAACCTTTCCTGTGACACTAGTTTTAGATTCCGATGCTTAACTTCAGGTTTACTGTATCCCTCTGACCTTCTTATTGACGATGAAACACAGAAATTGCATCGGAATTAAATACAAAAGGCACAATGCCGACTTAAGTACAAGATGACTGACTCTTCGTACTGACTATGTTTTGAACCATTCCTGTGACACTAGTTATAGATTACGATGATTCACTTCAGGTTTACTGTATCCCTTGGAACTTCTTATTTACGATGAAACACAGAAATTGCATCGGAATTAAATAGAAAATTCACAATGCCGACTTAAGTACAAGAACACTGACTCTTCTTACTGACTATGCTTTTGGAACCATTCCTGTGACACTAGTTATAGATTCCGATGCTTCACTTCAGGTTTACTGTATCCCTCTGACCTTCCTATTGACGATGAAACACAGAAAATCCATCGGAATTAAATACAAAAGGCACAATGACGACTTAAGTACAAGAAGACTGACTCTTCGTACTGACTATGTTTTGAACCATTCCTGCGACACTAGTTATAGATTACGGTGATTCACTTCAGGTTTACTGTATCCCTTGGACCTTCTTATTGACGATGAAACACAGATATTGCATCGGAATTAAATAGAAAAGGCACAATGCCGACATAAGTACAGGTAGACTGACTCTTCTTACTGACTGTGTTTGGAACCATCTCTGTGACACTAATTATAGATTCCGATGCTTCACTTCAGGTTTACTGTATCCGTCTGACCTTCTTATTGACGATGAAACACAGAAATTGCGTCGGAATTAAATACAAAAGGCACAATGCCGACTTAAGTACAAGAAGACTGATTCTTTTTACTGTCTATGTTTTGAACCATTCATGTGACACTAGTTATAGATTCCGATTCTTCACTTCAGGATTACTGTATCCCTCTTACCTTCCTATTGACGATGAAACACAGAAAATGCATCGGAATTAAAGACAAAAGGCACAATGCCGACTTAAGTACAAGAAGACTGACTCATCTTACTGACTATGTTTTGAACATTCCTGTGACACTAGTTATAGATTCCGATACTTCACTTCAGGATTACTGTATCCCTCTTACCTTCCTATTGACGATGAAACACAGAAAATGCATCGGAATTAAATACAAAAGGCACAATGACGACTTAAGTACAAGAAGACTGACTCTTCTTACTAACTGTTTTGAACCATTCCTGTGACACTAGTTATAGATTCCGATGCTTCACTTAAAGGTTACTGTATGCCTCTGACTTTCTTATCGACGATGAAACACAGAAATTGCATCGGAATTAATTACAAAAGGCACAATGCCGACTTAAGTACAAGAAGACTGACTCTTTTACTGTCTATGTTTTGAACCATTCCTGTGACACAAGTTATAGATTCCGATGCCTCACTTCAGGTTTACTGTATCCCTCTGACCTTCTTATTGACGATGAAACACAGAAATTGCATCGGAATTAAATACAAAAGGAACAATGCCGACTTAAGTACAAGAAGACTGACCCTTCTTACTGTCTATGTTTTGAACCATTCCTGTGATACTAGTTATGGATTCCGATGCTTTACTTCAGGTTTGCTGTATCCCTCTGACCTTCTTATTGACGATGAAACACAGAAATTGCATCGGAATTAATTAGAAAAGGCACAATGCCGACTTAAGTACAAGAAGACAGCCTCATCTTACTGACTATGTTTAGAACCCTCCTGTGACACTAGTTATAGATTCCGATGCTTCACTTCAGGTTTACTGTATCCCACTGACCTTCTTATTGACGATGAAACACAGATTTTGCATCGGAATTAAATAGAAATGGCATAATGCCGACTTAAGTACAAGAAGACTAACTCTTCTTACCGACTATGATTGGAACCAATCCTGTGACACTAGTTATAGATTCCGATGCTTCACTTCAGGTTTACTGTATCCCTTGCACCTTCTTATTGACGATGAAACACAGAAATTGCATCGGAATTAATTACAAAAGGCACAATGCCGACTTAAGTACAAGAAGACTGACTCTTCGTACTGACTATGTTTTGAACCATTCCTGTGACACTAGTTATAGATTACGATGATTCACTTCAGGTTTACTGTATCCCTTGGACCTTCTTATTGACGATGAAACACAGAAATTGCATCGGAATTAAATAGAAAAGGCACAATGCCGACTTAAGTACAAGAAGACTGACTCTTCTTACTGACTATGTTTGGAACCATCCCTGTGACACTAGTTATAGCTTCCGATGCTTCACTTCAGGTTTACTGTATCCCTCTGACCTTCTTATTGACGATGAAACACAGAAAATGCTTCGGAATTAAATACAAAAGGCACAATGACGACTTAAGTACAAGAAAAACTTACTCTTCTTACTGACTGTTTTGAACCTTTCCTGTGACACTAGTTATAGATTCCGATGCTTCACTTCAGCTTTACTGTATCAATCTGACCTTCTTATTGACGATGAAACACAGAAATTGCATCGGAATTAAATAAAATGCACAATGCCGACTTAAGTACAAGAAGGCTGACCCTTCTTACTGCCTATGTATTGAACCATTCCTGTGACACTAGTTATAGATTCCGATGCTTCACTTCAGCTTTACTGTATCAATCTGACCTTCTTATTGACGATGAAACACAGAAATTGCATCGGAATTAAATAAAATGCACAATGCCGACTTAAGTACAAGAAGACTGACCCTTCTTACTGCCTATGTATTGAACCATTCCTGTGACACTAGTTATAGATTCCGATGCTTCACTTCAGGTTTACTGTACCCCTATGACCTTCTTATTGACGATGATACACAGAAATTGCATCGGAATTAAATACAAAAGGCACAATCCCGACTTAAGTACAAGAAGACTGACTCTTCGTACTGACTATGTTTTGAACCATTCCTGTGACACTAGTTATAGATTCCGATGATTCACTTCAGGTTTACTGTATCCCTTGCACCTTCTTATTGACGATGAAACACAGTAATTGCATCGGAATTAAATACAAAAAGGCACAATGCCGACTTAAGTACAAGAAGACTGACCCTTCTTACTGTCTATGTTTTGAACCATTCCTGTGACACTAGTTATTATTTCAAATGCTTCACTTCAGGTTTACTGTATCCCTCTGACGTTCTTATTGACGATGAAACACAGAAATTGCATCGCAATTAAAAACAAACGGCACAATGCCGACTTAAGTACAAGAAGACTGACTCTTCGTACTGACTACGCTTTGAACCATTCCTGTGACACTAGTTATAGATTCCAATGCTTCACTTCAGGTTTACTGTATCCCTCTGACCTTCTTATTGACGATGAAACACAGAAATTGCATCGGAATTAGAAACAAACGGCACAATGCCGAATTAAGTACAGAAGACTGACTCTTCGTACTGACTACGCTTTGAACCATTCCTGTGACACTGGTTATAGATTACGATGATTCACTTCAGGTTTACTGTATCCCTTGGACCTTCTTATTGACGATGAAACACAGAAATTGCATCGGAATTAAATTGAAAGGCACAATGCCGACTTAAGTACAAGTAGACTGACTCTTCTTACTGACTGTGTTTGGAACCATTCCTGTGACACTAGTTATAGATTCCGATGCTTCACTTCAGGTTTACTGTATCCCTCTGACCTTCTTATTGACGATGAAACACAGAAATTGCATCGGAATTAAATACAAAAGGCACAATGCCGACTTCAGTACAAGAAGACTGACTCTTCTTACTGTCTATGATTTGAACCTTTCCTGTGACACTAGTTATAGATTCCGATGCTTAACTTCAGGTTTACTGTATCCCTCTGACCTTCTTATTGACGATGAAACACAGAAATTGCATCGGAATTAAATACAAAAGGCACAATGCCGACTTAAGTACAAGATGACTGACTCTTCGTACTGACTATGTTTTGAACCATTCCTGTGACACTAGTTATAGATTACGATGATTCACTTCAGGTTTACTGTATCCCTTGGACCTTCTTATTTACGATGAAACACAGAAATTGCATCGGAATTAAATAGAAAAGGCACAATGCCGACTTAAGTACAAGAACACTGACTCTTCTTACTGACTATGCTTTTGGAACCATTCCTGTAACACTAGTTATAGATTCCGATGCTTCACTTCAGGTTTACTGTATCCCTCTGACCTTCCTATTGACGATGAAACACAGAAAATCCATCGGATTTAAATACAAAAGGCACAATGACGACTTAAGTACAAGAAGACTGACTCTTCGTACTGACTATGTTTTGAACCATTCCTGCGACACTAGTTATAGATTACGATGATTCACTTCAGGTTTACTGTATCCCTTGGACCTTCTTATTGACGATGAAACACAGATATTGCATCGGAATTAAATAGAAAAGGCACAATGCCGACATAAGTACAAGTAGACTGACTCTTCTTACTGACTGTGTTGGAACCATCCCTGTGACACTAATTATAGATTCCGATGCTTCACTTCAGGTTTACTGTATCCCTCTGACCTTCTTATTGACGATGAAACACAGAAATTGCATCGGAATTAAATACAAAAGGCACAATGCCGACTTAAGTACAAGAAGACTGATTCTTCTTACTGTCTATGTTTTGAACCATTCATGTGACACTAGTTATAGATTCCGATTCTTCACTTCAGGATTACTGTATCCCTCTTACCTTCCTATTGACGATGAAACACAGAAAATGCATCGGAATTAAATACAAAAGGCACAATGCAGACTTAAGTACAAGAAGACTGACTCATCTTACTGACTATGTTTTGAACATTCCTGTGACACTAGTTATAGATTCCGATTCTTCACTTCAGGATTACTGTATCCCTCTTACCTACCTATTGACGATGAAACACAGAAAATGCATCGGAATTAAATACAAAAGGCACAATGACGACTTAAGTACAAGAAGACTGACTCTTCTTACTAACTGTTTTGAACCATTCCTGTGACACTAGTTATAGATTCCGATGCTTCACTTAAGGGTTACTGTATGCCTCTGACTTTCTTATCGACGATGAAACACAGAAATTGCATCGGAATTAAATACAAAAGGCACAATGCCGACTTAACTACAAGAAGACTGACTCTTCTTACTGTCTATGTTTTGAACCATTCCTGTGACACAAGTTATAGATTCCGATGACTCACTTCAGGTTTACTGTATCCCTTGCACCTTCTTATTGACGATGAAACACAGAAATTGCATCGGAATTAAATACAAAAGGAACAATGCCGACTTAAGTACAAGAAGACTGACCCTTCTTACTGTCTATGTTTTGAACCATTCCTGTGATACTAGTTATGGATTCCGATGCTTTACTTCAGGTTTACTGTATCCCTCTGACCTTCTTATTGACGATGAAACACAGAAATTGCATCGGAATTAAATAGAAAAGGCACAATGCCGACTTAAGTACAAGAAGACAGCCTCATCTTACTGACTACGTTTAGAACCCTCCTGTGACACTAGTTATAGATTCTGATGCTTCACTTCAGGTTTACTGTATCCCTCTGACCTTCTTATTGACGATGAAACACAGATTTTGCATCGGAATTAAATAGAAATGGCATATTGCCGATTTAAGTACAAGAAGACTAACTCTTCTTACCGACTATGATTGGAACCATTCCTGTGACACTAGTTATAGATTCCGATGCTTCACTTCAGGTTTACTGTATCCCTTGCACCTTCTTATTGACGAAGAAACACAGAAATTGCATCGGAATTAATTACAAAAGGCACAATGCCGACTTAAGTACAAGAAGACTGACTCTTCGTACTGACTATGTTTTGAACCATTCCTGTGACACTAGTTATAGATTACGATGATTCACTTCAGGTTTACTGTATCCCTTGGACCTCCTTATTGACGATGAAACACAGAAATTGCATGGGAATTAAATAGAAAAGGCACAATGCCGACTTAAGTACAAGAAGACTGACTCTTCTTACTGACTATGTTTGGAACCATCCCTGTGACACTAGTTATAGCTTCCGATGCTTCACTTCAGGTTTACTGTATCCCTCTGACCTTCTTATTGACGATGAAACACAGAAAATGCTTCGGAATTAAATACAAAAGGCACAATGACGACTTAAGTACAAGAAAATTTACTCTTCTTACTGACTGTTTTGAACCTTTCCTGTGACACTAGTTATAGATTCCGATGCTTCACTTCAGGTTTACTGTATCCCTCTGACCTTCTTATTGACGATGAAACACAGAAATTGCATCGGAATTAAATACAAAAGGCACAATGCCGACTTAAGTAGAAGAAGACTGCCTCTTCTTACAGTCTATGCTTTGAACCATTCCTGTGACACTAGTTATAGATTCCGATGTTTCACTTCAGCTTTACTGTGTCAATCTGACCTTCTTATTGACGATGAAACACAGAAATTGCATCGGAATTAAATAAAATGCACAATGCCGACTTATGTACAAGAAGACTGACCCTTCTTACTGCCTATGTTTTGAACCATTCCTGTGACACTAGTTATAGATTCCGATGCTTCACTTCAGGTTTACTGTATCCCTATGACCTTCTTATTGACGATGATACACAGAAATTGCATCGGAATTAAATACAAAAGGCACAATGCCGACTTAAGTACAAGAAGACTGACTCTTCGTACTGACTATGTTTTGAACCATTCCTGTGACATTAGTTATAGATTCCGATGATTCACTTCAGGTTTACTGTATCCCTTGCACCTTCTTATTGACGATGAAACATAGTAATTGCATCGGAATTAAATACAAAAAATCACAATGCTGACTTACGTACAAGAAGACTGACCCTTCTTACTGTCTATGTTTTGAACCATTCCTGTGACACTAGTTATAGATTCCAATGCTTCACTTCAGGTTTACTGTATCCCTCTGACGTTCTTATTGACGATGAAACACAGAAATTGCATCGGAATTAAAAACAAACGGCACAATGCCGACTTGAGTACAAGAAGAAGGACTCTTCGTACTGACTACGCTTTGAACCATTCCTGTGACACTAGTTATAGATTACGATGATTCACTTCAGGTTTACTGTATCCCTTGGACCTTCTTATTGACGATGAAACACAGAAATTGCATGGGAATTAAATAGAAAAGGCACAATGCCGACTTAAGTACAAGAAGACTGACTCTTCTTACTGACTATGTTTGGAACCATCCCTGTGACACTAGTTATAGCTTCCGATGCTTCACTTCAGGTTTACTGTATCCCTCTGACCTTCTTATTGACGATGAAGCACAGAAAATGCTTCGGAATTAAATACAAAAGGCACAATGACGACTTAAGTACAAGAAAACTTACTCTTCTTACTGACTGTTTTGAACCTTTCCTGTGACACTAGTTATAGATTCCGATGCTTCACTTCAGGTTTACTGTATCCCTCTGACCTTCTTATTGACGATGAAACACAGAAATTGCATCGGAATTAAATACAAAAGGCACAATGCAACTTCAGTACAAGTTGACTGACTCTTCGTACTGACTATGTTTTGAACCATTCCTGTGACACTAGTTATAGATTACGCTGATTCACTTCAGGTTTACTGTATCCCTTGGACCTTCTTATTTACGATGAAACACAGAAATTGCATCGGAATTAAATAGAAAAGGCACAATGCCGACTTAAGTACAAGAACACTGATCCTTCTTCCTGACTATGCTTTTGGAACCATTCCTGTGACACTAGTTATAGATTTCGATCGTTCACTTCAGGTTTACTGTATCCATCTGACCTTCCTATTGACGATGAAACACAGAAAATGCATCGGAATTAAATACAAAAGGCACAATGACGACTTAAGTACAAGAAGACTGACTCTTCTTACTAACTGTTTTGAACCATTCCTGTGACACTATTTATAGATTCCGATGCTTCACTTAAGGTTTACTGTATCCCTCTGACCTTCTTATTGACGATGAAACACAGAAATTGCATCGGAATTAAATACAAAATGCACAATGCCGACTTAAGTACAAGAAGACTGACACTTCTTACTGTCTATGTTTTGAACCATTCCTGTGACACAAGTTATAGATTCCGATGCCTCACTTCATGTTTACTGTATCCCTTGCACCTTCTTATTGACGATGAAACACAGAAATTGCATCGGAATTAAATAGAAAACCACAATGCCGACTTAAGTATAAGAAGACTGACCTTTCTTACTGTCTATGATTTGAACCATTCCTGTGACACTAGTTCTAGATTCCGATGCTTCACTTCAGGTTTACTGTATCCCTCTGACCTTCTTATTGACGATGAAACACAGAAATTGCATCGGAATTAAATACAAAAGGCACAATGCCGACTTAAGTACAAGAAGACTGACTCTTCGTACTGACTATGTTTTGAACCATTCCTGCGACACTAGTTATAGATTACGATGATTCACTTCAGGTTTACTATATCCCTTGGACCTTCTTATTGACGATGAAACACAGATATTGCATCGGAATTAAATAGAAAAGGCACAATGCCGACATAAGTACAAGTAGACTGACTCTTCTTACTGACTGTGTTTGGAACCATCCCTGTAACACTAGTTATAGATTCCGATGCTTCACTTCAGGTTTACTGTATCCCTCTGACCTTCCTATTGACGATGAAACACAGAAAATGCATCGGAATGAAATACAAAAGGCACAATGACGACTTAAGTACAAGAAGACTGACTCTTCTTTCTAACTGTTTTGAACCATTCCTGTGACACTAGTTATAGATTCCGATGCTTTACTTAAGGGTTACTGTATGCCTTGCACCTTCTTATTGACGATGAAACACAGAAATTGCATCGGAATTAAATAGAAAACCACAATGCCGACTTAAGTACAAGAAGACTGACCTTTCTTACTGTCTATGTTTTGAACCATTCCTGTGACACTAGTTCTATATTCCGATGCTTCACTTCAGGTTTACTGTATCCCTCTGACCTTCTTATTGACGATGAAACACAGAAATTGCATCGGAATTAAATACAAAAGGCACAATGCCGACTTAAGTACAAGAAGACTGATTCTTCTTACTGTCTATGATTTGAACCATTCCTGTGACACTAGTTATAGATTCCGATGCTTCACTTCAGGTTTACTGTATCCCTTGCACCCTCTTATTGACGATGAAATACAGAAATTGCATCGGAATTAAATACAAAAGGCACAATGCCGACTTAAGTACAAGAAGACTGACTCATCTTACAGACTATGTTTCGAACCCTCCTGTGACACTAGTTATAGATTCCGATTCTTCACTTCAGGTTTACTGTATCCCTCTGACCTTCCTATTGACGATGAAACACAGAAAATCCATCGGAATTAAATACAATAGGCACAATGACGACTTAAGTACAAGAAGACGGACTCTTCTTACTAACTCTTTGAACCATTCCTGTGACACTAGTTATAGATTCCGATGCTTCACTTAAGGGTTACTGTATGCCCCTGACTTTCTTATCGACGATGAAACACAGAAATTGCATCGGAATTAAATACAAAAGGCACAATGCCGACTTAAGTACAAGAAGACTGACTCGTCGTACTGACTATGTTTTGAACCATTCCTGTGACACTAGTTATAGATTATGATGATTCACTTCAGGTTTACTGTATCCCTTGGACCTTCTTATTGACGATGTAACACAGAAATTGCATCGGAATTAAATAGAAAAGGCACAATGCCGACTTAAGTACAAGAAGACTGACTCTTCTTACTGACTATGTTTGGAACCATCCCTGTGACACTAGTTATAGCTCCCGATGCTTCACTTCAGGTTTACTGTATCCCTCTGACCTTCTTATTGACGATGAAACACAGAGAATGCTTCGGAATTAAATACAAAAGGCACAATGACGACTTAAGTACAAGAAAACTGACTCTTCTTACTGACTGCTTTGAACCTTTCCTGTGACACTAGTTATAGATTCCGATGCTTCACTTCAGGTTTACTGTATCCCTCTGACCTTCTTATTGACCATGAAACACAGAAATTGCATCGGAATTAAATACAAAAGGCACAATGCCGACTTAAGTACAAGAAGACTGCCTCTTCTTACAGTCTATGCTTTGAACCATTCCTGTGACACTAGTTATAGATTCCGATGCTTCAGTTCAGCTTTACTGTATCAATCTGACCTTCTTATTGACGATGAAACACAGAAATTGCATCGGAATTAAATACAAATGCACAATGCCGACTTAAGTACAAGAAGACTGACCCTTCTTACTGACTATGTTTTGAACCATTCCTGTGACACTAGTTATAGATTCCGATGATTCACTTCAGGTTTACTGTATCCCTTGGACCTTCTTATTGATGATGAAACAAAGAAATTGCATCGGTATTAAATACAAAAATCACAATGCCGACTTAAGTACAAGAAGACTGACTCTTCATACTGACAATGATTGGAACCATTCCTGTGGAACTAGATATAGATTCCGATGCTTCACTTCAGGTTTACTGTACCCTTGGACCTTCCTGTTGACGATGAAACACAGAAAATGCATCGGAATTGAATACAAAAGGCACAATGACGACTTAAGTACAAGAAGACTGACTCTTCTTACTGACTGTTTTGAACCATTCCTGTGACACTAGTTATAGATTCCGATGCTTCACTTCAGGTTTACTGTATCCCTCTGACGTTCTTATTGACGATGAAACACAGAGATTGCATCGGAATTAAATACAAAAGGCACAATGCCGACTTAAGTACAAGAAGACTGACTCTTCTTACTGTCTATGTTTTGAACCATTCCTGTGACACAAGTTATAGATTCCGAAGCTTCACTTCAGGTTTACTGTATCCCTTGCACCTTATTATTGACGATGAAACACAGAAATTGCATCGGAATTAAATACAAAAGGCACAATGCCGACTTAAGTACAAGAAGACTGTCCCTTCTTACGGTCTATGTTTTGAACCATTCCTGTGACACTAGTTATAGATTCCGTTGCTTCACTTCGGGTTTACTGTATCCCTCTGACCTTCTTATTGACGATGAAACACAGAAATTGCATCGGAATTAAAAAAAAACGGCACAATGCCGACTTAAGTACAAGAAGACTGACTCTTCGTACTGACTACGCTTTGAACCATTCCTGTGACACTAGTCATAGATTACGATGATTCACTTCAGGTTTACTGTATCCCTTGGACCTTCTTATTGACGATGAAACACAGAAATTGCATCGGAATTGAATACAAAAGGCACAATGCCGACTTCAGTACAAGATGACTGACTCTTCGTACTGACTATGTTTTGAACCATTCCTGTGACACTAGTTATAAATTACGATGAGTCACTTCAGGTTTACTGTATCCCTTGGACCTTCTTATTTACGATGAAACACAGAAATTGCATCGGAATTAAATAGAAAAGGCACAATGCCGACTTAAGTACAAGAACACTGACCCTTCTTCCTGACTATGCTTTTGGAACCATTCCTGTGACACTAGTTATAGATTCCGATCGTTCACTTCAGGTTTACTGTATCCCTCTGACCTTCCTATTGACGATGAAACACAGAAAATGCATCGGAATTAAATACAAAAGGCACAATGACGACTTAAGTACAAGAAGACTGACTCTTCTTACTAACTGTTTTGAACCATTCCTGTGACACTATTTATAGATTCCGATGCTTCACTTAAGGTTTACTGTATCCCTCTGACCTTCTTATTGACGATGAAACACAGACATTGCATCGGAATTAAATACAAAATGCACAATGCCGACTTAAGCACAAGAAGACTGACACTTCTTACTGTCTATATTTTGAACCATTCCTGTGACACAAGTTATAGATTCCGATGCCTCACTTCATGTTTACTGTATCCCTTGCACCTTCTTATTGACGATGAAACACAGAAATTGCATCGGAATTAAATAGAAAACCACAATGCCGACTTAAGTACAAGAAGACTGACCTTTCTTACTGTCTATGTTTTGAACCATTCCTGTGACACTAGTTCTAGATTCCGATGCTTCACTTCAGGTTTACTGTATCCCTCGGACCTTCTTATTGACGATGAAACACAGAAATTGCATCGGAATTAAATACAAAAGGCACAATGCCGACTTAAGTACAAGAAGACTGACTCTTCGTACTGACTATGTTTTGAACCATTCCTGCGACACTAGTTATAGATTACGATGATTCACTTCAGGTTTACTGTATCCCTTGGACCTTCTTATTGACGATGAAACACAGATATTGCATCGGAATTAAATAGAAAAGGCACAATGCCGACATAAGTACAAGTAGACTGACTCTTCTTACTGACTGTGTTTGGAACCATCCCTGTAACACTAGTTATAGATTCCGATGCTTCACTTCAGGTTTACTGTATCCCTCTGACCTTCCTATTGACGATGAAACACAGAAAATGCATCGGAATTAAATACAAAAGGCACAATGACGACTTAAGTACAAGAAGACTGACTCTTCTTACTAACTGTTTTGAACCATTCCTGTGACACTAGTTATAGATTTCGATGCTTTACTTAAGGGTTACTGTATGCCTTGCACCTTCTTATTGACGATGAAACACTGAAATTGCATCGGAATTAAATAGAAAACCACAATGCCGACTTAAGTACAAGAAGACTGACCTTTCTTACTGTCTATGTTTTGAACCATTCCTGTGACACTAGTTCTATATTCCGATGCTTCACTTCAGGTTTACTGTATCCCTCTGACCTTCTTATTGACGATGAAACACAGAAATTGCATCGGAATTAAATACAAAAGGCACAATGCCGACTTAAGTACAAGAATACTGATTCTTCTTACTGTCTATGTTTTGAACCATTCCTGTGACACTAGTTATAGATTCCGATGCTTCACTTCAGGTTTACTGTATCCCTTGCACCTTCTTATTGACGATGAAATACAAAAATTGCATCGGAATTAAATACAAAAGGCACAATGCCGACTTAAGTACAAGAAGACTGACTCATCTTACTGACTATGTTTTGAACCCTCCTGTGACACTAGTTATAGATTCCGATTCTTCACTTCAGGTTTACTGTATCCCTCTGACCTTCCTATTGACGATGAAACACAGAAAATCCATCGGAATTAAATACAATAGGCTCAATGACGACTTAAGTACAAGAAGACTGACTCTTCTTACTAACTGTTTTGAACCATTCCTGTGACACTAGTTATAGATTCCGATGCTTCACTTAAGGGTTACTGTATGCCTCTGACTTTCTTATCGACGATGAAACACAGAAATTGCATCGGAATTAAATACAAAAGGCACAATGCCGACTTAAGTACAAGAAGACTGACTCTTCTTACTGTCTATGCTTTGAACCATTGCTGTGACACAAGTTATAGATTCCGATGCCTCACTTCAGGTTTACTGTATCCCTTGCACCTTCTTATTGACGATGAAACACAGAAATTGCATCGGAATTAAATACAAAAGGAACAATGCCGACTTAAGTACAAGAAGACTGACCCTTCTTACTGTCTATGTTTTGAACCATTCCTGTGACACTAGTTATGGATTCCGATGCTTCACTTCAGGTTTACTGAATCCCTCTGACCTTCATATTGACGATGAAACACAGAAAATGCATCGGAATTAAATACAAAAGGCACAATGACGACTTAAGTACAAGAAGACTGACTCTTCTTACTAACTGTTTTGAACCATTCCTGTGACACTATTTATAGATTCCGATACTTCACTTAAGGTTTACTGTATCCCTCTGACCCTCTTATTGACGATGAAACACAGAAATTGCATCGGAATTAAATACAAAATGCACAATGCCGACTTAAGTACAAGAAGACTCACACTTCTTACTGTCTATGATTTGAACCATTCCTGTGACACAAGTTATAGATTCCGATGCCTCACTTCATGTTTACTGTATCCCTTGCACCTTCTTATTGACGATGAAACACAGAAATTGCATCGGAATTAAATAGAAAACCACAATGCCGACTTAAGTACAAGAAGACTGACCTTTCTTACTGTCTATGTTTTGAACCATTCCTGTGACACTAGTTCTAGATTCCGATGCTTCACTTCAGGTTTACTGTATCCCTCTGACCTTCTTATTGACGATGAAACACAGAAATTGCATCGGAATTAAATACAAAAGGCACAATGCCGACTTAAGTACAAGAAGACTGACTCTTCGTACTGACTATGTTTTGAACCATTCCTGCGACACTAGTTATAGATTACGATGATTCACTTCAGGTTTACTGTATCCCTTGGACCTTCTTATTGACGATGAAACACAGATATTGCATCGGAATTAAATAGAAAAGGCACAATGCCGACATAAGTACAAGTAGTCTGACTCTTCTTACCGACTGTGTTTGGAACCATCCCTGTAACACTAGTTATAGATTCCGATGCTTCACTTCAGGTTTACTGTATCCCTCTGAGCTTCCTATTGACGATGAAACACAGAAAATGCATCGGAATTAAATACAAAAGGCACAATGACGACTTAAGTACAAGAAGACTGACTCTTCTTACTAACTGTTTTGAACCATTCCTGTGACACTAGTTATAGATTCCGATGCTTTACTTAAGGGTTACTGTATGCCTTGCACCTTCTTATTGACGATGAAACACAGAAATTGCATCGGAATTAAATAGAAAACCACAATGCCGACTTAAGTACAAGAAGACTGACCTTACTTACTGTCTATGTTTTGAACCATTCCTGTGACACTAGTTCTATATTCCGATGCTTCACTTCAGGTTTACTGTATCCCTCTGACCTTCTTATTGACGATGAAACACAGAAATTGCATCGGAATTAAATACAAAAGGCACAATGCCGACTTAAGTACAAGAAGACTGATTCGTCTTACTGTCTATGTTTTGAACCTTTCCTGTGACACTAGTTATAGATTCCGATGCTTCACTTCAGGTTTACTGTATCCCTTGCACCTTCTTATTGACGATGAAATACAGAAATTGCATCGGAATGAAATGCAAAAGGCACAATGCCGACTTAAGTACATGAAGACTGACTCATCTTACTGACTATGTTTTGAACCCTCCTGTGACACTAGTTATAGATTCCGATTCTTCACTTCAGGTTTACTGTATCCCTCTGACCTTCCTATTGACGATGAAACACAGAAAATCCATCGGAATTAAATACAATAGGCACAATGACGACTTAAGTACAAGAAGACTGACTCTTCTTACTAACTGTTTTGAACCATTCCTGAGACACTAGTTATAGATTCCGATGCTTCACTTAAGGGTTACTGTTTGCCTCTGACTTTCTTATCGACGATGAAACACAGAAATTGCATCGGAATTAAATACAAAAGGCACAATGCCGACTTAAGTACAAGAAGACTGACTCTTCTTACTGTCTATGCTTTGAACCATTGCTGTGACACAAGTTGTAGATTCCGATGCCTCACTTCAGGTTTACTGTATCCCTTGCACCCTCTTATTGACGATGAAACACAGAATTTGCATCGGAATTAAATACAAAAGGAACAATGCCGACTTAAGTACAAGAAGACTGACCCTTCTTACTGTCTATGTTTTGAACCATTCCTGTGACACTAGTTATGGATTCCGATGCTTCACTTCAGGTTTACTGAATCCCTCTGACCTTCATATTGACGATGAAACACAGAAATTGCATCGGAATTAAATAGAAAAGGCACAATGCCGACTTAAGTACAAGAAGACAGCCTCATCTTACTGATTATGTTTAGAACCCTTCTGTGACACTAGTTATAGATTCTGATGCTTCACTTCAGGTTTACTGTATCCCTCTGACCTTCTTATTGACGATGAAACACAGATTTTGCATCGGAATTAAATAGAAATGGCATAATGCCGACTTAAGTACAAGAAGACTAACTCTTCTTACCGACTATGATTGGAACCATTCCTGTGACACTAGTTATAGATTCCGATGCTTCAGTTCAGGTTTACTGTATCCCTTGCACCTTGTTATTGCCGATGAAACACAGAAATTGCATCGGAATTAATTACAAAAGGCACAATGCCGACTTAAGTACAAGAAGACTGACTCGTCGTACTGACTATGTTTGGAACCATCCCTGTGACACTAGTTATAGCTCCCGATGCTTCACTTCAGGTTTACTGTATCCCTCTGACCTTCTTATTGACGATGAAACACAGAAAATGCTTCGGAATTAAATACAAAAGGCACAATGACGACTTAAGTACAAGAAAACTGACTCTTCTTACTGACTGTTTTGAACCTTTCCTGTGACACTAGTTATAGATTCCGATGCTTCACTTCAGGTTTACTGTATCCCTCTGACCTTCTTATTGACGATGAAACACAGAAATTGCATCGGAATTAAATACAAAAGGCACAATGCCGACTTAAGTACAAGAAGACTGCCTCTTCTTACAGTCTATGCTTTGAACCATTCCTGTGACACTAGTTATAGATTCCGATGCTTCAGTTCAGCTTTACTGTATCAATCTGACCTTCTTATTGACGATGAAACACAGAAATTGCATCGGAATTAAATACAAATGCACAATGCCGACGTAAGTACAAGAAGACTGACCCTTCTTACTGCCTATGTTGTGAACCATTCCTGTGACACTAGTTATAGATTCCGATGCTTCACTTCAGGTTTACTGTATCCCTCTGACCTTCTTATTGACGATCATACACAGAAATTGCATCGGAATTAAATTCAAAAGGCACAATGCCGACTTAAGTACAAGAAGACTGACTCTTCGTACTGACTATGTTTTGAACCATTCCTGTGACACTAGTTATAGATTCCGATGATTCACTTCAGGTTTACTGTATCCCTTGGACCTTCTTATTGATGATGAAACAAAGAAATTGCATCGGAATTAAATACAAAAGGCACAATGCCGACTTAAGTACAAGAAGACTGACTCTTCATACTGTCTATGATTGGAACCATTCCTGTGGCACTAGATATAGATTCCGATGCTTCACTTCAGGTTTACTGTACCCTTGGACCTTCCTGTTGACGATGAAACACAGAAAATGCATCGGAATTGAATACAAAAGGCACAATGACGACTTAAGTACAAGAAGACTGACTCTTCTTACTGACTGTTTTGAACCATTCCTGTGACACTAGTTATAGATTCCGATGCTTCACTTCAGGTTTACTGTATCCCTCTGACGTTCTTATTGACGATGAAACACAGAGATTGCATCGGAATTAAATACAAAAGGCACAATGCCGACTTAAGTACAAGAAGACTGACTCTTCTTACTGTCTATGATTTGAACCATTCCTGTGACACAAGTTATAGATTCCGAAGCTTCACTTCAGGTTTACTGTATCCCTTGCACCTTATTATTGACGATGAAACACAGAAATTGCATCGGAATTAAATACAAAAGGCACAATGCCGACTTAAGTACAAGAAGACTGTCCCTTCTTACTGTCTATGTTTTGAACCATTCCTGTGACACTAGTTATAGATTACGATAATTCACTTCAGGTTTACTGTATCCCTCTGACCTTCTTATTGACGATGAAACACAGAAATTGCATCGGAATTAAAAAAAAACGGCACAATGCCGACTTAAGTACAAGAAGACTGACTCTTCGTACTGACTACCCTTTGAACCATTCCTGTGACACTAGTCATAGATTACGATGATTCACTTCAGGTTTACTGTATCCCTTGGACCTTCTTACTGACGATGAAACACAGAAATTGCATCGGAATTAAATAGAAAAGACACAATGCCGACTTAAGTACAAGAAGACTGACTCTTCTTTCTGATTGTGTTTGGAACCATTCCTGTGACACTAGTTATAGATTCCGATGCTTCACTTTAGGTTTACTGTATCCCTCTGACCTTCTTATTGACGATGAAAGACAGAAATTGCATCGGAATTAAATACAAAGGGCACAATTCCGACTTAAGTACAAGAAGACTGACTCTTCTTACTGTCTATGTTTTGAACCATTCCTGTGACACTAGTTATAGATTCCATGCTTCACCTTAGGTTTAGTGTATCCCTCTGACCTTCTTATTGACGATGAAACACAGAAATTGCATCGGAATTAATTACAAAAGGCACAATGCAGACTTAAGTACAAGAAGACTGACTCTTCGTACTGACTATGTTTTGAACCATTTCTGTGACACTAGTTATAGATTACGATAATTCACTTCAGGTTTACTGTATCCCTTGGACCTTCTTATTGACGATGAAACACAGAAATTGCATCGGAATTAAATAGAAACGGCACAATGCCGACTTAAGTACAAGAAGACTGACTCTTCTTACTGACTTAGTTTGGAACCATCCCTGTGACTCTAGTTATAGCTTCCGATGCTTCACTTCAGGTTTACTGTATCCCTCTGACCTTCCTAATGACGATGAAACACAGAAAATGCATCGGAATTAAATACAGAAGGCACAATGCCGACTTAAGTACAAGAAGACTGACTCATCTTACTGACTATGTTTTGAACCCTCCTGTGACACTAGTTATAGATTCCGATTCTTCACTTCAGGTTTACTGTATCCCTCTGACCTTCCTATTGACGATGAAACACAGAAAATGCATCGGAATTAAATACAAAAGGCACAATGACGACTTAAGTACAAGAAACTGACTCTTCTTACTAACTGTTTTGTACCATTCCTGTGACACTAGTTATAGATTCCGATGCTTCACTTAAGGTTTACTGTATCCCTCTGACCTTCTTATTGACGATGATACACAGAAATTGCTTCGGAATTAAATACAAAAGGCACAATGCCGACTTAAGTACAAGAAGACTGACTCTTCTTACGGTCTATGTTTTGAACCATTCCTGTGACACAAGTTATAGATTCCGATGCCTCACTTCAGGTTTACTGTATCCCTTGCACCTTCTTTTTGACGATGAAACACAGAAATCGCATCGGAATTAAATACAAAAGGCATAATGCCGACTTAAGTACAAGAAGACTGACCCTTCTTACTGTCTATGTTTTGAACCATTCCTGTGACACTAGTTATGGATTCCGATGCTTCACTTCAGGTTTACAGTATCCCTCTGACCTTCTTATTGACGATGAAGCACAGAAATTGCATCGGAATTAAATACGAAAGGCATAATGCCGACTTATGTACAAGAAGACTGACTCTTGGTACTGACTATGTTTTGAACCATTCCTGTGACACTTGTTATAGATTCCGATGATCCACCTCAGGTTTACTGTATCCTTTGGACCTTTTTATTTACGATGAAACACAGAAATTACATCGGAATTAAATAGAAAAGACACAATGCCGACTTAAGTACAAGAAGACAGCCTCATCTTACTGACTATGTTTTGAACCCTCCTGTGACACTAGTTATAGATTCCGATGCTTCACTTCAGGTTTACTGTATCCCTCTGACCTTCTTATTGACGATGAAACACAGATTTTGCATCGGAATTAAATAGAAACGGCATAATACCGACTTAAGTACAAGAAGACAAACTCTTCTTACCGACTATGATTGGAACCATTCCTGTGACACTAGTTATAGATTCCGATGCTTCACTTCAGGTTTACTGTATGCCTTGCACCTTGTTATTGACGATGAAACACAGAAATTGCTTCGGAATTAATTACAAAATGCACAATGCCGACTTAAGTACAAGAAGACTGACTCTTCGTACTGACTATGTTTTGAACCATTCCTGTGACACTAGTTATAGATTCCGATGATTCACTTCAGGTTTACTGTATCCCTTGGACCTTCTTATTGATGATGAAACACAGAAATTGCATCGGAATTAAATACAAAAGGCACAATGCCGACTTAAGTACAAGAAGACTGGCTCTTCATACTGACTATGATTGGAACCATTCCTGTGGCACTAGATATAGATTCCGATGATTCACTTCAGGTTTACTGTATCCCTTGGACCTTCTTATTGATGATGAAACACAGAAATTGCATCGGAATTAAATACAAAAGGCACAATGCCGACTTAAGTACAAGAAGACTGACTCTTCATACTGACTATGATTGGAACCATTCCTGTGGCACTAGATATAGAATCCGATGCATCACTTCAGGTTTACTGTATCCTTTGGACCTTCCTGTTGACGATGAAACACAGAAAATGCATCGGAATTGAATACAGAAGGCACAATGACGACTTAAGTACAAGAAGACTGACTCTTCTTACTGTCTGTTTTGAACTATTCCTGTGACACTAGTTATAGATTCCGATGCTTCACTTCAGGTTTACTGTATCCCTCTGACGTTCTTATTGACGATTAAACACAGAAATTGCATCGGAATTAAATACAAAAGGCACAATGCCGACTTAAGTACAAGAAGACTGACTCTTCTTACTGTCTATGTTTTGAACAATTCCTGTGACACAAGTTATAGATTCCGATGCTTCACATCAGGTTTACTGTATCCCTTGCACCTTCTTATTGACGATGAAAGACAGAAATTGCATCGGAATTAAATACAAAAGGCACAATGCCGACTTAAGTACAAGAAGACTGACCCTTCTTACTGTCTATGTTTTGAACCATTCCTGTGACACTAGTTATAGATTCCAATGCTTCACTTCAGGTTTACTGTATCCCTCTGACCTTCTTATTGACGATGAAACACAGAAATTGAATCGGAATTAAAAACAAACGGCACAATGCCGACTTAAGTACAAGAAGACTGACTCCTCGTACTGACTACGCTTTGAACCATTCCTATGACACTAGTTATAGATTACGATGATTCACTTCAGGTTTACTGTATCCCTTGGACCTTCTTATTGACGATGAAACACAGAAAATGCATCGGAATTAAATAGAAAAGGCACAATGCCGACTTAAGTACAACAAGACTGACTCTTCGTTCTGACTGTGTTTGGAACCATTCCTGTGACACTAGTTATAGATTCCGATGCTTCACTTTAGGTTTACTGTATCCCTCTGACCTTCTTATTGACGATGAAAGACAGAAATTGCATCGGAATTTAATACAAAGGGCACAATGCCGACTTAAGTACAAGAAGACTGACTCTTCTTACCGTCTATGTTTTGAACCATTCCTGTGACACTAGTTATAGATTCCGATGCTTCACCTCAGGTTTAGTGTATCCCTCTGACCTTCTTATTGACGATGAAACACAGAAATTGTATAGGAATTAATTACAAAAGGCACAATGCCGACTTAAGTACAAGAAGACTGACTCTTCGTACTGACTATGTTTTGAACCATTTCTGTGACACTAGTTATAGATTACGATGATTCACTTAAGGTTTACAGTATCCCTTGGACCTTCTTATTGACGATGAAACACAGAAATTGCATCGGAATTGAATACAAAAAGCACAATAACGACTTAAGTACAAGAAGACTGACTCTTCTTACTGACTGTTTTGAACCATTCCTGTGACAGTAGTTATACATTCCGATGCTTCACTTCAGGTTTACTGTATCCCTCTGACCTTCTTATTGACGATGAAACACAGAAATTGCATCGGATTTAATACAAAAGGCACAATGCCGACTTAAGTACAAGAAGACTGACTCTTCTTACTGTCTATGTTTTGAACCATTCCTGTGATACTAGTTATAGATTCCGAAGCTTCACTTCAGATTTACTGTATCCCTCTGACCTTCTTATTGACGATGAAACACAGAAATTGCATCGGAATCAAATACAAAAGGCACAATGCCGACTTAAGTACAAGAAGACTTTCCCTTCTTACTGTCTATGTTTTGAACCATTCCTGTGACACTAGTTATAGATTCCGATGCTTCACTTCAGGTTTACTGTATCCCTCTGACCTTCTTATTGACGATGAAACACAGAAATTGCATCGGAAATTAATACAAACGGCACAATGCCGACTTAAATACAAGAAGACTGACTCTTCGTACTGACTACGCTTTGAACCATTCCTGTGACACTAGTTATAGATTACGATGATTCACTTCAGGTTTACTGTATCCCTTGGACCTTCTTATTGACGATGAAACACAGAAATTGCATCGGAATTAAATAGAAAAGGCACAATGCCGACTTAAGTACAAGAAGACTGACTCTTCTTTCTGACTGTGTTTGGAACCATTCCTGTGACACTAGTTATAGATTCCGATGCTTCACTTTAGGTTTACTGTATCCCTCTGACCTTCTTATTGACGATGAAACACAGAAATTGCATCGGAATTAAATACAAAAGCCACAATGCCGACTTAAGTACAAGAACACAGACTCTTCTTACTGTCTATGTTTTGAACCATTCCTGTGACACTAGTTATAGATTCCGATGCTTCACCTCAGATTTACTGTATCAATCTGACCTTCTTATTGACGATGAAACACAGATATTGCATCGGAATTAAATACAAAAGGCACAATGCCGACTTAAGTACAAGAAGGCTGACTCTTCCTACTGTCTATGTTTTGAACCATTCCTGTGACACTAGTTATGGATTCCGATGCTTCACTTCAGGTTTACTGTATTCCTCTGACCTTCTTTTTGACGATGAAAATAGAAATTACAACGGAAGTAAATACAAAAGGCACAATGCTGACTTAAGTACAAGAAGACTGACTCTTCTTATTGTCTATGATTTGATCCATTCCTGTGACACTAGTTATAAATTCCGATGCTTCACTTCAGGTTTACTGTATCCCTTGGACCTTCTTATTGACGAAAAACCACAGAAATTGCATCGGAATTAAATACAAAATGCACAATGCCGACTGAACTACAAGAAGGCTGACTCTTCTTACTGACTGTTTTGAACCATTCCTGTGACACTAGTTACAGATTCCGATGCCTCACTTCAGGTTCACTGTATCCCTCTGACCTTCTTATTGACGATGAAACACAGAAATTGCATCGGAATTAAATACAAAAGGCACAATGCCAATTTATGTTCAAGAAGACTGACTCCTCTTACTGACTAAGTTTGACCCATTCCTGTGTCACTAGTAATAGATTCCGATGCATCACATCAGGATTACTGTATCCCTTGGACCTTCTTTTTGACGATGACACACAGAAATTGCATCGGAATGAAATACAAAAGGCACAATGCCGACTTAAGTACAAGAAGACTGACTCTCCTTACTGACTATGATTTGAACCATTCCTGTGACACTCGTAATAGATTCCGTTGCTTCACCTCAGGTTTACTGTGTCTCTTTGACCTTCTTATTGACGATGAAACACAGAAATTGCATCGGAAATAAATACAAAAGGCACGATGCCGACTTAAGTACAAGAAGACTGACTCTTCTTACTGACTATGTTTGAACCATTCCTGTGACACTAGTTATAGATTCCGATGCTTCACGTCACGTCTACTCTATCCATAGGACCTTCGTATTGACGATGAAACACAGAAATTGCATCGGAACTAAATACAAAAGGCACAATGCCGACTTAAGTACAAGAAGACTGACTCTTCCTACTGTCTATGTTATGAACGATTCCTGTTACATTTGTTATTGATTCCGATACTTCACTTCAGGTTTACTGTGTCCCTTGGACCTTCTTATTGACGATGAAACACAGAAATTGCATCGAAATTAAATACAAAAGGCACAATGCCGACTTAAGTACAAGAACACTGACTCTACTTACTGCCTATGTTTTGAACCATTCCTGTGACACTCGTAATAGATTTCGTTGCTTCACTTCAGCTTTACTGTGTCACTTTGACCTTCTTATTGACGATGAAACACAGAAATTGCATCGGCAATAAATACAAAAGGCACGATGCCGACTTAAGTACATGTAGACTGAATCTTCCTACTGTCTATGTTTTGAACCATTCCTGTGACACTAGTTATAGATCTCGATGCTTCATGTCAGGTTTACTGTATCCCTTGGATCTTCTTATTGACGATGAAACACAGATAGTGCATCGGAGTTAAACACAAAAGGCACAATGCCGACTTAAGTACAAGAAGACGAACTCTTCCTACTGTCTATGTTTTGAACCATTCCTGTGACACTAGTTATTGATTCCGATGCTTCACTTCAGGTTTACTGTATCCCTCTGACCTTCTTTTTGACGATGAAACACAGAAATTGCATCGAAATCAAATAGAAAAGGCACAATGCCGCCTTAAGTACACGAAGACTGACTCTTCTTACTGTCTATGTTTTGAACAATTCCTGTGACACTAATTATAGATTCCGATCCTTCACTTCAGATTTACTGTATCCCTTGGACCTTTTTTTGGACGATGAAACAGAAATTGCATCGGAATTAAATACAAAAGGCACAATGCTGACTTAAGTACAAGAAGACTGTCTCTTCGTACTGACTATGTTTTGAACCGTTCCTGTGACACTAGTTATAGATTCCGATGATTCACTTCAGGTTTACTGTATCCCTTGGACTTTCTTATTGACGATGAAACACTGAAAGTGCATCGGAAGTAAATACAAAAGGCACAATGGCGACTTAAGTACAAGAGGACAGATTCTTCTTACTGACTATGTTTTGAAACATTCCTGTGACATTAGTTATAGATTCCGATGCATCACTTCAGGTTTACTGTATCCCTCTGACCTTCTTTTTGACGATGAAACACTGATATTGCATCGGAATTGAATAGAAAAGGCACAATGCCGACTTAAGTACCAGAAGACTGACTCTTCTTACTGACTATGTTTTGAACCATTCCTGTGACACTAGTTATAGATTCCGAAGCTTCACTCCAGGTTTACTGTATCTCTGGTACCTTCTTATTGACGATGAAACACAGAAATTGCATCGGAATTAAATAGAAAAGGCACAATGCCGACTTAAGTACAAGAAGACTGACTCTTCCTACTGCCTATGTTTTGAACGATTCCTGTTACATTACTTTTTGATTCCGATGCTTCATATCAGGTTTACTGTGTCACCTTGGACCTTCTTATTGACGATGGAACACAGAAATTGCATCGGAATTAAATGCAAAAGACACAATGCCGACTTAAGTACAAGAAGACTGACTCTTCTGACTGACTATGTTTGAACCATTCCTGTGACTCTAGTTATAGATTTCGTTGCTTCACTTCAGGTTTACTGTATCCCTTTGACCTTCTTGTTGACGATGAAACACAGAAATTGCATCGGAAATAAATACAAAAGGCACGATGCCGACTAAAGTAGATGTAGACTGAATCTTCCTACTGTCTATGTTTTGAACCATTCCCGTGACACTAGTTATAAATTCCGATGCTTCATTTCAGGTTTAGTGTATCCCTTGGATCTTCTTATTGACGATGAAACACAGATAGTGCATCGGAGTTAAATACAAAAGGCACAATGCAGACTTAAGTACAAGATGACTAACTCTTCCTACTGTCAATGTTTTGAACCATTCCTGTGACACTAGTTATAGATTCCGATGCGTCACTTCAGGTTTACTCTATCTCTCTGACCTTCTTTTTGACGATGAAACACAGAATTTGCATTGGAATTAAATAGAAAAGGCACAATGCCGACTTAAGTACAAGAAGACTGACTCTTCTTACTGTCTATGTTTTGAACAATTCCTGTGACACTTGTTATAGATTCCGTTCCTTCACTTTTGATTTACTGTATCCCTCTGACCTTCTTATTGACGATGAAACACAGAAATTTCATCGGAATTAAACACAAAATGCACAATGCCGACTTAAGTACAAGAAGACTGACTCTTCATACTGACTACGATTTGAACCATTTCTGTGACACTAGTTATAGATTACGATGATTCACTTCAGGTTTACTGTATCCCTTGGACCTTCTTATTGACGATGAAACACAGAAATTGCATCGGAATTAAATAGAAAAGGCATAATGCCGACTTAAGTACAAGAAGACTGACTCTTCTTACTGTCTATGCTTTCAACCATTCCTGTGACACTAGTTATAGATTCCGATGCTTCACTTCAGCTTTACTGTATCCCTCTGACCTTCTTATTGACGATGAAACACAGAAATTGCATCGGAATTAAATACAAAAGGCACAATGCCGACTTAAGTACAAGAAGGCTGACTCTTCCTACTGTCTATCTTTTGAACCAATTCTGTCACACTAGTTATGGATTCCGAGGCTTCACTTAAGGTTTAATTTATCCCTCTGACCTTCGTTTTGACGATGAAAATAGAAATTACATCGGAAGTAAATACAAAAGGCACAATGCCGACTTAAGTACAAGAAGACTGACTCTTCTTATTGTGTATGATTTGATCCATTCCTGTGACACTAGTTATAAATTCCGATGCTTCACCTCAGGTTTACTGTATCCCTTGGACCTTCTTATTGACGAAAAAGCACAGAAATTCCATCGGAATTAAATACAAAATGCACAATGCCGACTTAAGTACAAGAAGGCTGACTCGACTTACTGACTGTTTTGAACCATTCCTGTGACACTAGTTACACATTCCGATGATTTACTTCAGGTTCACTGTATCCCTCTGACCTTCTTATTGACGATGAAACACAGAAATTGCATCGGAATTAAATACAAAAGGCACAATGCCAACTTATGTTCAAGAAGACTGACTCCTCTTACTGACTATGTTTTGACCCATTCCTGTGACACTAGTAATAGATTCCGATGCTTCACATCAGGATTACTGTATCCCTTGGACCTTCTTTTTGACGATGACACACAGAAATTGCATCGGAATGAAATACAAAAGGCACAATGCCGACTTAAGTACATGAAGACTGACTCTTCTTACTGACTATGTTTGAACCATTCCTGTGACACTAGTTATAGATTACGATGATTCACTCCAGGTTTACTGTATCTCTGGTACCTTCTTATTGACGATGAAACACAGAAATTGCATCGGAATTAAATAGAAAAGGCACAATGCCGACTTAAGTACAAGAAGACTGACTCTTCCTACTGCCTATGTTTTGAACGATTCCTGTTACATTAGTTTTTGATTCCGATGCTTCACTTTAGGTTTACTGTGTCACCTTGGAACTTCTTATTGAAGATGGAACACAGAAATTGCATCGGAATTAAATGCAAAAGGCACAATGCCGACTTAAGTACAAGAAGACTGACTCTTCTTACTGACTATGTTATGAACCTTCCTGTGACACTAGTTATATATTCCGATGCTTCACTTGAGGTTTACTGTATCCCTCTGACCTTCTTATTGACGATGAAACACAGAATTTGCATCGGAATTAAATAGAAAAGGCATAATGCCGACATAAGTACAAGAAGACTGACTCTTCTTTCTGACTGTGTTTGGAACCATTCCTGTGACATTAGTTATAGATTCCGATGCTTCACTTTAGGTTTACTGTATCCCTCTGACCTTCTTATTGACGATGAAAGACAGAAATTGCATCGGAATTAAATACAAAGGGCACAATGCCGACTTAAGTACAAGAAGACTGACTCTTCTTACTGACTATGTTTTGAACCATTCCTGTGACACTAGTTATAGATTACGATGATTCACTTCAGGTTTACTGTATCCCTTGGACCTTCTTATTGACGATGAAACACAGAAATTGCATCGGAATGAAATACAAAAGGCACAATGCCGACTTAAGTACAAGAAGACTGACTCTTCTTACTGTCTATGTTTGAACCGTTCCTGTGTCTCAAGTTATAGATTCCGAAGCTTCACTTCAGATTTACTGTATCCCTTGCCCCTTCTTATTGACGATGAAACACAGAAATTGCATCGGAATTAAATACAAAAGGCACAATGCCGACTTAAGTACAAGAAGATTGACCCGTCTTACTGTCTATGTTTTGAACCATTCCTGTGACACTAGTTATAGATTCCGATGCTTCACTTCAGGTTTACTGTATCCCTCTGACCTTCTTATTGACGATGAAACACAGAAATTGCATCGGAATTAAATACAAACGGCACAATGCCGACTTAAATACAAGAAGACTGACTCTTCGTACTGACTACGCTTTGAACCATTCCTGTGACACTAGTTATAGATTACGATGATTCACTTCAGGTTTACTGTATCCCTTGGACCTTCTTATTGACGATGAAACACAGAAATTGCATCGGAATTAAATAGAAAAGGCACAATGCCGACTTAAGTACAAGAAGACTGACTCTTCTTGCTGAATGTGTTTGGAACCATTCCTGTGACACTAGTTATAGATTCCGATGCTTCACTTTAGGTTTACTGTATCCCTCTGACCTTCATATTGACGATGAAACACAGAAATTGCATCGGAATTAAATACAAAAGGCACAATGCCGATTTAATTACAAGAACACAGACTCTTCTTACTGTCTATGCTTTGAACCATTCCTGTGACACTAGTTATAGATTCCGATGCTTCACCTCAGGTGTAGTGTATCCCTCTGACCTTCTTATTGACGATGAAACACAGAAATTGCATCGGAATTAAATACAAAAGGCACAATGCCGACTTAAGTACAAGAAGGCTGACCCTTCCTACTGTCTATGTTTTGAACCATTCCTGTGACACTAGTTATGGATTCCGATGCTTCACTTAGGGTTTACTGTATCCCTCTGACCTTCGTTTTGACGATGAAAATAGAAATTACATCGGAAGTAAATACAAAAGGCACAATGCCGACTTAAGTACAAGAAGACTGACTCTTCTTATAGTCTATGATTTGATCCATTCCTGTGACACTAGTTAAAAATTCCGATGCTTCACTTCAGGTTTACTGTATCCCTTGGACCTTCTTATTGACGAAAAAGCACAGAAATTCCATCGGAATTAAGTACAAAATACACAATGCCGACTTAAGTACAAGAGGGCTGACTCGTCTTACTGACTGTTTTGAACCATTCCTGTGACACTAGTTACAGATTCCGATGATTTACTTCAGGTTCACTGTATCCCTCTGACCTTCTTATTGACGATGAAACACAGAAATTGCATCGGAATTAAATACAAAAGGCACAATGCCAACTTATGTTCAAGAAGACTGACTCCTCTTACAGACTATGTTTTGACCCATTCCTGTGACACTAGTAATAGATTCCGATGCGTCACATCAGGATTACTGTATCCCTTGGACCTTCTTTTTGACGATGACACACAGAAATTGCATCAGAATGATATACAAAAGCACAATGCCCACTTAAGTACATGAAGACTGACTCTTCATACTGACTATCTTTTGAACCATTCCTGTGACACTAGTTATAGATTCCGATGATTCACTTCAGGTTTACTGTATCCTTTGGACCTTCTAATTTACGATGAAACACAGAAATTGCATCGGAATTAAATAGAAAAAGAACAATGCCGACTTAAGTACAAGAAGACTGACTCTTCTTACTGACTATGTTATGAACCTTCCTGTGACACTAGTTATATATTCCGATGCTTCACTTTAGGTTTACTGTATCCCTCTGACCTTCTTATTGACGATGAAAGACAGAAATTAAATCAGAATTAAATACAAAGGGCACAATGCCGACTTAAGTACAAGAAGACTGACTCTTCTTACTGTCTATGTTTTGAACAGTTCCTGTGACACTAGTTATAGATTCCGATGCTTCACCTCAGGTTTAGTGTATCCCTCTGACCTTCTTATTGACGATGAAACACAGAAATTGCATCGGAATCAATTACAAAAGGCACAATGCCGACTTAAGTACAAGAAGACTGACTCTTCGTACTGACTATGTTTTGAACCATTTCTGTGACACTAGTTATAGATTACGATGATTCACTTCAGGTTTACTGAATCCCTTGGACCTTCTCATTGACGATGAAACACAGAAATTGCATCGGAATTAAATAGAAAAGGCACAATGCCGACTTAAGTACAAGAAGACTGTCTCTTCGTACTGACTATGTTTTGAACCGTTCCTGTGACACTAGTTATAGATTCCGATGATTCACTTCAGGTTTACTGTATCCCTTGGACTTACTTATTGACGATGAAACAGTGAAATTGCATCGGAATTAAATACAAAAGGCACAATGCCGACTTAAGTACAAGAGGACTGACTCTTCTTACTGACTATGTTTTGAAAGATTCCTGTGACATTAGTTATAGATTCCGATGCATCACTTCACGTTTACAGTATCCCTCTGACCTTCTTTTTGACGATGAAACACTGATATTGCATCGGAATTAAATAGAAAAGGCACAATGCCGACTTAAGTACCAGAAGACTGACTCTTCTTACTGACTACGATTTGAACCATTCCTGTGACACTAGTTATAGATTCCGATGCTTCACTTCAGGTTAACTGTATCCCTCTAACCTTCTTATTGACGATGAAACACAGAAATTGCTTCGGAATTAAATAGAAAAGGCACAATGTCGACCTAAGTACAAGAAGACTAACACTTCCTACTGTCAATGTTTTGAACCATTCCTGTGACACTAGTTTTAGATTCCGATGCTTCACTTCAGGTTTACTGTATCCCTTGGACGTTCTTATTGACGATGAAACACAGAAATTGCATCGGAATTAAATAGAAAAGGCACAATGCCGACTTAAGTACAAGAAGACTGACTCTTCTTACTGACTATGATTTGAAAGATTCCTGTGACACTAGTTATAGATTCCGATGCTTCACTTCAGGTCTTCTGTATCCCTAGGACCTCCTTATTGACGAAGAAACACAGAAATTGCATCGGAACTAAATACAAAAGGCACAAAGCCGACTTAAGTACCAGAAGACTAACTCTTCCTACTGTCTATGTTTTGAACGATTCCTGTTACATTAGTTATTGATTCCGATGCTTCACTTCAGGTTTACTGTGTCACCTTGCACCTTCTTATTGACGATGGAACACAGAAATTGCATCGGAATTAAATACAAAAGGCACAATGCCAACATAAGTACAAGAAGACTGACTCTTCTTACTGAGTATGTTTTGAACCATTCCTGTGACTCTAGTTATACATTTCGTTGCTTCACTTCAGGTTTACTGTATCCCTTTGACCTTCTTATTGACGATGAAACACAGAAATTGCATCGGAATTAAATACTAAAGGCGCAATGCCGACTTAAGTACAAGAAGACTGACTCTGATTACTGACTGTTTTGAACCATTCCTGTGACACTAGTTATAGATTCCGATGCTTCACTTCAGGTTTACTGTAACCCTCTGACCTTCTTATTGACGATGAAACACAGAAATTGCATCGGAATTAAATACAAAAGGCACAATGCCGACTTAAGTACAAGAAGACTGACTCTTCTTTTTGTCTATGTTTTGAAACTTTCCTGTGACACTATTTATAGATTCCGATGCTTCACTTCAGGTTTACTATATCCCTTGGACCTTCGTATTGACGATGAAACACAGAAATTGCATCGGAATTAAATACAAAAGCACAATGCCGACTGAAGTACTAGAACACTGACCCTTCTTACTGTCTATGTATTGAACCATTCCTGTGACACTAGTTATAGATTACGATGATTCACTTCAGGATTACTGTATCCCTTGGCCCTTCGTATTGACGATGAAACACAGAAATTGCATCGGAATTAAATACAAAAGCACAATGCCGACCTAAGTACAAGAACACTGACCCTTCTTACTGTCTATGTATTGAACCATTCCTGTGACACTAGTTATAGATTCCGATGATTCACTTCAGGTTTACTGTATCCCTCTGACCTTCTTATTGGCGATGAAACACAGAAATTTCATCGGAATTAAATACAAAAGGCACAAGGCCGACCTATGTACAAGAAGACTGACCCTTCTTACTGTCTATGTTGTGAACCATTCCTGTGACACTAGTTATAGATTCCGATGCTTCACTTCAGGTTTACTGTATCCCTCTGACCTTCTTATTGACGATGAAACACAGAAATTTCATCGGAATTAAATACAAAAGGCACAATGCCGACTTAAGTACAAGAAGACTGACTCTTCGTACTGCCTATGTTTTGAACTATTCCTGTGACACTAGTTATAGATTCCGATGCTTCACTTCAGGTTTACTGTATCCCTCTGACCTTCTTATTGACGATGAAACACAGAAATTTCATCGGAATTAAATACAAAATGCACAATGCCGACTTAAGTTCAAGAAGACTGACTCCTCATACTGACTATGTTTTGAACCATTCCTGTGAAACTAGTTATAGATTCCGATGATTCACTTCAGGTTTACTGTATCCTTTGGACCTTCGTATTTACGATGAAACACAGAAATTGCATCGGAATTAAATAGAAAAAGCACAATGCCGACTTAAGTGCAAGAAGACTGACTCTTCTTACTGACTATGTTATGAACCTTCCTGTGACACTAGTTATATATTCCGATGCTTCACTTCAGGTTTACTGTATCCCTCTGACCTTCTTATTGACGATGAAACACAGAATTTGCATCGGAATTAAATAGAAAAGGCATAATGCTGACTTAAGTACAAGAAGACTAACTCTTCTTACCGACTATGTTTGGAACCATTGCTGTGACACTAGTTACAGATTCCGATGCTTCACTTCAGGTTTACTGTATCCCTCTGACCTTCTTATTGACGATGAAACACAGAAATTGCATCGGAAATAAATACAAAAGGCACGATGCCGACTAAAGTACATGTAGACTGAATCTTCCTACTGTCTATGTTTTGAACCATTCCTGTGACACTAGTTATAAATTCCGATTCTTCATTTCAGGTTTAGTGTATCCCTTGGATCTTCTTATTGACGATGAAACACAGATAGCGCATCGGAGTTAAATACAAAAGGCACAATGCAGACTTAAGTACAAGATGACTAACTCTTCCTACTGTCTATGTTTTGAACAATTCCTGTGACACTAGTTATAGATTCCGTTCCTTCACTTTTGATTTACTGTATCCCTTGGACCTTCTTATTGACGATGAAACACAGAAATTGCATCGGAATTAAATACTAAAGGCGCAATGCCGACTTAAGTACAAGAAGACTCACTCTGCTTACTGACTGTTTTCAACCATTCCTGTGACACTAGTTATAGATTCCGATGCTTCACTTCAGGTTTACTGTAACCCTCTGACCTTCTTATTGACGATGAAACACAGAAATTGCATCGGAATTAAATACAAAAGGCACAATGACGACTTAAGTACAAGAAGACTGACTCCTCTTTTTGTCTATGTTTTGAACCTTTCCTGTGACACTAGTTATAGATTCCGATGCTTCACTTCAGGTTTACTGTATCCCTTGGACCTTCGTATTGACGATGAAGCACAGAAATTGCATCGGAATTAAATACAAAAGCACAATGCCGACTGAAGTACTAGAACACTGACCCTTCTTACTGTCTATGTATTGAACCATTCCTGTGACACTAGTTATAGATTACGATGATTCACTTCAGGTTTACTGTATCCCTTGGACCTTCGTATTGACGATGAAACACAGAAATTGCATCGGAATTAAATACAAAAGCACAATGCCGACTTAAGTACAAGAACACTGACCCTTCTTACTGTCTATGTATTGAACCATTCCTGTGACACTAGTTATAGATTCCGATGATTCACTTCAGGTTTACTGTATCCCTCTGACCTTCTTATTGGCGATGAAACACAGAAATTTCATCGGAATTAAATACAAAAGGCACAAGGCCGACTTATGTACAAGAAGACTGACCCTTCTTACTGTCTATGTTGTGAACCATTCCTGTGACACTAGTTATAGATTCCGATGCTTCACTTCAGGTTTACTGTATCCCTCTGACCTTCTTATTGACGATGAAACACAGAAATTTCATCGGAATTAAATACAAAAGGCACAATGCCGACTTAAGTACAAGAAGACTGACTCTTCGTACTGCCTAGGTTTTGAACCATTCCTGTGACACTAGTTATAGATTCCGATGCTTCACTTCAGGTTTACTGTATCCCTCTGACCTTCTTATTGACGATGAAACACAGAAATTTCATCGGAATTAAATACAAAATGCACAATGCCGACTTAAGTACAAGAAGACTGACTCTTCATACTGACTATGTTTTGAACCATTCCTGTGAAACTAGTTATAGATTCCGATGATTCACTTCAGGTTTACTGTATCCTTTGGACAGTCGTATTTACGATGAAACACAGAAACTGCATCGGAATTAAATAGAAAAAGCACAATGCCGACTTAAGTACAAGAAGACTGACTCTTCTTACTGACTATGTTATGAACCTTCCTGTGACACTTGTTATATATTCCGATGCTTCACTTCAGGTTTACTGTATCCCTCTGACCTTCTTATTGACGATGAAACACAGAAGTTGCATCGGAATTAAATAGAAAAGGCATAATGCTGACTTAAGTACAAGAAGACTGACTCTTCCTACTGTCTATGTTTGAACGAATCCTGTTACATTAGTTATTGATTCCGATGCTTCACTTCAGGTTCACTGTATCCCTCCGACCTTCTTATTGACGATGAAACACAGAAATTGCATCGGAATTAAATACAAAAGGCACAATGCCGACATAAGTACAAGAAGACTGACTCCTCGTACTGACTATGTTTTGAACCAATCCTGTGACACTAGTTATATATTCCGATGAATCACTTCAGGTTTACTGTATCCCTTGGACCTTCTTATTGACGATGAAACACAGAAATTGCATCGGAATTAAATACAAAAGGCACAATGAAGACTTAAGTACGAGAGGACTGACTCTTCTTACTGACTATGTTTTGAACCATTCCTGTGACACTAGTTATAGATTCCGATGCTTCACTTCAGGTTCACTGTATCCCTCTTACCTTCTTATTGACGATGAAACACTGATATTGCATCGGAATTAAATAGAAAAGGCACAATGCCGACTTAAGTACAAGAAGACTGACACTGCTTACTGACTATGATTTGAACCATTCCTGTGGCACTAGTTATAGATTCCGACGCTTCACTTCAGGTTTACTGTATCCCCCTGACCTTCTTATTGACGATGAAACACAGAAATTGCATCGGAATTAAATAGAAAAGGCACAATGCCGACTTAAGTACAAGAAGACTGACTCTTCCTACTGTCTATGTTTTGAACCATTCCTGTGACACAAGTTATGGATTCCGATGCTTTACTCCAGGCTTACTGTATCCCTTGGACCTTCTTAGTGACGATGAAACACAGAAATTGCATCTGAATTAAATAGAATAGGCACAATGCCGACTTAAGTACAAGAAAACTGACCCTGCTTACTGTCTATGTTTGAACCATTCATGTGACGCTAGTTACAGATTCCGATGTTTCACTTCAGGTTTACTGTATCCCTCTGGCCGTATTGTTGACGATGAAACACAGAAATTGCATCGGAATTAAATAGAAAAGGCACAATGCCGACTTAAGTACAAGAAGACTGACCCTTCTTACTGTCTATGCTTTGAACCATTCCTGTGACACTAGTTATTGATTCCGATGCCTCACTTCAGGTTTACTGTATCCCTTGGACGTTCATATTGACGACGAAACACAGAAATAGCATCGGAACTAAATACAAAAGGCACAATGCCGACTTAAGTACAAGAAGACTGACTCTTCCTACTGTCTATGTTTGAACGAATCCTGTTACATTAGTTATTGATTCCGATGCTTCACTTCAGGTTTACTGTGTCCATTGGACCTTCCTATTGACGATGAAACACAGAAATTGCATCGGAATTAAATACAAAAGGCGCAATGCCGACTTAAGTACAAGAAGACTGACTCTGCTTACTGACTGTTTTGAACCATTCCTGTGACATTAGTTATAGTTTCCGATGCTTCACTTCAGGTTTACTGTATCCCTCTGACATTCTTGTTGACGATGAAACACAGAAATTGCATCGGAATTAAATAGAAAAGGCACAATGCCGACTTAAGTACAAGAAGACTGAACCTTCATACTGTCTATGCTTTGAACCATTCCTGTGACGCTAGTTACAGATTCCGATTCTTCACTTCAGGTTTACTGTATCCCTAGGACCTTCTTATTGACGATGAAACACAGATATTGCATCGGAATTAAATACAAAAGGCACAATGCCGACTTAAGTAAAAGAAGACTGACTCTTCTTACTGACTATGTTTTGAACCATTCCTGTGACACTAGTTATAGATTCCGATGCTTCACTTCAGGTTTACTGTATCCGTTGGACCTTCTTATTGACGATGAAACACAGAAATTTCGTCGGAATTAAATACAAAAGGCACAATGCCGACTTAAGTACAAGAAGACTGACTCTTCTTACTGAGTATGCTTTGAACCATTCCTGTGACACTAGTTATAGATTCCGATGCTTCACTTTAGGTTTACTCTATCACTAGGACCTTCTTATTGACGATGAAACACAGAAATTGCATCGGAACTAAATACAAAAGGCACAATGCCGACTTAAGTACAAGAAGACTGACTCTTCCTACTGTTTATGTTTTGAACCACTCCTGTGACACTAGTTATAAATTCCGATGCTTCATTTCAGGTTTAGTGTATCCCTTGGATCTTCTTATTGACGATGAAACACAGATAGTGCATCGGAGTTAAATACAAAAGGCACAATGCAGACTTAAGTACAAGATGACTAACTCTTCCTACTGTCTATGTTTTGAACAATTCCTGTGACCCTAGTTATAGATTCCGTTCCTTCCCTTTTGATTTACTGTATCCCTTGGACCTTCTTATTGACGATGAAACACAGAAATTGCATCGGAATTAAATACTAAAGGCGCAATGCCGACTTAAGTACAAGAAGACTGACTCTGCTTACTGACTGTTTTCAACCATTCCTGTGACACTAGTTATAGATTCCGATGCTTCACTTCAGGTTCACTGTATCCCTCTTACCTTCTTATTGACGATGAAACACTGATATTGCATCGGAATTAAATAGAAAAGGCACAATGCCGACTTAAGTACAAGAAGACTGACACTGCTTACTGACTATGATTTGAACCATTCCTGTGACACTAGTTATAGATTCGGACGCTTCACTTCAGGTTTACCGTATCCCCCTGACCTTCTTATTGACGATGAAACACAGAAATTGCATCGGAAATAAATAGAAAAGGCACAATGCCGACTTAAGTACAAGAAGACTAACCCTTCTTACTGTCTATGCTTTGAATCATTCCTGTGACACTAGTTATTGATTCCGATGCTTCACTTCAGGTTTAATGTATCCCTTGGACGTTCATATTGACGATGAAACACAGAAATAGCATCGGAACTAAATACAAAAGGCACAATGCCGACTTAAGTACAAGAAGACTGACTCTTCCTACTGACTATGTTTTGAACCATACCTGTGACATTAGTTATAGATTCCGTTGCTTCACTGCAGGTTTGCTGTATCCCTTTGACCTTCTTATTGAATATGAATCACAGAAATTGCATCGGAAATAAATACAATAGGCACGATGGAGACTTAAGTACATGTAGACTGAATCTTCCTACTGTCTATGTTTTGAACCATTCCTGTGACACTAGTTATAGATTCCGATGCTTCACTTCAGGTATACTGTATCCCTCTGACATTCTTGTTGACGATGAAACACAGAAATTGCATCGGAATTAAATAGAAAATGCACAATGCCGACTTAAGCACAAGAAGTCTGACTCTTCTTACTGTCTATGTTTTTAACAGTTCCTATGACACTAGTTATAGATTCTGATGTTTCACTTCAGGTTTACTGTATCCCTTTGACCTTCTTATTGACGATGTAACACAGAAATTGCATCGGAATTAAATACAAAAGGCACAATGCCGACTTAAGTACAAGAAGACTGACTCTTCCTACTGTCTATGTTTGAACGAATCCTGTTACATTAGTTATTGATTCCGATGCTTCACTTCAGGTTTACTGTGTCCATTGGACCTTCCTATTGACGATGAAACACAGAAATTGCATCGGAATTAAATACAAAAGGCGCAATGCCGACTTAAGTACAAGAAGACTGACTCTGCTTACTGACTGTTTTGAACCATTCCTGTGACATTAGTTATAGTTTCCGATGCTTCACTTCAGGTTTACTGTATCCCTCTGACATTCTTGTTGACGATGAAACACAGAAATTGCATCGGAATTAAATAGAAAAGGCACAATGCCGACTTAAGTACAAGAAGACTGACTCTTCTTACTGTCTAAGATTTGAACCATTCCTGTGACGCTAGTTACAGATTCCGATGCTTCACTTCAGGTTTACTGTATCCCTAGGACCTTCTTATTGACGATGAAACACAGATATTGCATCGGAATTAAATACAAAAGGCACAATGCCGACTTAAGTAAAAGAAGACTGACTCTTCTTACTGACTATGTTTTGAACCATTCCTGTGACACTAGTTAGAGATTCCGATGCTTCACTTCAGGTTTACTGTATCCCTCTGACCTTCTTATTGACGATGAAACACAGAAATTGCATCGGAATTAAATACAAAAGGCACAATGCAGACTTAAGAACAAGAAGACTGACTCTTCTTACTGTCTATGTTTTGAACCATTCCTGTGACACTAGTTATAGATTCCGATGCTTCGCTTCAGGTTCACTGTATCCCTTGCACCTTCTTATTGACGATGAAACACAGAAATTGCATCGGAATTAAATACAAAAGGCACAATGCCGACTTCAGTACAAGAAGACTGAACCTTCATACTGTCTATGCTTTGAACCATTCCTGTGACACTAGTTATAGATTCCGATGCTTCACATCAGGTTTACTGTATCCCTCTGACCTTCTTATTGACGATTAAACACAGAAATTGCATCGGAATTACATACAAAAGGCACAATGCCGACTTAAGTACAAGAAGACTGACTCTTCTTACTGTCTATGTTTTGAACCATTCCTGTGACACTAGTTATAGATTCCGATGCTTCACTTCAGGTTTACTGTATCCGTTGGACCTTCTTATTGACGATGAAACACAGAAATTTCGTCGGAATTAAATACAAAAGGCACAATGCCGACTTAAGTACAAGAAGACTGACTCTTCTTACTGAGTATGCTTTGAACCATTCCTGTGACAGTAGTTATAGATTCCGATGCTTCACTTTAGGTTTACTCTATCACTAGGACCTTCTTATTGACGATGAAACACAGAAATTGCATCGGAACTAAATACAAAAGGCACAATGCCGACTTAAGTACAAGAAGACTGACTCTTCCTACTGCTTATGTTTTGAACCTCTCCTGTGACACTAGTTATAAATTCCGATGCTTCATTTCAGGTTTAGTGTATCCCTTGGATCTTCTTATTGACGATGAAACACAGATAGTGCATCGGAGTTAAATACAAAAGGCACAATGCAGACTTAAGTACAAGATGACTAACTCTTCCTACTGTCTATGTTTTGAACAATTCCTGTGACTCTAGTTATAGATTCCGTTCCTTCCCTTTTGATTTACTGTATCCCTTGGACCTTCTTATTGACGATGAAACACAGAAATTGCATCGGAATTAAATACTAAAGGCGCAATGCCGACTTAAGTACAAGAAGACTGACTCTGCTTACTGACTGTTTTCAACCATTCCTGTGACACTAGTTATAGATTCCGATGCTTCACTTCAGGTTTACTGTATCCCTTTGACCTTCTTATTGACGATGAAACACAGAAATTGCATCGGAAATAAATACAAAAGGCACGATGCCGACTAAAGTACATGTAGACTGAATCTTCCTACTGTCTATGTTTTGAACCATTCCTGTGACACTAGTTATAAATTCCGATGCTTCACTTCAGGTTTACTGTATCCCTTGGACCTTCGAATTGACGATGAAACACAGAAATTGCATCGGAATTAAATACAAAAGCACAATGCCGACTTAAGTACAAGAACACTGACCATTCTTACTGTCTATGTATTGAACCATTCCTGTGACACTAGTTATAGATTCCGATGATTCACTTCAGGTTTACTGTATCCCTCTGACCTTCTTATTGACGATGAAACACAGAAATTTCATCGGAATTAAATACAAAAGGCACAATGCCGACTTAAGTACAAGAAGACTGACTCTTCGTACTGCCTATGTTTTGAACCATTCCTGTGACACTAGTTATAGTTTCCGATGCTTCACTTCAGGTTTACTGTATCCCTCTGACCTTCTTATTGACGATGAAACACAGAAATTTCATCGGAATTAAATACAAAATGCACAATGCCGACTTAAGTACAAGAAGACTGACTCTTCATACTGACTTTGTTTTGAACCATTCCTGTGAAACTAGTTATAGATTCCGATGATTCACTTCAGGTTTACTGTATCCTTTGGACCTTCGTATTTACGATGAAACACAGAAATTGCATCGGAATTAAATAGAAAAAGCACAATGCCGACTTAAGTACAAGAAGACTGACTCTTCTTACTGACTATGTTATGAACCTTCCTGTGACACTAGTTATATATTCCGATGCTTCACTTCAGGTTTACTGTATCCCTCTGACCTTCTTATTGACGATGAAACACAGAATTTGCATCGGAATTAAATAGAAAAGGCATAATGCTGACTTAAGTACAATAAGACTAACTCTTCTTACGGACTATGTTTGGAACCATTCCTGTGACACTAGTTACAGGTTCCGATGCTTCACTTCAGGTTTACTGTATCCCTCTGACCTTCTTATTGACGATGAAACACAGAAATTGCATCGGAATTAAATACAAAAGGCACAATGCCGACTTAAGTACAAGAAGACTGACTCCTCGTACTGACTATGTTTTGAACCAATCCTGTGACACTAGTTATATATTCCGCTGAATCACTTCAGGTTTACTGTATCCCTTGGACCTTCTTATTGACGATGAAACACAGAAATTGCATCGGAATTAAATACAAAGCGCACAATGAAGACTTAAGTACGAGAGGACTGACTCTTCTTACTGACTATGTTTTGAACCATTCCTGTGACACTAGTTATAGATTCCGATGCTTCACTTCAGGTTCACTGTATCCCTCTTACCTTCTTATTGACGATGAAACACTGATATTGCATCGGAATTAAATAGTAAAGGCACAATGCCGACTTAAGTACAAGAAGACTGACACTGCTTACTGACTATGATTTGAACCATTCCTGTGACACTAGTTGTAGATTCCGACGCTTCACTTCAGGTTTACCGTATCCCCCTGACCTTCTTATTGACGATGAAACACAGAAATTGCATCGGAAATAAATAGAAAAGGCACAATGCCGACTTAAGTACAAGAAGACTGACCCTTCTTACTGTCTATGCTTTGAACCATTCCTGTGACACTAGTTATTGATTCCGATGCTTCACTTCAGGTTTAATGTATCCCTTGGACGTTCATATTGACGATGAAACACAGAAATAGCATCGGAACTAAATACAAAAGGCACAATGCCGACTTAAGTACAAGAAGACTGACTCTTCCTACTGTCTATGTTTGGACGAATCCTGTTACTTTAGTTATTGATTCCGATGCTTCACTTCAGGTTTACTGTGTCCATTGGACCTTCCTATTGACGATGAAACACAGATATTGCATCGGAATTAAATACAAAAGGCACAATGCCGACTTAAGTAAAAGAAGACTGACTCTTCTTACTGACTATGTTTTGAACCATTCCTGTGACACTAGTTAGAGATTCCGATGCATCACATCAGGTTTACTGTATCCCTCTGACCTTCTTATTGACGATGAAACACAGAAATTGCATCGGAATTACATAGAAAAGGCACAATGCCGACTTAAGTACAAGAAGACTGACTCTTCTTACTGTCTATGTTTTGAACCATTCCTGTGATACTAGTTATAGATTCCGATGCTTCACTTCAGGTTTACTGTATCCGTTGGACCTTCTTATTGACGATGAAACACAGAAATTTCGTCGGAATTAAATACAAAAGGCACAATGCCGACATAAGTACAAGAAGACTGACTCTTCTTACTGAGTATGCTTTGAACCATTCCTGTGACACTAGTAATAGATTCCGATTCTTCACTTTAGGTTTACTCTATCACTAGGACCTTCTTATTGACGATGAAACACAGAAATTGCATCGGAACTAAATACAAAAGGCACAATGCCGACTTAAGTACAAGAAGACTGACTCTTCCTACTGTTTATGTTTGAACCACTCCTGTGACACTAGTTATAAATTCCGAAGCTTCATTTCAGGTTTAGTGTATCCCTTGGATCATCTTATTGACGATGAAACACAGATAGTGCATCGGAGTTAAATACAAAAGGCACAATGCAGACTTAAGAACAAGATGACTAACTCTTCCTACTGTCTATGTTTTGAACAATTCCTGTGACTCTAGTTATAGATTCCGTTCCTTCACTTTTGATTTACTGTATCCCTTGGACCTTCTTATTGTCGATGAAACACAGAAATTGCATCGGAATTAAATACTAAACGCGCAATGGCGACTTAAGTACCAGAAGACTGACTCTGCTTACTGACTGTTTTGAACCATTCCTGTGACACTAGTTATAGATTCCGATGCTTCACTTCCCGTTTACTGTAATCCTCTGACCTTCTTATTGACGATGAAACACAGAAATTGCATCGGAATTAAATACAAAAGGCACAATGCCGACTTAAGTACAAGAAGACTGACTCTTCTTTTTGTCTATGTTTTGAACCTTTCCTGTGACACTAGTTATAGATTCCGATGCTTCACTTCAGGTTTACTGTATCCCTTGGACCTTCGTATTGACGATGAAACACAGAAAATTGCATCGGAATTAAATACAAAAGCACAATGCCGACTGAAGTACTAGAACACTGACCTTCTTACCGTCTATGTATTGAACCATTCCTGTGACACTAGTTATAGATTACGATGATTCACTTCAGGTTTACTGTATCCCTTGGACCTTCGTATTGACGATGAAACACAGAAATTGCATCGGAATTAAATACAAAAGCACAATGCCGACTTAAGTACAAGAACACTGACCCTTCTTACTGTCTATGTATTGAACCATTCCTCTGACACTAGTTATAGATTCCGATGATTCACTTCAGGTTTACTGTATCCCTCTGACCTTCTTATTGGCGATGAAACACAGAAATTTCATCGGAATTAAATACAAAAGGCACAAGGCCGACTTAAGTACAAGAAGACTGACCTTTCTTACTGTCTATGTTGTGAACCATTCCTGTGACACTAGTTATAGATTCCGATGCTTCACTTCAGGTTTTCTGTATCCCTCTGACCTTCTTATTGACGATGAAACACAGAAATTTCATCGGAATTAAATACAAAAGGCACAATGCAGACTTAAGTACAAGAAGACTGACTCTTCATACTGACTATGTTTTGAAACATTCCTGTGACACTAGTTATAGATTCCGATGCTTCACTTCAGGTTTACTGTATCCCTCTGACCTTCTTATTGACGATGAAACACAGAAATTTCATCGGAATTAATACAAAATGCACAATGCCGACTTATGTACAAGAAGACTGACTCTTCATACTGACTACGTTTTGAACCATTCCTGTGAAACTAGTTATAGATTCCGATGATTCACTTCAGGTTTATTGTATCCTTTGGACCTTCTTATTTACGATGAAACACAGAAATTGCATCGGAATTAAATAGAAAAAACACAATGCCGACTTAAGTACAAGAAGGCTGACTCTTCTTACTGACTATGTTATGAACCTTCCTGTGACACTAGTTATATATTCCAATGCTTCACTTCAGGTTTACTGTATCCCTCTGACCTTCTTATTGACGATGAAACACAGAATTTGCTTCGGAATTAAATAGAAAAGCCATAATGCTGACTTAAGTACAAGAAGATTAACTCTTCTTACCGACTATGTTTGGAACCATTCCTGTGACACTAGTTATAGATTCCGATGCTTCACTTCAAGTTTACTGTATCCCTCTGACCTTCTTATTGTCGATGAAACACAGAAATTGCATCGGAATTAAATACAAAAGGCACAATGCCGACTTAAGTACGAGAGGACTGACTCTTCTTACTGACTATGTTGTGAACCATCCTGTGACACTAGTTATATATTCCGATGCTTCACTTCAGGTTTACTGTATCCCTCTGACCTTCTTATTGACGATGAAACACAGAATTTGCATCGGAATTAAATAGAAAAGGCATAATGCTGACTTAAGTACAAGAAGATTAACTCTTCTTACCGACTATGTTATGAACCTTCCTGTGACACTAGTTATATATTCCGATGCTTCACTTCAGGTTTACTGTATCCCTCTGACCTTCTTATTGACGATGAAACACAGAATTTTCATCGGAATTAAATAGAAAAGGCATAATGCTGACTTAAGTACAAGAAGATTAACTCTTCTTACCGACTATGTTTGGAACCATTCCTGTGACACTAGTTATAGATTCCGATGCTTCACTTCAGGTTTACTGTATCCCTCTGACCTTCTAATTGACGATGAAAAACAGAAATTGCATTGGAATTAAATACAAAAGGCACAATGCCTACTTAAGTACAAGAAGACTGATTCCTCGTACTGACTATGTTTTGAACCAATCCTGTGACACTAGTTATATATTCCGATGAATCACTTCAGGTTTACTGTATCCCTTGGAACTTCTTATTGACGATGAAACACAGAAATTGCATCGGAATTAAATACAAAAGGCACAATGCCGACTTAAGTACGAGAGGACTGACTCTTCTTACTGACTATGTTTTGAACCATTCCTGTGACACTAGTTATAGATTCCGATGCTTCACTTCAGGTTCACTGTATCCCTCTGACCTTCTTATTGACGATGAAACACTGATATTGCATCGGAATTAAATAGAAAAGGCACAATGCCGACTTAAGTACAAGAAGACTGACACTGCTTACTGACTATGATTTGAACCATTCCTGTGACACTAGTTATAGATTCCGACGCTTCACTTCAGGTTTACTGTATCCCCCTGACCTTCTTATTGGCGATGAAACACAGAAATTGCATCGGAATTAAATAGAAAAGGCACAATGCCGACTTAAGTACAAGAAGACTGACTCTTCCTACTGTCTATGTTTTGAACCATTCCTGTGACACTAGTTATAGGTTCCGATGCTTCACTCCAGGCTTACTGTATTCCTTGGACCTTCTTAGTGACGATGAATCACAGAAATGGCATCTGAATTAAATAGAATAGGCACAATGCCGACTTAAGTACAAGAAGACTGACCCTTCTTTTTGTCTACGATTTGAACCTTTCCTGTGACACTAGTTATAGATTCCGATGCTTCACTTCAGGTTTACTGTATCCCTTGGACCTTCGTATTGACGATGAAACACAGAAATTGCATCGGAATTAAATACAAAAGCTTAATGCCGACTGAAGTACTAGAACACTGACCCTTCTTACTGTCTATGTATTGAACCATTCCTGTGACACTAGTTATAGATTACGATGATTCACTTCAGGTTTACTGTATCCCTTGGACCTTCGTATTGACGATGAAACACAGAAATTGCATCGGAATTAAATACAAAAGCACAATGCCGACTTAAGTACAAGAACACTGACCCTTCTTACTGTCTATGTATTGAACCAATCCTGTGACACTAGTTATAGATTCCGATGATTCACTTCAGGTTTACTGTATCCCTCTGACCTTCTTATTGGCGATGAAACACAGAAATTTCATCGGAAATAAATACAAAAGGCACAAGGCCGACTTAAGTACAAGAAGACTGACCCTTCTTACTGTCTATGTTGTGAACCATTCCTGTGACACTAGGTATAGATTCCGATGCTTCACTTCAGGTTTACTGTATCCTTCTGACCTTCTTATTGACGATGAAACACAGAAATTTCATCGGAATTAAATACAAAATGCACAATGCCGACTTAAGTACAAGAAGACTGACTCTTCATACTGACTGTGTTTTGAACCATTCGTGTGACACTAGTTATAGATTCCGATGATTCACTTCAGGTTTACTGTATCCTTTGGACCTTCTTATTTACGATGAAACACAGAAATTGCATCGGAATTAAATAGAAAAAGAACAATGCCGCCTTAAGTACAAGAAGACTGACCCTTCTTACTGACTATGTTATGAACCATCCTGTGGCACTAGTTATATATTCCGATCCTTCACTTCAGGTTTACTGCATTCCCTCTGATCTTCTTATTGACGATGAAACACAGAATTTGCATCGGAATTAAATAGAAAAGGCCTAATGCTGACTTAAGTACAAGAAGACTAAATCTTCTTACCGACTATGTTTGGAACCATTCCTGTGACACTAGTTATAGATTCCGATGCTTCACTTCAGGTTTACTGTATCCCTCTGACCTTCTTATTGACGATGAAACACAGAAATTGCATCGGAATTAAATACAAAAGGCACAATGCCGACATAAGTACATGAAGACTGACTCCTCGTACTGACTATGTTCTGAATCAATCCTGTGACACTAGTTATATATTCCGATGAATCACTTCAGGATTACTGTATCCCTTGGTCCTTCTTATTGACGATGAAACACAGAAATTGCATCGGAATTAAATACAAAAGGCACAATGCCGACTTAAGTACGAGAGGACTAACTCTTCTTACTGACTATGTTTTGAACCATTCCTGTGACACTAGTTATAGATTCCGATGCTTCACTTCAGGTTCACTGTATCCCTCTGACATTCTTATTGACGATGAAACACTGATATTGCATCGGAATTAAATAGAAAATGCACAATGCCGACTTAAGTACATGAAGACTGACACTGCTTACTGACTATGATTTGAATCATTCCTGTGACACTAGTTATAGATTCCGACGCTTCTCTTCAGGTTTACTGTATCCCCCTGACCTTCTAATTGACGATGAAACACAGAAATTGCATCGGAATTAAATAGAAAAGGCACAATGCCGACTTAAGTACAAGAAGAGTGACTCTTCTTACTGTCTATGTTTTGAACCATTCCTGTGACACTAGTTACAGATTCCGATGCTTCACTCCAGGCTTACTGTATCCCTTGGACCTTCTTAGTGACGATGAAACACTGAAATTGCATCTGAATTAAATAGAATAGGCACAATGCCGACTTAAGTACAAGAAGACTGACCCTTCTTACTGTCTATGCTTTGAACCATTCCTGTGACGCTAGTTACAGATTCCGATGCTTCACTTCAGGTTTACTGTATCCCTCTGACCTTATTGTTGACGATGAAACACAGAAATTGCATCGGAATTAAATAGAAAAGGCACAATGCCGACTTAAGTACAAGAAGACTGACTCTTCCTATTGTGTATGTTTTGAACCATTCCTGTGACACTAGTTATAGATTCCGATGCTTCATTTCAGGTTTACTGTATCCCTTGGATCTTCTTATTGACGATGAAACACAGAGAGTGCATCGGAGTTAAATACAAAAGGCACAATGCCGACTTAAGTACAAGAAGACTGACTCTTATTACTGACTATGATTTGAACCATTCCTGTGACACTAGTTATAGAATCTTAAGCTTCACTTCAGGTTTACTGTATCCCTCTGACCTTCTCATTGACGATGAAACACAGAAATTGCATCGGAAATAAATACAAAATTCACGATGCCGACTTAAGTACATGTAGACTGAATCTTCCTACTGTCTATGTTTTGAACCATTCCTGTGACACTTGTTATAGATTCCGATGCCTAATTTCAGGTTTACTGTATCCCTTGGATCTTCTTATTGACGGTGAAACACAGATAGTGCTTCGGAGTTAAATACAAAAGGCACAATGCCGACTTAAGGACAAGAAGACTGACTCTTCCTACTGTCTATGTTTTGAACCATTCCTGTGACACTAGTTATAGAGTCCGATGCTTCACTTCAGGCTTACTGTATCCCTCTGACCTTCTTTTTGACGATGAAAAACAGAAATTGCATCCGAATTAAATACAAAAGGCACAATGCCGACCTAAGTACAAGAAGACTGACTCTTCTTTTTGTCTATGTTTTGAACCATTCCTGTAACACTACTTACAGATTCCGATGCTTCACTTCCAGTTTACTGTATCCCTTGGACCCTTTTATTGACGATGAAACACAGAAATTGCATCGGAATTAAATAGAAAATGCACAATGCCGACTTACGTACAAGAAGACTGACTCTTCTTTCTGACTATGTTTTGAACCATTCCTGTGACACTAGTTATAGATTCCGATGCTTCACTTCAGGTTTACTGTATCCGTTGGACCTTCTTATTGACGATGAAACACAGAAATTTCGTCGGAATTTAATACAAAACGCACAATGCCGACTTAAAAAAAGAAGACTGACTCTTCTTACTGAATATGCTTTGAACCATTCCTGTGACACTAGTTATAGATTCCGATGCTTCACTTCAGGTTTACTCTATCACTAGGACCTTCTTATTGACGATGAAACACAGAAATTGCATCGGAATTAAATAGAAAAGGCACAATGCCGACTTACGTACAAGAAGACTGACTCTTCTTACTGACTATGTTTTGAACCATTCCTGTGACACTAGTTATAGATTCCGATGCTTCATTTC